>NC_140180.1:18737478-18842478 GCF_963971535.1 Notolepis coatsorum | reverse complement strand
GCCATCAGCATACATCCACAGCACTGCCCTGCCAGGAGGGGTTGTTGAGGAGCTGTCCAACAACTACGTGCGGTCAGGGACTAGCGGGGGTCCCCATGTGACGTTAAAGGGATCATTTGGATTTTGTGACATGAAGTGGTATGATATAACGTTACTTGTTTGTTTGTACATTGTCTGTACATGTCTGATGTAAATATTTTGCATGATGTGTTTTTTTTTATCCACTTTTTCCTCCTTGTTTTCTATTTTTCTCCCATCCCAATTTCGTGTTTCCAATTCTCCCCTCCCCTGTCTTGAACGTTGCTCGCATATGCCCCCCACTGGTCAGTTGTAGGGAGGATAGAAGCCTTGCATCACGTATCCCCTCCGGTACACGAGGAGGCAGCCTGTCACATCTTTTCACCTGCCAGCGCGGACTCTCATTGGCGAGGTGTAACGTGTGGGAGGCTCACACTACCCCCGCCACTTCCTGTCTCTGCTGTGCAGGCGTCCCCCAACCGACCTGTAGGAGTTGCTGTCCACAATGTCCAGATTACCACCCATCGACTTCCCACCCGCTGACTCTGCCAATTGAGCCAGTATGATGGCCGGCCCAAGCCGGAGGCAACGCTGACACCCAGATTCGAGACCGGAGTCTCTTGCATTGGTGACAAGCGCAATCTCCGCTGCACCACCCAGCCGCCCTCGCATGATGTGTTTTTAACCTGTTCTTAGTTACCTGTTTGCCATATATATTATGCTTTCTTTTTTAGCGGCTTTAACACCAGGCCCAGGGACAACAGTTGAAAATTTGCTTTGGCTGAACACTGTCTCACACATTTACATGTATGTTCATTAATGTGTGCTGTCCCTGTTCAAATAAAGTCTAAACTGAAACTGAAACTTGTCAGTAGAGTAAATGATGCACCATTAGCTGACTTGCCTAGTCCCATGGTCAAAGTTCTGGCTGTGGTCCGAGCGAGCTGGGCAGCTTCAGACAGGCCGCACACAGGGCCCGGTAACAAAAAAGGATTTAAGCCGTTTTGCATTTCTGATGCTTCATTCCTCTCAGACCGCTGTGATATCTTGGAACTATTTAGTTTATTGAAGAAAGCCAGTGTACTGCTACACACTGGGGCTCTCTAGCCAGTGTACTGCTACACACTGGGGCCCTCTAGCCAGGGTACTGCTACACACTGGGGCTCTCTAGCCAGTGTACTGCTACACACTGGGGCTCTCTAGCCAGTGTACTGCTACACACTGGGGCTCTCTAGCCAGTGTACTGCTACACACTGGGGCTCTCTAGCCAGTGTACTGCTACACACTGGGGCTGTCTAGCTGCTCGTTCCAAGGTGTTGCATCCGATAGAAGAATCACGCGTCAGAACACGACGACTCTTGTATTCTGTTGCGTATGGTTAAAATGTTTGTGGTGTGGATTCAAGCCGTCTGAAGCCGCCTGAGTCGCTCGGAAACACAGCCAGAACTAAAAGTCAGCAGATGGCTATGGAATCGATTTTTCAAAATGATCAAAGAATCTGAACTATCCCTTTATGGTAGTTTTCCAGCTGAGGGGGTTGCTAAAGTAAATAATGAACCTGTACTTGGGAGAAAGAGATCTGTGTGGTTGCTATAGAAACCAACCTGGAGGTTAAAGTGAGGGGTTGCGGGGTTGCTATAGTGACTAACTAACCAGAGGGCGTTATCTGATGGCTGCTAAAGTAACGTATTTCACCTGCAAGTCAAGGTGAGCGGCTCAGGGCGTCCTGCGACAATAAGCAGAAGGTGCTCTGTGAAGGTTCCCAGGGTAGTGCCGGAGAATCTGACCTCCAGGGCGTGGCAGCCCCCCGGTGGAACAACACCCTCCACTGGGCTGAAGGAGAAACAGCTGCCGAAGATGGAAGGTGGACAGGACAGCCTGAACGGGGCGTCGATCAGCCCTCGATTGCACAGCAGCACCTGGACAACAAACCACCACATCATCTACCAGCCTGACCCAATATATTTAAAATATGTTCATATTTCTATGTTTCATACAGTATGAATGAATGAAGTTTATTTTTCGGTCTTGTTTACAGACAAATCAAACACACCCATGTGGACTTACAAAATAAAAGTTTAAATTTAAAAGAAATCACAAATGTACATATTCAAAGCAAGCTCACACACAGAATCCAAAATCAACGACCGAAAAAAAGGAATAGGCTGAAGCACATGCTTATTTTTGCCTATCCTTTACAAATTCTTAAAAACTAAATATATTTTAAATATAAGAAAGAAAAACTTAAAATATGCTGCAAGATATAATCTTTTGAAAGAAAAAACAAATGTTTGATGTTACTATCCTTTAAGGCTTTTTTAAATCTCCCCTGCGAAGTACACAACTTCAACCCGTCACTAAGGCTATTCCATGATGAGTATGATCTTTGATCTTCTCGTTCCTCATAGTTGTTCTTAGAGCCTTTACTCTGAGTACACGTCTCGTTCCTCATAGCTGTTCTTTACTCTGAGTACACGTCTCGTTCCTCATAGCTGTTCTTTACTCTGAGTACACGTCTCGTTCCTCATAGCTGTTCTTTACTCTGAGTACACGTCTCGTTCCTCATAGCTGTTCTTTACTCTGAGTACACGTCTAGTTCCTCATAGCTGTTCTTTATTCTGAGTACACGTCTTGTACATCCTAGCTGTTCTTTACTCTGAGTACACGTCTTGTTCCTCATAGCTGTTCTTTATTCTGAGTACACGTCTCGTTCCTCATAGCTGTTCTTTATTCTGAGTACACGTCTTGTTCCTCATAGCTGTGGTCGAAATCAGATTTTTCTTTGCTCATAATGTGATTCAGATCTGTTTCTGAATCCCATGGACTCTGGTCTTTTCAATTCTGATTTAGGCCACCTTCATATGTGATAAATCAGATTTTTTGCAATGCAACCTCAGTCTGAACAGTCATTTTCGGAATTCATGCACATTTGATATGACTCTCTAGAGATCGACATTCGTCACAATGCTGCACTGGTGGGAATTCACTCACGGAGCTGATGTAGTTAAAAGTAGGATTTTTGGATGAAATCTGTTTCTGTGAAGCCATGATTCACGTTATGATCCCACCACTCCTGGCTCCAACTCTGCATAACCCTTTACTATCACACTACAGATGGTTAAACCGTCTGTAGTGTGATAGTAAAGGGTTAACCTTCTGTAGTGTGGTAGTGAAAGGGTTATCCCTTTGTCGTGTGGCAGTGAAAGGGTTAACCGTCCGTATTGTCGCAGTGACAAGGGTTAACCGTTTGGTAGTGCGGTAGTGAAAGAAAGGGTATATTTTGAAAAGCCAAGCAAAAAAATCTGATCCGAGCAATGAATCCGAATTGAACACAAAGACTTGCAGTGTGAACGAAGCCATAGAGCCTTTACTCTGAGTACACGCCTCCTACCTCATAGGTATCCTTGAAGCCGATGAAAACATTGTCCATCTCCAGCACGTCATCGTTGAACTGGAGTTCGGGTCCCATGCCCTCTCCTGTGATGCTCAGAGGCAGACGAGACTCACGGCCTGCACAGACACCACATTAAAACACAGACAGGCATAGAGACAGAGACCAGGAAATAAGGGTAAGAAATCTCCAGGTTTCAATCAGAACCTTTAACATTTAAAAGTAATAAATTATACAGTACATTGGCTATTATTGTTGTAATCTGATAAGAAAAAGTATATTATGATACGATTTTCTACAATATTGCCGAGTCCAAAGCACAGAGCACCAAATGTCACTCTGTCTCGGGTCAATGTCAGCCCACTGAAGTTGTTTAAATGAATGGACCATGACTGAACATTGTGTTGTTGTGTGGTTAACCTCTGACCTGTGATGTCACAGTAGATGGTGCCTGGTAGAGTCTGGCCTCCTCGGGCTTAAACACAATGTTGAACTGCACTGTGCCACCTGGGCCAGATGTCCCCCACCTGGAGAGAGAGAGAGAGAGAGAGAGAGAGAGAGAGAGAGAGAGAGAGAGAGAGAGAGAGAGAGAGAGAGAGAGAGAGAGAGAGAGAGAGAGAGAGAGAGAGAGAGAGAGAGAGAGAGAGAGAGAGAGAGAGAGAGAGAGAGAGAGATGTTACTGTTGATATTACCTACAGTAGACAAAACATACAGAGAGAGAAAGGGAGAGAGAGAGAGAGAGAGAGAGAGAGAGACATAAATGTTACTGTTGATATTACCTACAGTACACAAAACATACAGAGAGAGAGAGAGAGAGAGAGAGAGAGAGAGAGAGAGAGAGAGAGAGAGAGAGAGAGAGAGAGAGAGAGAGAGAGAGAGAGAGAGAGAGAGAGAGAGAGAGAGAGAGAGAGAGAGAAGCAGAAAGACTGAGAGAAGAAAATACATACACACACAAGCATGTAGTCATACACAAGCGCACTAGGGTGGGGTACCGTTCACATTTGAACCGATAGCTGTACCTTTTTTCTGTACTTTAGTCTCTAGAAATGTAATCTAACCACCTTTGTAATCTACAACCACAGTTGTAAAAAAAATTAAAATCCAAACTTCAAATAATGTATTATCCTTATAATTTATAATTTATAATTAATAAATGTTTCAAGTTTCAAGTTTCTTTAATAGTTGTCATACAGAAGTACAGAATACTTTCATACAAAATGCTTCTTACTGTTACGCTCCAGAGACTGTGCTAGACAAGATAGTATCAAATAACATAGTATAGCATGTAATTTAGAAGAAGAAAATGAGGTCACAGTGTTCGGTATAGACATATGTACAATGTTCTGAGTTACCATATAATATACAATACTATGCAGTGTACTAATGTACAGTACTATATAGTGCAAAGCAGAAATGGGATGAGGTACAATTTAGGTACAATTTACAGTAAGGTGTACGAGTTGTAGTGCAATCCTTCATCAATAAATATAAAGTGTGGGGAGTGGGTGCTACAGTGTGTTTGTTTAAAGTGGGTGTGTGCTATAAAGTGTGTGGAGTGGGTGCTACAGTGTGTTTGTTTAAAGTGAGTGTGTGCGTGTGGATGTGTGTGCTATGTGCGTTTGGTGGTTGTTGTTGTGTAGTGTTCATGTGTAGAACAATTTGTTAATATATACTGTATATAATATATAATATTGCAGCGAATCAAGTAAAATCCTAGGTAAGCGTGTATCGTGTGCGTGAACGTTCATAGGTTTCGTTTCGCGGTAAACGAAACGTTGACGTCATCAGATATTATTTTTTTTACAGTACCAAAATGTGGCACCGGCGGATCTCACGTGAATCGGTACTCGGTGATTACCGACGTGATTCGGTCGGTATACCCTTCATTCGGTTCGGTTCGGTACCCATCCCTAAAGCACACACACACACAGACACACAGACACAGACACAGACCGCTGGCTCCACGGTGATGCAGCTGTGTGAGAGGGCCAGTGTGCCCTGCGTGGCCCGACGCCGGCGCTCCAGGAAGGCTCTGGAGAGCAGCGCGAGGCGGTGGCGCTCTGCGGGGTCTGCCACCGTGTCCGACAGGAGGCGCTCCTTCTCCATCTCCTCCTCCTTCTGCAGCTCAGAAAACTCTCTGGACACACGTACAGCCCCGGGGACAAAGACTCATATGTGAATGTGGCCATTTTAACACAGATAGTTGAGGTGAATTATGGGACACAGGCAAGACTCCTGCAGGATTTCATTATGGGAGGGAGGGAGGGAGGGAGGGAAGGGAAGGGAAGGGGGGCGTGTGTGTGTGCGTGTGTGTGTGTGTGTAGGTGTGTGTGTGTGTGTGTGTGTGTGTGTGTGTGTGTGTGTGTGTGTGTGTGTGTGTGTGTGTGTGTACCTGAGTGTGTGTCTCTGCTCGTCGTGCTGGCTGGCCAGGGCGCTCCAGCTGTACTGCAGGGGGACGTGGCTGGTGTTGTGCAGAGCGACGGCCCGCTGGCTGACCAGGGAGATGTAGGTGTTCTGCAGCCGCAGCACGCCGCCCGGCTCCAGACGCACGTCCAGCTCCTCACACACCCCGTGCAGGCGGACGTGCACGTCCTCGCCTGCAGCGACACATCGACTTTACTGACCTTCCCCATCAACCCTTTCGCTGCCACACTGCGGAAGGTTAACCCTTTACTATCACACTACCGACGGGGTAAGGGGTTAACCTGCTGTCGTGTGGCAGTGAAAGGGTTAACCTCCTGTGCATTGTCGCGGTGAAAGGGTTAACCGTTTGGTAGTGCGGCAGTGAAAGGGTTAACTACACAACAAGCGGATACGTCCAAATAAATGCATGATTAGAAGAATGGTCAGGGTCACAGACCCACAGTTACATTTTAAATGGCTGTGCCATTGTTAGATGATCACGTCTTGATTTGTAAAGATCAACAGATCATTGGGTTTTATGACCATTTACTGTACATTTACATTACATTTAAACCCTGAGCCGTGCGGGCAGGGTTTAAATACTCAGGCGAGGTAGGCCTCAACAACGATGGCATGGACTTGCCATATCTTGCTATGCTCGCTCATGCCTGTATTTTTTATGTCCGTTCTATTTTATAATTTTTATTTTATTTTATCTTATTTTTATTTTACTATTTTTAAACTGAATCATTTTAAACTATTTTTACTATTTGTGTTACTGAAAACTGTAAGCGGAGAGCCTATTGGGATGCTAGATCCTAATGTGAAACACTGTGATTCTACCTGTCTATCTTTTTATGCTCGCTTATGCCTGTATTTTTTACTGTTGTGAAGCACTTTGAACTGCAACCTCTGTATGAAAAGTGCTATACAAATAAAGTTATTATTATTATTATTATGGAACAGTAACCCCGCCCGCCCGTCAGTGTGTAACGCTCGGTAATGTGCGACGGACCTCCACGAGCAGTATTTGGAATGGCGATCAGACAATTGGATTATTTCTTTTGCATTACATCAGATACCAGGTAAGAACACTATATATAAAAGCTTGCGTTGATCTGATATGACTTTCTACCCCGATCGAAGCTGTCTCTGAGTAACAATGTTCATCAAAGTGTTGAGTGCTACAGTGTAGGTTAGTATATTAGGCCAAGTGCATGACAGTAAGGTTAGTTAGCGTTAGATTTTTTTTTTTTTATCTCTAGAGAGACCCAAACTCATCAAGGGTTTAAAAGCTACTAATGAGTCTCTGTGGTAGCGACCAGCGACACCAGCACAGCAGGCACACAAACAGGTCGAGGACAAACACAACAACCAAACACACTAGCAGCTCTATTAAAAAATTGGGAATCGATGTGTAGAGAGCAAGAGAGACAGAGATGCAGAGAGAGAGACAAATACAGAGACAGAGAGATCAAGAGAGATAGAGAATGACCTGTATGGTAGTGTAGGATCAGGTCCTGGCTGTGTTCTCCTACAGTCCTGGGACAGAAGTCCACTGTCACCTGCAAGCTTTCGTCTACACCCAGAGTCCCTTCAGCAGGCGTCACTGAGAAAGGCCTGGAATGGAATAGAACACATTAGCATAAATATAATACAATAGAAGACACATAACAGTGTGAAAGTGAAAACCTTCTGGCAAGATGTTATTGATCTGATCGATCAAATCTTATCAAAGAAGTTGCCATTGAATCCCAAGCTTTTTATTCTTGGTTTATATCCTACCACCCCACATCTACAACGCAAAGAGTTTAGATTTATAGATAAGTGCATATTACAAGCAAAACGTGTAATAGCTCTTAATTGGAAAAATGTTGATGGACCAAGAATTGGTATGTGGATTAAAGAAATGGCTTCAAATATGTCAATGGAAAAGATGGTGTATATTGTTAGACGTAAACAAAACATTTTTGATAATGCCTGGGGACCATTTGTGTACTTCTTAAAGCATAATACGAATGTTGGGAACTTGCTTCAACAAGAACGGGATTAGGGGGAGTACTGTGGGACAACTCTTATTATTGTGTAAAAACGACAAGAAACACCCTTTACTTAATGTGTAAAACATTTTGGTTGTATTATTATTTATTTATGTTTATTTTTTATTTAAATCTGTATCCTTCCTATGTGAACCTGTTTTTGAAGTTAATTATTATTTTGTGTGGGGTGGGGTTAGGGGAGGGAGAACGGGGTGAAAATGTTTGCTGAATACTGCTCTGCTGATATACATGTTGTAATTTGCAAACTAAAACCCAATAAATATATTGTTAAAAAAAAAAGAAGACACATAACAAAATATAATAGAATGTTACACATGTGATATTATACTGTACACCTGGAAGGTTATGTGTGTGTGTGAGAGCGAGAGAGAGAGAGAGAGAGAGAGAGAGAGAGAGAGAGAGAGAGAGAGAGAGATCTGAGAGAGAGAGAGAGAGAGAGAGAAAGAGAGAGAGAGAGAGATTCTGACCTGTGTGTATGCAGCTGGAAGTAGGCCTGTCCGACTCCTATGTTGCGGACCAGCTGTGTTTTCTCCGTGGAGGCTTTGACGGGACAGACGGGCAAACGGAGCTCGTCTGGGAAGTCCAGGATGGCCCGTGGGCCCAGGGCTCGGATTGGTACCTCAAACTTCTCCCTCTCCGTCACAAACACCAGTGTATGGGCATAGTCCTGGAGAAACAAACACACTTTGACCATTTATTCATGTCCACATCAAATGACGTATTTCCTGTAACTCCTATTTTGCTTTATTCTATTGCAATGTTTCCCAAAGAGAATGCCAGCTGAGTGCCAGTGGTCCTGGGGAGGGGGGGGGGGGGGGGGGGGGGGCTTCCAGCAAGATGAGGGATAGTTTGATATCACTATTATTTAATTCAGTTAGCTCAAATTAGCAAATGAGAAGGCGGTCGGGTGGCGTAGCGGAGATTGTGCTCGTCACCAATGCAAGAGGCTGCGGTCTCGACTCCCAGAGTCAGCATTGCCCTGCGGCTTGGGCCGGTCGTCATACTAACTCGTTTGGCTGAGTTAGGGGGAGGGAAGTCGTGGGTGGTAATCTGGCGTTGTGGACAGCAGGTCTGGGCGCCTGCTCAGCGAAAGGCAGGAAATGGTGAAGGCAGCGTGACCTCCCACGCGCTGCACTGCAAGGTGAAAAAAGAGCCACTGGCTGTCTCCACATGTGTCGGAGGAAGCGTGTGGTAGACTTCAGGGTTCCCTTGTACTGACCAATAGGAGGAACATGCGCACAACAACCAGGTAGGGGAGGGGGGGAATTGGCATAACGACTAAATTGGGATGGGGAGAAAAATTGAAAATCAGGCGGAGAAAAAGAGGATTAAAAAAAGAAATAAAATATTTGCAAATGAGAGAGAATGTATAAGAATGACTAATCCGATGTTTCACTATAGGGAGGTGTAGTCTGACGTCACTTTGGACCGCCGGCGAGGTCCACCCGTATAGGTATTTATCATTGGGGAAATGGATTATCGGCTATTGTAACAATTCTGCCTCATGAACATTGAAAAGCTTTCCATTTTTGCACAAAATGAGTTCCCTTCTATCACTAACATTATTGTTTAAGCATTGTTGGTTGAAATAAAATTCGGCTATCTTTTTTTTTGCGATTAATTGCGAATATTTTCATGTTGAGCTATAGATTGTGGATGAATACGCACAGAAAGGTACACCATGCAAATGTTCATGCTTTATTTGTTTTAAACGAGACGATTTAGAAATGGGCAATGGGGAAATACGTTGCAATTTTGCGAGGTGGACCGGCCGGAAACAGCAATGACGTAACCACTACACCTCCCTATAGACAGTTGTGGAATTGATCTATCTCAAACCCTGCCCTCTCTTCTTTACCCTCCAATCACAACTGTTGCTTAGGACGCAGCAGTTGTGATTGGAGGATCAAGAAAAGAGGGCAGATATTGAGATAGATCAATGAACTGAGGCATAAGTCACTGCGGGGGCCCCATCATCTATCCTGGCCACGCTGTGTCTCTCGGTTTCAGTTTCAGTTTCAGTTTATTAAAAAAAAAAAAAAAAAAAAAAAAAAAAAGGACAATAAACATTGATAAACATTTCTGTAAATGTGTCAGTTTTAGCCAGCTGGCTAATTCGCAACTGTAGTCCTTTTGGCAAGATGTTATGAGACCGACAATACACCTAGAACAGAAACATTAAAAGTACAACACAGTATTTACAACATAATCCAACATAATAATAAAAGCAATAATAAAATACACAATGAACTGATTAAAAGTGATTACATGTTTGATTGATTAACCAGGTATTGAGTTTTTTTTTGTAAAGGTGTGGTAGGTATAGCACAGTGTCTTATTTCAGTTGGTAGGGTGTTCCAGAACTGAGTGGCTCTGACTACAAAACAGGACTGACTGAAGGAGCTGGACCTAAACGGTGGCATCTCAGGTACCTTGTTCTCGTGGGGGGTGAAGAGCACAGTGAATTTCGACGACAGCCCTGGAGACACCTTGCCGCACACGTCGCTGTGGCGGACCACGCTGAAAAAAGGAGACACCTCCTGGTCCACTTCCACACGCCTCGGAACCTAGTCAGGATGCAACGGACACGCTGGACTCAGTTCCACTTTACAATTCAAAACCATTCTTTAAAACGTTCAGCATGAGACCGTTGTCCTTTCCACCCTATTGACAATTAGTAGAGGTCTTGGACGGAACGTTTGTGTAGTTAACTTTCTTCCGACATGTCTGCCTAATGTAACCATGGTTCTGTGCAGTGAGTAGAGTAGGTCAATCATTGGAAAAGCATGATACTACTGTTCCACTGTGACCTGTTGACGAGATCCAGTAATAAGACACCTGTGTATTACATTTATTACATTTTGTATCATACATAATCAACACATTGTCTCAACCGTTGTCTCTTCCATATATGATATGGTACTCACCACTGCCTCCTGTGTATGATAAAGTGGGTTGGTCTTCTCTGGCAGAGGTGAAATAAACATTGGTATCTGTTTATCTTTAAGGCCATTGCCAGGTAATTACCAGCTTACATCACAATGTTTCTATATTGTATATGTGTATCTCCTCTTACGGAGCCACCCTGTGGAATGGGCTAGAAGAGGATGAACTAAAATATTGTGAAAACATAAATCAATTCAAATCTAGACTAAAAAAATCTATTTTTGATAGGTATAGAAGGGAAGAGCTTTAATTGCATATTAATAAAAAATAAAATACGTATGATACTGTATTGTACGTTATATCATATTACATTATATAATCATATTATAATTAATTTGTATATTATATTGAACTATATTTGCGGTATATGCTATTATATTATGGTACTATATTGTATATATCATGTACTATATATCTCACATCACATTATATATGTGCTGTATACACTATTATGTACTATATACTATTATATACTGCAGGTATACTATACTGTAATGTGTACTGTAATGTGTACTATATGTGTGTACTGTAATGTGTACTATATGTATGTACTATGTATGTATGTAAAAAAACAAAAACAAAAGAAACGTAAGTATTCAGGGGTAGGGCCTGACAAGCCTAGTGCTTCTCCCTAGCCCTTTTCGGACAATTGGACAATGCTGCAATAGCAGCTGGTAAAACTTTGACGATTTATGGAATGACCGTTGTTATGTGTCCAAAGCCCGAAATAAAAAATAACTGAACTGAACTGAACTGAATATTGGAATTATGAACCCTGTCTGACACGCTCAAATGACTGGCTTATGATGAAGTTAGCAGAGTACAGACTGAACTCATGATGAAGTTAGCAGAGTACAGACTGAACTTATGATGAAGTTAGCAGAGTACAGACTGAACTTGTGAAGTTAGCAGAGTACAGACTGAACTTATGATGAAGTTAGCAGAGTACAGACTGAATTTATGATTAGGTTCCCAGAGTACAGACTGAACTTGGAAAATCAGCCTTTCGTTTTGGTTCCTTCTTGGAATGATCTTCCGCTCACTATGGACAGTTTGAATACATTATTACAAATATCCCTGCTTTCGTTTTGTAACAATTTAAAAAATTTATCTTTCTTTGTTTTGTTTTTTTCTTCATCCGTGTTTTTGTCCTATTTATTCCATTTTAAATTATCTAGACTGACGACATTGCAAATAACCTCAATGCATTTTCAAGAGTAAATAAAGGTTTGAATTGAGAATGAATATTCTGCAAATAGACTGCAGATTCTGTTTACATTTTGAATGGATTGAAATGAAAGTGAACGTGAACCCAACCTTGAAACACACACACAAACACACTTGATGTGTTTATGGATGCTTGACATCATTTTTAACAAAGCTCATTCTCTCCGCTGTACACTTTCCTATCAACGCATTTTACAGGTGCAGCTCAATAAATTAGAATATCGTGGAAAAGTCTATATATTTAGCTGTATTGATGCAGTCATTTGTGCAAAAGGAGCCCCAACCAAGTACTGAGTGAACATACATGAACATACTTTTCAGAAGGCTGACATTTCTATATACAAAAGAAAAATACATCTATTTTAAATGTTTTATTGGTGATACAGGCTTTCATGAGCTGTAAGACATAATCATCAAAATTAAAACAAATAAAGGCTTGAAATATTTCACTTTGTGTGTAATGAATCTATAATCTACGAGAGTTTCGCTTTTTGAATTGAATTACTGAAATAAAATAACTTTTTCACGATATTCTAATTTATCGAGCTGCACCTGTATATCTCCTTTCACACACACACCAGACCCACACCCACACACACATACACTCAAGGACAGACACACACGCATACATACACTCAAGGACAGACACACACACACACACACATACATACATACACTCAGGGACAGACAAACACACATGCACACAGCAGGACTGGGTAGCGCCACTGATTACCCACTTCGATTTCAATTGACAGAGGTCCCGATTTGATACAGTTCCGATTAGATACTGATGATTGAATTAGATACTGATGATTGAATTAGATACTGATGATTGAATTAGGTACTGATGATTGAATTAGATACTGATGATTGAATTAGATACTGATGATTGAATTGGGTACTAATGATTGAATTAGATACTGTATTGCACTATCGCAGGACCTTAGCATGTCTTTACCATGCTTTTTGTAAACGTTATGTACGTTATACCTGTTATGTCTCATTCTATGTCTTATTCTTATTTGTATTACTTGTATTATTGCACAATCGCTGCGGGAATGACCACCGGCATTTCACTGTATGCTTGTATGCCGTGACAAATAAAACTCTTGACTTGACGATTGAATTAGATACTGATGATTGAATTAGGTACTGATGATTGAATTAGATACTGATGATTGAATTAGGTACTGATGATTGAATTATATACTGATGATTGAATTAGGCTTGATGGCACCAGTTTCAGGGGGGCCAGCCAGCACCTGCCATTACGATCAAATCATGTGATTTGGTCAACTAAATTTCCATAGTAGTTCAGCAGAAACTTGGCACAAGGCAAACTAGAGATATGTGCAGGACAGGAGGCGTGAAATAGAAATAACATCGGTGAAAATCATCAATGAAGAAGGAAAAGCATAGATTAAAAGTCCAATCTCAGGATTTTAAGAATTAATATTGAATTGGTCAAATGAAACAATCAATATTTGTACCCGGCCCAACATGCATGACATGTACACGAACACACACATACACTCAAGGACAGACACACACACGCGGCCCAACATGCATCACCCGGTCTGCTTTCTTTCACCTCCGTAATATCTCTAGACTCCGCCCATCTCTGTCCCAATCAAACACTGAAACCCTGGTTCACTCATTCGTCACATCCCGGATTGATTATTGCAACGGTCTCCTCACCGCCCTTCCCACCAAACTCCTCAACAGACTACAAATTATCCAAAACTGCTGCCAGGATCATCACCCGCACCAACTCATCTGACCACATCACCCCCGTCCTCATTCAATTACACTGGCTCCCTGTGCACTAATGGATCAACTTCAAAACCCTCCTACTCACCTTCAAAGCCCTCCACAATCTAGCCCCCATCTACATCACTGACCTCCTCCAGGAAGACACCCCCTCTCGCACCCTCCGCTCATCATCTACTGGACTCCTCTCCATGGGTGCTCCCTCCACTCATCCTCTACTGGACTCCTCTCCATCCCCAGCACCATGGGTGCTCCCTCCACTCATCCTCTACTGCAGTGTTTCCCAAACTCTGGGTCGCGACCCAAAATGGATCGCGGACCCGTTTTTATTGGGTCACCAATAAAAAAAAATTTAAATTTAAAAATTGTATTCAAATCTTTTTATTTTTTTTAATAAAAAAGCTGTAGATGTGTTGATTCAGTTTGGCACCACATACTTATGTGAATCTGGGTTTTCTACTCTAGCATACCTGAAAAACAAGTACAGAAACAGACTAAATGCTCAGCATGACCTCAGAATAGCACTTTCAAAAACCAAGCCCAGAATAGATCTGCTGGTTGAAAACTTCAACCAGCCACATACCTCTCATGGGACTGAGGGAGGGGTAAGAAATGGAGAGTTGAAAAAGGGGTGAGAAATAGAAAGGAGAGTAGAACATGTTTGTTCATTTAAAAGTGTTACAAAATTGTATGTTATGAGGTGGTGAGCAACTTAACATTACACTCTGATTATTGCTGTGATGTACTTTTATAATTAAATAAATACATTTCATATACATTTAAAATGCATGGTTTGTTGTGTTCTTTATCAGTAGTTTATGATAAATTATTATTATGAGTATGTTATGGCAATAAATTTTTTTTGTATCTACTTTTTCTCCCCATTTTTCTATTTTTCTCCCGTCCCCAATTTCGTATTGTCCAATTCTACCCTCCCCTGTCTCGAACGTTGCTAGAATATGCCTCCCACAAGCCGGCTGCAATGTGGACGACGCCTTGCATCACGTGTCCCCTCCGGTACTCGAGGAGGCAGCCGTCGCATCTTTTCACCTGCACAGCGCGCTCTCAGCGGCAAGGGTCTGCGTGGCTTCCTGATTCTACTGCGCAGGCGCACCAACCGACCTGTAGGAGTCACTGTCCACAACGTCCGATCCCCACCCACCAGCTTCCCACCCCCTAATAGAATTGTATTAGTATGAACGACCAGCCAAGCTGGTAGCAACGCACACACGAACACACACACACATACAGCCAAGGACAGACACACACACGGCCCAACAACATGCATGACATGTACACGCACACACAAACACACACACACATACACCCAAGGACAGACACACACACGGCCCAACAACATGCATGACATGTACACACACACGAACACACACACATACACTCAAGGACAGACACACACACGGCCCAACAACATGCATGACATGTACACGCACACACGCACACACTCAAGGACAGACACACACACGGCCCAACAACATGCATGACATGTACACGCACACACGCACACACTCACATACACTCAAGGACAGACACACACACGGCCCAACAACATGCATGAGATGTACACGCAAACAGAAAAACAACCACACCTTGTCCTTGTTGAGGAGCAGCAGAGGCAGCTTATAGGTCTGTGAATACGTGAAGTTCTGGAACACCAACTCAGACGGGTACGGCTGGAACAGAGGCTGGTCCACTTCTACTGAGGAGAACTGATGACACACACACACATGAATAATGTCAGTGTTTCCCATTAATTACCTAGACTGTGGCGGCCCGCCACAGTTTTATAATAAACCAAATTTGCTTACATTTTTTTTTATTTTTTTTTTTATATAAAGTTTGCCAATAGGGATGTATCAGTAGTATTGGCAGTGGTAGTAGTCGTAATAGTAATCCAGTATATTTTTCTATTTTCTAAAAAATAAACCAGTTCAACACAGGTAACCACTTTTGCTTAATTTCTTTGATGGCTCAAATGTATGCTCGAGTCTAGGCCACTTTAAAATGTCCACTTTAACTTTAAAATGTACAACAACAACAAAAAACGGGGGGGGCATGGCCCCGGACCCCCCTAGAGGCCCTGAGGTTCACCCACCACAATCTCACAAAATCCTGTGGGAAACACTGAATGTGTTTATGTCCACATACAACCACAAACAAATGAGGGACATGTTTTTTGGGGGGGAGAAGCACTGGCCTATATTACTACATGCAACTGGCACCACGTGGAGTGGGCCTGTACCTTCTGGTTGGAGGTCTCGCTCATGTCTCGCAGTTGGACGATGTGAGGCAGGTGTGTCTTGCTGGTGTCGGCCAGGGCGTCGGCCAGGCGTTGCTCTGTGGTCTTTAGCATCTCCTGGGTATAAGCAGACGGAGCCACCTGCAGGCCGGCAGCGGCAGCACAGTCTATTACAAGCTTACTGGTAGTGTTATTAGAGAGGAGCTACCTTACTGGTAGTGTTATTAGAGAGGAGCTACCTTACTGGTAGTGTTATTAGAGAGGAGCTACCTTACTGTTATTAGAGAGGAGCTACCTTACTGGTAGTGTTATTAGAGAGGAGCTACCTTACTGGTAGTGTTATTAGAGAGGAGCTACCTTACTGGTAGTGTTATTAGAGAGGAGCTACCTTACTGGTAGTGTTATTAGAGAGGAGCTACCTTACTGGTAGTGTTATTAGAGAGGAGCTACCTTACTGGTAGTGTTATTAGAGAGGAGCTACCTTACTGTTATTAGAGAGGAGCTACCTTACTGGTAGTGTTATTAGAGAGGAGCTATCTTACTGGTAGTGTTATTAGAGAGGAGCTACCTTACTGTTATTAGAGAGGAGCTACCTTACTGGTAGTGTTATTAGAGAGGAGCTACCTTACTGTTATTAGAGAGGAGCTACCTTACTGGTAGTGTTATTAGAGGCACTACCTTACTGGTAGTGTTATTAGAGAGGAGCTACCTTACTGGTAGTGTTATTAGAGAGGAGCTATCTTACTGGTAGTGTTATTAGAGAGGAGCTACCTTACTGGTAGTGTTATTAGAGAGGAGCTATCGTACTGGTAGTGTTATTAGAGAGGAGCTACCTTACTGGTAGTGTTATTAGAGAAGAGCTACCTTACTGGTAGTGTTATTAGAGAGGAGCTATCTTACTGGTAGTGTTATTAGAGGAGCTACCTTACTGGTAGTGTTATTAGAGAGGAGCTACTGGTAGTGTTATTAGAGAGGAGCTATCTTACTGGTAGTGTTATTAGAGAGGAGCTACTGGTAGTGTTATTAGAGAGGAGCTATCTTACTGGTAGTGTTATTAGAGAGGAGCTATCTTACTGGTAGTGTTATTAGAGAGGAGCTACCTTACTGGTAGTGTTATTAGAGGAGCTACCTTACTGGTAGTGTTATTAGAGGAGCTACCTTACTGGTAGTGTTATTAGAGAGGAGCTATCTTACTGGTAGTGTTATTAGAGAGGAGCTATCTTACTGGTAGTGTTATTAGAGAGGAGCTATCTTACTGGTAGTGTTATTAGAGAGGAGCTATCTTACTGGTAGTGTTATTAGAGAGGAGCTATCTTACTGGTAGTGTTATTAGAGAGGAGCTATCTTACTGGTAGTGTTATTAGAGAGGAGCTATCTTACTGGTAGTGTTATTAGAGGAGCTACCTTACTGGTAGTGTTATTAGAGAGGAGCTATCTTACTGGTAGTGTTATTAGAGAGGAGCTATCTTACTGGTAGTGTTATTAGAGAGGAGCTATCTTACTGGTAGTGTTATTAGAGAGGAGCTATCTTACTGGTAGTGTTATTAGAGAAGAGCTACCTTACTGGCAGTGTTATTAGAGAGGAGCTACTCTACTGGTAGTGTTATTAGAGTTTTGATTGATTGATTGAAAACTTTATTAACAGATTGCAGAATGGGTACAGTACAGTACAGCTCAATACATACAATTGTTAAGGGGATGCAGACCAGAGAAAGACTTTCGTCTTGTTTACATCAGGGTCCCCCATTTTCAATTCATCGTAACATATATGACACACACGACATACAGATAGACAGTACTGCTACATCTATACATTTATGACATACCAGATACAGTACTGTTTGTGATACAAAAAGAGTCCAGAAAAGAGAGTATATACATTTTGACGTAGAAACTGTACATTGGAGGAGGTTGGGTAGGTGGGGGGTGGTTTGGGGGGGGGGGGACACACACACCGTACACTGTACATTGGAATATTGACAAAGCCATACTTGGTCATTTACTGTACATTGGAGGGGGTTGGGTTAGGACATTTGCAGGGGCCAGTTTTGAATTGCAGTCTCCCGTAGGTGTTCGTTGAGTGTTTTTGAAAGTGGGTAGTGATTCACATTCCTTTACAGCTTTGGGTAGGGCGTTCCACATTGATGTGGCATAATTGTTAAAGGTGTTTAGTCCCTTGTTTGAGCCGAATCTGGGTTTAACATGATTTGTGGAGCTCCCTCTGGTGTTGTGATCGTGGTGGTATTCACTGACCTTTGGGAAGTATTTTGACATGTACATGGGTACCTTGGTCGTGTAGTGTATCTTGTAGACCAGGCCCATTGCAAGTTGCTGTACTCTGTCGTCTACTATAAGCCATCCTAGGTTGTCAAAGTGGGCAGGGGTGAGGTGGGTTCTAGGAGTCAGGTCAAGCAGTAGTCTGACCAGTTTGTTTTGAGATGTTTGTAATTTTGTTTTTAGTGCCTTTGAGGTGCTTTGGTACCATGAGGTGCAAGCATCATTTGACCCCCATGTCCGCTCCAGTCAAAACTTCATATTTTCACTGCCGCAACATTGCCAAAATCCATCACTGCCTCTCCCCCCCTGCTGCTGAATCCCTCATACACGCCTTCATCTCCTCCCGCCTGGACTACTGTAGCTCCCTCCTCACTGGCATCACCTCCCGCTCCCTCCATAAACTGCAGATGGTCCAAAACTCAGCCGCCCGCCTCCTCACTAACACCAGGTCCCGCGAACACATCACTCCTGTCCTCCACTCCCTCCACTGGCTCACGATCAAGGAACGCATTAACTTCAAAACACTACTCCGCACCTTCAAAAGCCCTCCATAGCCTGCCCCCCCCCCCCCCTACCTGACTGATCTCCTTCTCCCCTACCGCCCCCCCCCCGTTCCCTCCGGTCCTCTTCCACTCTTTCCCTTACTGTGCCGTCATCCAAACTCAAAGGTTTTGGTGACCGGGCATTCTCACGAGATGCACCCCGACTCTGGAACTCCCTCCCTCAGACCATCAGAGACTCTCCCTCACTCTCCACCTTCAAATCCAGACTCAAAACCTACCTGTTCTCCCAAGCATTCAACCTTCCTTACCCATAACCACCCTCATACAACTCGCCACCATTTCCCCCTGCCCCACGTTCTCTCCTCTCCTGCCCCCCACCCCCCTTGGTTTTCCCTTACTCTCCTCCCGACTGTCTCCCCTACTCACTCCCGTATTTGTTATCCGTTACTCGTGGTTTTATGTTCCTGTGTATTCTTATTGTCCTCCGTTTCCCTGTGGTTCTCCGTTTCTTTGTTTTCTTTTTTTGCCTATTGTCAGCGACTTTGGGTCTTTGAAAAGCGCTATACAAAATAAATGAATTATTATTATTATTATTATTATTATTATTATTATTATTATTATTATTATTATTATTATTATTATTATTATTATTATAGTCGTAGTACCCTTGAATGAGTGCTCCTGCCAGAGTCTTCAGGGTATTCTTGTTTACCAGAATGGAGATCCGGTACAAGAATCGAGTTCGTTGGTTGACTTTTTTTTATTACATTGGATGCCATTTTGTCACAGGAAAGATTTGCCTCTAGGATGGAACCCAGGTAGGTCATTTCATCTTTCCTATAATAATAATAATAATAATAATGCAGGACCTGTTGCGGAGGTCTTTATTCGGCATGCAACGACACTCAATGTTTTAGCGGTACACACAGTGGTTAGTTTTTTTAGCACACACACCGGAACACACACGCATGCATTGTCTCTTTAGAATCGCCGATGCGATTCGTCTCTGCGATTAACCCATCCCGTCGTCCTTCCCCCCCAAGGGCAGCCGGGAGCAGACAGGCGTCAACGTGAGCTGCGCCAGGGGACCAATCCAAGTGCTCCTGTCCGTCTTCGTCAAGGACGCCACAGCGTTAGCGATCTGTTGTTGTGCATGTTTTTCCATTGGGTTTATCTTATCGGGGGGGAAACCCTTGCGAGCACGGGGAGAACATGCAAACTCCACACAGAAAGGCCTGGGAGATACCCCACCTGGGTACCTGGCATCATGGAAACCTGGTCCCCAAGCGGGAATCGAACCCTGGACCTTCTTGCTGTGAGGCGACAGTGTTAACCACTACACCACCGTGCCGCCCCGTGACAATATTGTCACCCACTGTAACTGAGAAGCCGTCGGTCTTGCTGAGTTTGTTATTTGAACCGAAGAGAATGGACTCTGTTTTGCCCATGTGTAATGATAGTTTGTTATCGGCGAGCCATATGCAGATTTTGCCTAGTTCCGAGCTGAGGGTTTTTTCAACCTACCTTACTGGTAGTTATTAGAGAGGAGCTACACCCAGTCTTTTTGCTGCACACTTTGCCCCACCCCAATCTGTGATGTCAGAGAGTATCTCTTTTATTCTCTAGACAGACTGTGATAGAACCTCCAAAGAGGCACTCTGACCATCACAGATTGGGCGGGAGGCAGAGTGCGCAGCAAGGTGAAATATATTTTGGGGGTATCTTAAAATCACCGGATATCTACCGTCTTCCGAGTTTTATTGAGTATGCGTGGCCTGGTTACTTTCATGAAATGGATTTATACTTTACTCCCAAAAATGGCAATGAAAGGCGTGACTTCACTGGAATTAGCTACAACCAAAACAATCACTCGACCCATTTAAACCCCCATGCGGACAATGAGCCTTTCAAGTGTAGGTAGGTCAGTGGTTTACGTTTGTCTGTCCATCGCAAACAGATGTAACGCCCGACAAAGTCAGATGCTGCATGTTGCTGCAGTTGACACTAGTAATACGCTATACAATACAATGATGAATAATATGCAATTTTTTTCCATGACAAAGGGTCGGACAAAAGCGTAACATCTCTACTGCACAGTAGGAGTGGATTTTTTTTTCTTTTTACAGATTGAGCCTACTGAACAGTACTGTACGTTCTAAAAGCATAGTGTGGGTAGTAGTAGGTACTGAGAAGCTTCAGACACAGCCAGAGAGAGTATACATATTGTAGTATACCAAGGCTGTCCCCGAAGCCTGTTTTTGGGATTCGAACTTCGTCAGGGTTTTTCGTTCGAACCTTCGTTTTTAATAAAAAATATATATTTTATTTTTTTTTATCCTCAAACTTTAAATGCGCAATTTGAATAAAGTGATTAATCTGATTACATTTGTCTTTTTTATTTTATTAAATCAACTTTCCAACCCCAGACCAGGGAGAAGCCCTAGCCCAACTAAATCAATTTAATCAACTTTCTAATGAATATAACTCATCAGTTTCTTTTAATACTATATTGGTGTAGCCTAATCTTTATCTACAACTGTGAAGAAAAACCCCATTGGTTTATACAGAATGAATAAAAAAATAAATAAAAAAAGATTCTTTATAAAAAATTTGAATGTTGATTTAGAATTTGAATGCCAACGTAACGAACGAAGGTTCGAACGTTTGGGCTCAGCCCTAGTGGACACTCACCTTTCCACGGCTAAACGGTATACAAGGCATCTTGTTTGAGAAATGAAGGTTTCAATCTATGTTGTTTAACAGATGATATCTTCAGTCCTGTTTCAAAATGCACAGCGATATCTTCTGAGAGAATTGTTGAATAGATACACAAATGTTCTAGAATGGTCTATTATTTATGACATCATACTGTGACATCATACTGTGACATCACAACATGACATCATACTGTGCCATCACAAATGTTCTAGAATGTTTGATTATGACATCCTACTGTGACATCACAAATGTTCTACAATGTTCTATTATGACATCATACTGTGACATCACAACGGAACATGTTTGAGACCATTTGAATAATATAAATAATATGTTTGGTAAGGCTGTCCCCGAAGCCTGTTTTTGTGATTCAAACTTCGTCAGGGTTTTTCGAACGGACGTTCGAACCTTCGTTTAAGTTTTCTTTTTAATGTAAAAATATATTTTTTAATAATATATATATTTTTATCCTCAAACTAAATCCTCAATTTGAATAAAGTGATTAATCTGATTAAATTAGTATTTTTTATTTTATTAAATCAACTTTCCAGCCCCAGACCCAGCCCAGGGAGAAGCCCCAGCCCAACTAAATCAACTTTCTAATGAATATAACTCATCAGTTTATTTTAATACTATAATATTAGTGTAGCCTAATCTTTATCTGCAACTGTGAAGAAAACCCCCATTGGTTTAAACAGAATGAATAGAAAAAAATATTTTAAAATAAATAAATAATTTTTTTTTTTTTTTTTTTTTTTTTAAGTTCGAATGTTGATTTAGAATTCGAATGCCAACGTAACGAACGAAGGTTCGAACGTTTGGGCTCAGCCCTATAGTATACACACATTACGTGCCGCTAAGTCGCTAAGCTCATGTGTTCTAATAATCTCTCCAGTGGAGAGGACCAAGTGGTACAGTATCCCCTTCACAATCCTCTGCCATATCTCTAGTAGAGCAACGTTAACACAAGCCACTGACAAGAATGCTGGTCAATTTAGTTTTGCGGCTAGTAGGTTTTGTCTACTCTGCTATAGACACCCAACCCTGTGGCAAGGCCATAGCAGCGGAGGAGGACCCAGCCCCAGGAACAGCCTGAGGGTCAGGACCCCCCGGAAAGGGGGCCTGGTGAGGCCAACGATGACGTAGCATCGATACCCCACCAGACAGTCACTAGTGACACCACCCCCCACATCGCCAGCATATCGGACAGGGCCCAATCCAAGAGCAGGCCCTTCCCCCCTACAGCACGCCGCCCTGAAGCACTCCACAGAGGCTACACCCCCACAACACTGTGGGGCCAGTCGGCGCACCGGGGAGACAACCCCCAAAGAGGTTGATCCCTCAATCCTGGCAACAGGTCAAGAGCGTAACCCGACCTGTGCCCGGAGCACTGCGGACTAGACAGGCGCCTAAGGGGTCTACTGTGAACAGCACCCCGGCGGAAGGGGCGTTCGGTATGCTGTGCACCATGTCGCAGCCTCCACAAAACCCGACCCCCTAGAGAGGCCGAGGTAGAGAAGGCTGACACGATTGGCAGACGTCATGAAAAGTGCGGGGGCACACTCGCAGGCAGACGGGGTCAAGCCCGGCCTAAACCCGAGAGTCAACTCTGCTACCAACACACCGGAGAACCAACCACCTCCCTATGTTTAGTTTAACAGGAGGCGGTTGTTCCCTTAACCCACCAAGAAAAACATAGAAACAAAGTGTTTCAGTTTTCAAAGGGTTAACCCAGACCAACAGGTCGACGGGAATGAGTCCGGACCTGGGCCTGGCGGACCGGGACCTACACAGGGATGCCTAGAGGGGTTGACAGCAACCACCTCGACAGCCCCCTCCCATACCTGCCCAGCAGGGGGAGGGAGGAGTGACACAATGGAGAAGGACCAGGCCCCCTAACACAGCGCAAGGTACAACACAGTATGGACCAAGCACGTCACTGTTATGGGCAAGCCGTAGTGGCATACACATGACACACATATCCACAACATCAATCCCCGCGAAGCCCGGACCAACCCGGCATTTTCCCCCCGGAAAAGCACAAAGTCCTTCGGGGTACTAGAACAGCAGATCTGTGCCCCGGCGGATAACGGGTTAACTGACTTGGTCCGGCGTGACCAGAACCAGTCCCGCGTCCTAGTCACGCCGCCATCCCCAGTCCTAAGAGGGGGGTAGGTACGCGTGTCGATCTAAAACATCACAGAGGGCGCCACCAAGATGGACAGAACGTGAATGCGCTGCTCCTGGCGGCCCACCTCATGGGCGTGAGACCCCTCCGCCAATGTAATGATCTACTCCGTCATCTCCCCCCGGAGATGCACGCGAGTCATCGAGTCTTGCCCTGGCGCTCGGTAGAGATAAAAATCTCCTTCCCAGCCGCCCGCATAAAAAATCCCGTTTCCATGAATTGGGCAACCAAGGCGCCCCAGCCCAAAACAGTGGTTCCACATAGGAAGCACCCAGGGCCAGCACTATATGCACATCAAGAACCCGAAACACATGAATGGTGAATTCTAACAAGAAAATACCAGACGACGTCCCCTCCATGCTGTCTGGGACGAGCAGCAGGAAGCCGGTCAATAAGACACAGACACAGGCCTTATACGACGCGACTGAGGGCAACCCTGTCAATTCCGCTCCTCACATAAGAGGGGAAGACAGAAGTTCCCCCAGAGAGACCTCCATGTGAGTACAATTGAAAAAGATACATGCAATAATAATTGGGCCAAGTGACCAACAGCCCAATACACACTGTAATAGAGAGCAGAGCAGAAAACGAATAGTTTTCTAATGCAACGCATCATCCAACTTTGACAAAGACAGCGGTCTGCAGCATAGAGCCTGTAACCTCACGGACGTCTCCTGGCCAATAGGAAACGCACCCAGTGACGTATCCCATGGCCGGGGGGAAAAACCTGTGACCCACAGGGAGTGGAACCAGGGAACCCCCCCCCCCCCCCTTCCCCCTCCCTGTGACGCGCTGCCCCTCAGCCGACAGGGAAAAACTGACAGGCAGGAGGTCCCACCTCCCGGCCAATCAGTAAAGGGGGGGGGGGATTTTATCAGCCCACCCCTCATGACCCCTCACCCCTGATATGATGCAACGACAAAGCAGAGCCATGACACCAGTCATAGCGTGCTACATGAAGCGCATTTATACCTGTTAGGGTAACAGCTTCACATTCTGCACGCCAGCCACAGACGATAACCTCGCCTGTGCAAAAACTGGTTTTATACATGGCTTCAGGCTCATGTGCGAACCTGCCACCTGAATTTTTACACCTTTACCCTAAAGGAAGAAAAACCACAGACCAAGAGAGGGGCCAAGGGCCCTGGTACAAGAGCTACACAATGTAACTTCTGTAGGCCAACACCTAACCCAGTTGTGGATCCTAAACGTGAATACGATACACACAACCCTCCATCACAACAAAAAAGGGCAAAAAGTACACTCTCACTACTGTAAGAGGAACGCCGTTTTTTATGATGAGAGAAGACATAAGTCCTCGATTAAGTGCTGGTCACAGGCCTTGCTAAGTCTACATGACAGCGACCAAACAATTTTCAGAGAAAAATACCTCTCTCTAAGCAAGAGCACAACCCCAGCAGAAGATGAGGGATTTACACCGTATCCCCAAAAATATAGTGAATCAACACACATTTTGTAAACAAAATCATATTTGAGGGGGGGGGGGGGGGGGGCAGGGGCAAACCGGGGAATAATTTCACCCACCCCTCACCCCTGATATGACGCCAAATGGGTAGAGTAAGCTTTACATCATGCATGCCAGCACAGCCAAACAGTTTGAACAGGTTTCCCACAGCTCTGCTTATGTGTGAAAAAAACTTGCCACTTGTTATTTTCATCATTACCCACAAGTAAGAATAACAAGCTAAGAGAGGGACTCAGCCCTCGATCACATGCCACTATGCACAGCATTGTAGGGTAACCCAGCCAGTTGTGGGCTCAGCCACGTTGTCTAAACGTTACATGAAGACACACAACGTCTCATCATACAACAAAAAACCTTCATTTTTACTCACGTAAAAAACAACGCTGTTCCTAGGTAGAGAGAAAGGCACAAGCCTTGGCCAACGCTAACCCAAGCTATACAAAGCGGCCAAGACAATTCACACACAGCACACGTCGTATCTCCAAATGTAGTGAAGTAACTTATGTTTTGTAGACAAAGACATCGTTATTAACAAAAACATTCGGGAGGGGAAGGAAGGAAGAGTGGGGTAATGTCCATTGGACATCTTACCTGCACCAAGGAAAGCAGGGCGAAAGGCCGCAACACAGGTTGGTCTCCACGTTGACGAAGGCCTCTCGCTGGCTAGGCCAAAAAGAAGCTATGGCCGGAGCCTAGCTCCGGCGTGACGCCGCCCTCCTGCAGCCGGTCATGGTGCAGGCCCGACTACATCTTCTGCCAAAGATGATGTCGTAGTCAGAGTGCCAGGGCCTGCTATTCTCACGGCTACGCCAATGGTTGTAGCACAAGCTAAACAGCTAACTCTAGGCTAACTGATAGCATGAAGCTAACGATCACAGCAGAGCGCAGCCGGCAGCTAACGTCGTAGCTAACAGTTAGCTCAACCCAGCTATCGCTACCACTGAAAACTGTACAACGTGAGAAAAGCAATACAGGCCAAGGGATCATCCCTATGTTCCCCGGGTCCTATGTTCCCCCGCTTTGATTGATTAATAGATTGAACATTTTATAAATTTTTATTATTTTATTAATTATTAATGTCCGCCTTGTTTCGAACGGTTAAGCTTAGGCCCTCTTTCGAACTGGTTAAGGTTAGAGTTTGGAATCAGGGCTGGTGGTCTAAAATTTTCAATCAATCAATCAAAGCGGGGAACATAGAACCCGGGGAACATAGGACCCGGGGAACATAGACATGCTCCCCAGGCCAACACTTCAGACAGCCGCTGTCTTTTCCTCTTCTCATCCGAAGAAAAAAAGGGAAAAAAGGCAACACACATCCCTCTTCAGAACGGTGTTCACCAGACACAGCGGTGTCGGCAACAAGTCCCTCGCGGACTATAGCCAACCTGAGCATGGAGATATTCTCATAACGAACACCAAGCTCACCTCCCTCGCACCGGGTGCTTTTCATCTTGAAAATCGGGGCCAGCACGGCGACAGTGGGTATCCGTTTGTCCAGAGATCCGGGGAATTGAACCGCAGATTCGGAATCACGGTCCCAGGAAAACAAAGCTCTTACTTGAGGAGGAGCTAATGTTAGCGTGGGGCATCAAGCTAGAACCCCCTCCACGCCGCTAATTGGCAGCGAAAAGGATCCCAGCCTGGAGCTGGCCTTCGTAAGCTGTGTAGTTGTTCACCCCACAACCAAAACACCTGGCGCCTGCGTCGCAAAAAAACATCACCCGCCCAGAGAGGCCTTCAGCCCCCACCCGGCCGATCGCCTCCCAAGCAAAGTGTCCAGCTGCAGAGCCGGAGGCAATGCCGACGGGGATTGCTCAGCGACGCGAGCCCCTAATACAAAACGCCGGTGGAGGTCAGAATGATCATCATCTTCTAGACACTCCAGTGGCGAAGGCATTATCGCTGTATTTCCTCGAAAAATAGTGAGAGAGAAAACAAAGATATAATGTCAACGCAGCTCCTTTCCTCCAAACGTAACTCCTTTCCAATAACTATTTCGGCACTAAACTCAAGTGGTGTATACAGACACTTGTCGGTGGTGAAAATAGGGAAGGAGCTGTTAGTATGACCACGACCCCGCTTATGTAGAGGAGCGGATGTGGGTGTGGCCAGGCGGATGGGTGTGTACATGTGGAGAAAAATTATTCAGTGCTAGATTGGATAAAGGGATAGTTCCACTAGAGCGCAGAGCGTAAGCTATACGATATATCACAGCATACAGGTATCAAGGGCTTTCCCTAAACAATGGTATAGGGGAGAAGCACCACCATGACAACGCGCCAGTGCCACCATATGTAAAATATATATATATTATATATACAGTATATTTTGTTTGTTTTCAGTTAAAGCTTGGGGCCAGCTTAGAAACAGACACAGCATTGGATTATGTGATTGCTCTGTCCTCTGTTGCTCTATTCCACTGTGTGTATGTACAGTATAGTGTGTGTGTGGCATGAACTGCCACTTACCAATGCCTGTGGCCATCTCATGTCGGCACAACAACAATGCCAACGTCAACACTGGACTGAGCTTAAACTGCAAGGGAAGCTTGCCTGTCTCCCTGCCGCTGACCACTCTGTCTCGCACGCAGTTTTAAAAAATTTAGCTATTGATGAGAGCATCATCATTTTCACTTTAAAAGCTATGGCTACAGGTTTTACCATTGAAGCTCAACCTTTCCATCTGGTTCCCTGGCAGTCATAGCCCACACTGCATACACCATGGTCACGAACAGACAACAGAAACCATGTCTCACATACTCAACGCTGTCATGCATACAAAGGGCTCTACATTTGTAGGCATGATAGGATCGTGGATCTGATTGCAGACAGTGTTAGTTCCACACTCGGGTCACCTGCAACATATAAGCTGTATAAGCACACCAGTGTGAAGCCATTATGTTTAATCTGTGTAGGGACAATTCACTGTTCTCTGATATTTCAGCAAACACCCCCCGATGTTGTTGTTGTTAATGAGAATAACAGAGGAGGTTCTCATCCTAGAAGTTGGCTGCACGTTTGACTACAGTCTAGAGCAGCGGTTCCCAAACTTTTTTGGCCATGCAGCACCCCCCGTCACCTCCCGACCTAGCTGACGCACCCCCCAATGGCCAACATAAAAAAGACAACACAGTCTATTCATAGGCGCACTAAAGGCATCAGGTTTAATCCAATAAGAACACATACCAAAGTATGACAAACAAAATAAAATACTTCACCACACGAAAGAACAAAATGAGAATTACGTGCATAGACTCAGAACCAGATTGGCCAAAAAACAAGAAAATGATGTTGAATCCACGTCTGAGATGCATCCATAGGTGGGAAATATGTCCGTAGCTGCTCAGCGAGTTGGTTGAGGTGTTCTGTTATTAGGCTTTTTACAGGTTCACCCATGACAACTTTGTTTCCCTCCAAGACCGCATGAAGTGTAGGGAAACACATGATCATAATACGCTGCCACAATAATAGCGCACCGGTCCCAGTCGCACGCCTATGGCATTTTGGCAGGAAGCAAAGTGCATTTTGGATACATTTTTTTTTTATTATTATTATTAAAACGTACGTTTTTAATTTAAAAGTTTAGTAAATTTCATGATTTACACAGTGAAAATCCCCATTTAAAATACTGTATATTAGTTATATTTATTAGTAAAATAACACCATAGCACCGCCATTAGCCTTTTCATGTCACGCACCCCCAAGAGGGCTCTCGCGCACCACAAGGGGTGCACCGTGCACGCACCACAGTTTGGGAACCACTGGTCTAGAGGAAGCCTTTACAACCAAAATGTTAAAGTATCAACTGTTAGAGCATACCATATCACAACTCGGCTACAACTGTACACGTTTAGTCTTCATATTTGGAAGCCTGGGTCATGTTCATAAGTTGGGTGTTAGAGGCCTTCAGATGGCCGGTCTTCCGAAGAGAAGAGCCAAACAATTAGCAAGATATTGCTCAGTGTCAGCTATTATTGGCAGCCGCACAATTTGGAGAAGACGCTGCTATCTGTATATGTGTGTGTGTGTGTGTGTGTGTGTGTGTGTGTGTGTGTGTGTGTGTGTGTGTGTGTGTGTGTGTGTGTGTGTGTGTGTGTGTGTGTGTGTGTGTGTGTGTCGTGTTCAATGTTAAACAATTGTGCAACCTCATACACTGTACCTAAATGTGCTACTGTAGAAATAACATGAATAACATTCCACATGGATACACGATACATTGATTAATCAAATTTTTTTTTTGGGGGGGGGGGAAGCAATACTTTTATTATTTTCTTTTCTTATATTATTTTATATAATCATTTTAAATCTCTCTACATAAAATTGTGTTTTTACATTGCAGAAAATCACAGCAAATGGCTTTCTTTAATGCAATTATTTTTGCCTAGTGCGGGGGGGGGGGGGGGGGGGGGGGGGGCAAAGCCCTGAAAATCAGCCCCATCTTGTTTCTAAATCCTGGGAAAGCCCTGGCCCCCTGGGTATGTAAAAACTCCTGTATGTCTCACCCTTTTCGCTCTGTCTTCCCTCCTGACGAGTTTGGGATTCAGGGACCCGTGGACCCGTTTGCTTGACGTTGACATTATATGTGTCTTCAAGTAGTCTGTAATTAAATATCAAAATATAAGAAAACGCAGACTTTAATAAAATAAAAAAAATTAAAATAAAAAAGCCCTGCTGAGCACAGAGCACACACACACACACGCCGACATAATAGGCCATTGATTGATTGATTGATTGATTGATTGATTGATTGAAAATTGTATTAACAGATTGCAGAATGGGTACAATACAGTATGGCTCAATACACACAATTGTTAAGGGGATGCAGACCAGAGAAAGACTTTCGTGTTGTTTACATCAGGGTCCCCATTTTCAATTCATCATAACATGACATACATGACATACAGATAGACATAATAGGCCTACTTGACACATGTAGACAAAGATAATTTAGTGAGGTGAATTAAAGACTGAGTGACAGGAACTCAGCCACCAACCCTTGAACTACTCATACTATGAGGGCTGTCTTAAATACTTCGAAGCTTCGTTCGATGGGCATGGAATTCGAATATGCAAATAAAATTCGATTATTAAAAATATATATATATATTTAAGATGAGGTGCAGACTCGGCACTGACAGATTTGTGTTCATTGTGCTGCTTTTATAAAGCCTCAAATGATGGCTTACAATATTTCATGAAAGCAAAGTGTTTAGTTTGTCTAAGATTTAAAAAGGTTTCAACTTTACAGCACTGACAAAGTTGAACAAAGTGCTGTACAAGTCCCACAACATAATATTTTTTTTTAAATAAAACAAATATTATTTCGAATCTCGGCCTGAAGCTTCAAATTCCAAATAAAATTCGAAGGTCAGCCTACTAACGTTGGGCTATTTATCTCATTTCACAGACCATTTAGATATTCAGCTAAAGGAATTCTATTTTCAAAGTCCATTTCTTAATAACTAAGTAAGGTTTTGCATCAAATGTTATCTTTAAATCAATGGCATTATAAATATAACGGTTAACCTAGCTGACGGTTAACGGTCAAGATTTCACTCCTTTTTTATGTTTACTTATTGATGCTAACATGACAGTTAACGCTGTTTAACGTTAGCCTTAGCAACAACCACCGCTATCACTCGTTTCTTGCTTCATTGCGTCAACCTTTACCTTACCAGTTATTCAAACGAAGTCGGTTGTATACGAAGTCGGTCTTCACAAGTGTTAACTTAGTTACGTTAGTATAACGTTATCTAACTGTTAAGTTAACGTTATGAGTTGAACAGCAAAGTTTGACTCTGTGGTTACAGCGTCTCTATGGCAACACGAGTGTCAAGCGAGCGCGTCGTTCACGCAGGTGTACCGGACTTCCGGTCAGGATTCTTCAAAATAAAGGTTCTCAACTCACAGTCGATATTAGATGATGCATCTTCTTGAGGAACAAAAATATAATAAAGTTAAATCAATATTATAGCTACAATATAGTATAGAGGGATTATTTTTGTAAATAAGACCTTTACAAGGATTTTTGGAAGGGAAACTGCAGCTAACATGCTTGAGGAAATTTCACATGCAATTGCATTTAGATTAAATTATATTGTTATATTGTGTGTTGTTGTGCACTGGGGTAGCATGTAATAAAACGCCTGAACATTACGTCGCAGTCCGGTACGTTTTTTGGATATATAATTGGCAACGAGGGTGGGATCATGGATTCCCTACTTTCACCTCTCTCTCCGTTCCTCGCCCTGCCTGGCGGCCTGTACGTTAATGCCAAGCAAGCAGTGCAAAAATGCTTCCGCATTCGTCACCGCACGCTAGTGCGGTAAAGCGCCCTTCTTTTCAGACAAATGCTACCGTGCGTGCACCGGCGGCGGCGTGCTCGCTCAGGTGCGTGCGTGCGCCGGCGTGCTCGCGCGAGGTGCCCGCGCATGCGACACGAGCGGAGCTCAATATATATAAGTCACCGCCCCTAAATTCAGTATCTAGCAATAGCTCAATTGGCAAGGACACATGGCTGTGGATCCTATGGCTTGTTTGCTGGCGAGTTCGAATCCCATCGAAAATATTTTTTAACGTGATTTTTTTTAACGTGTATTCTTTCGCCGATTAAGGTTAGGCATTGTTTCGGAGTTGGTTAAGGTTAGAACGGTTAAGTTTAGGCGCTGTTAAGGAGCTGGTTAAGGTTAGAGTTTGTCAAAGAGAATGGCAATATAATTTCTATGGTTAAGGTTAGGCATGGTTTCGGAGTTGGTTAAGGTTAGAACGGTTAAGTTTAGGCGTTGTTAAGGAGCTGGTTAAGGTTAGAGTTTGTCAAAGAGAATGGCAATAGACAGCCTATTTCCGCGCGACCTGGGCGCTGGGCGGCGGAAAATGAAAGGCGCATTACTGCATGCCACTACGGTAAGTTTTTGCACTGCTTGCTTGGCATAAAGCTACACGCCACCGGGGCTCCTGCCGCATTCATCAATTCATCAATGACAAAACTGAGGAAAACAAAAACAAACCCTGTGAACTTTGGAAATTACTCAACAACCAACTAGGCTGCAGAAAAAAACTAAAAACCAGGTTTACAAACATAAACATAAAGACAGAAAACACTCTTATCACTCCACTGACACATGCCTTCTCTATTTGAACGACCACATAAAACAAGAGGTGGACGCGGGCAAATACTGCGGCATGGTCATGCTGGACCTCCAAAAGGCTTTCGACACTGTCAATCACTCCATTCTGATTGACAAGCTAAAAGCAATTGGTTTGGATAGTCTATCAGTGAGCTGGATGCAATCCTACCTGGAGGGGAGAGAACAGATGGTAGAGGTAAACGGTACCCTATCCCCCCCCCCCCCTCCCAGTGAACTGTGGGGTTCTACAAGGAAGCATACTAAGACCGTTACTGTTCCTAATTTATGCAAATTACATGTCATCAGCTTGTGACTGCAACTTGTTCCTGTTCGCGAACGACTCAGCCCTGCTGGTCTCTGACAAGAACAAGTTACAGGTTGAACAAACCCTCAGCTCAGAACTCGGCAGAATCTGCACCTGGCTCGCTGACAACAAACTATCATTACACCTTGGTAAAACAGAGTCCATTCTCTTCGGATTAAATAACAAACTCAGCAAGACCAATGGCTTCTCTGTTACAGTGGGTGACAATATTGTCACAAGGAAAGATGAAATTACATACCTGGGTTCCATCCTAGAGGCAAATCTCTCCTGTGATAAGATGGCATCCAATGTAATCAAAAAAAGTCAACCAACGAACAAGATTCTTGTACCGGATCTCCTCTCTGGTAAACAAAAATACCCTGAAGACTCTAACAGGAGCTCTCATTCAAGGGTACTACGACTATGCTTGCACCGCATGGTACCAAAGCACCTCAAAGGCACTAAAAACAAGATTACAAACATCACAAAATAAATCGGTCAGATTACTGCTTGACCTTACTCCTAGAACCCACCTCACCCCTGCCCATTTTGACAACCTAGGATGGCTTAGAGTAGACAACAGAGTACAGCAACTTGCAATGGGCCTGGTCTACAAGATACACTACACCACTAAGGTACCCATTTACATGTCAAAATACTTCCCAAAGGTCAGTGAATACCACAACCACAACACCAGAGGGAGTTCCACAAATCATGTCCAACCCAGATTCGGCTCAAACAAGGGACTAAACACGTTTCGCAATTATGCCACAACAATGTGGAACGCCCTACCCAAAGCTGTAAAGGAATGTGAATCACACCCACCTTCAAAACCGCCCTCAAAGAGCACCTACGGGAGGCTGCAATTCGAAACTGGCCCCCGTAAATGTCTGAACCCCCCTCCCACCTACCCACCCCCTCCAAAAGTACAGTTCCCTCCCCCTCGTATGTATATATTTACTGTTAGGATCTGTTTAACAGTACTGTATATCTGTATATTTGCATATCTTGTATGTCACAAATGTAACTACTGTATATCTGTTTGTCATGTATGTCATAAATGTCATGATTAGATTAGATGATTAGATTAGATAGATTATTACATCTGTATATCTGTATGTTGTGTATGTCATAAATGTCATTAATTGAAAATGGGGGACCCTTATGTAAACAAGACGAAAGTCTTTCTCTGGTCTGCATCCCCTTAACAATTGTGTGTATTGAGCTGTACTGTACTGTACCCAACTGGTATCTATCTTCTTGTCTCTCACTGGAGAAGACGGTAAGCTAATTTCCCAAAATGTTGGCATGTTCCTTTAACTGATCAAATGTGCAGACTCAAAGCCATGGGAACACGAATTGTCCCTACTCCAAAAATTGCATTTGTATTATTATTCACAAGATCGCGGTCTTGCAAAATAGATCCTTTTGATCTGTTTTGCGATTGCTAATGTGTAGGTTGACACAGCTGCATGAAGAACCTATCAGCAAGAAAATCAGGATCATCTGATGCTCTTTGTAACAAAAAAAAACAGTATTTACACTCAAAATAGTGCAAAGAAAGTGTTCTTTGATTTTCCTATCAAAGCTCAAATCAAACCTACGCCCCTGCACACACACACACACAACACAACATTCTGCACTCGCACACACACAAACGCACCACAGGTCACTTTAAACACACAAGAAAAGGACACTTTAAAGGAAGGAAAAGGACACTTTAAAAAATAAGAGAAAATGCACATTGTATAGGAATGTACATAGGATCCAGTGCCTTTAAGCGATTTATTAACATGTCTATTTTACCATGTCTATTCTAGTTATCTTTTTATTATTATTACTATTACTATTGTTTTATTGCATAATCGAAGCGGGCATGGCCAACCGCATTTCACTGTATGCCCTGGTATGTATGTGATGAATAAAACTCTTGAATCTTGACCACATCAGATGCCTATCGATCAGGTGTTTATCTTCGTTGGTCCTGTTCATAGGGGGGCCTTAGCTATGTTTCACCCGTTTCCACTGAAACAGGCCCCACTCGCTAGCAGGGCCCCCTGATTGATAAAACAAACACACCCTGATTGACAAAACAAACACACCCTGATTGACAAAGCAAACACACCCTGGATTGACAAAGCAAATGTGGCCCCCTGACCCTTAAGGTCCTGTGAGTTACATCCATCACATCAAGGGAACATTTGAAATTACATCTCATTGCGGAAATAATGCAATGACAGTATCTTGAGATTAGGCAAGTCACTCTTGGTGATTTTGGCTGTTTTCAGGAAATCCTTGAAACAAGCTAATTTGAACTGGAAAAAGATCAATTGACCCATCTCTTTGACCAAAATGTTTTACCTAGACATTTCTTTTCACAGCGTAGTTATTTCAAGTATGATAGATCTATCAGGTATTTGCCCTCATTCTATAACCCGTCAACCGAGAACAGAGGAAAGTGAGTGTTATGGAAAATATTAAAGGACAAAAGTTGAGCCGTTGTATAAATCATTCTGAGTCAATATTTCTACGACATGAGTCATTATGTTTATTTCTCTTTCATGTTCTACCCCCCCCCCTCGCTAGCAGGGCCCCCTGATTGACAAAACAAACACACCCTGGATTGACAAAGCAAATGTGGCCCTGTCACAACCAAAGGTCTGATGACCAAACAAATGATACCTGGAGCGGGCTGTTGTGAAGCCAGCCCGTCCAGTGCATGCTTTTAAGCACAGGTCCCGGTAGGTAAGAAATAATAAAGCGTTTTTCAAAAGTAGATGATATTTATTGTAACAGAGAATGAAACTCACAACAACACAAAACCAGGGTAGAAGGTAGGGGAGAACAAACAGGGTAAATACAATAAACACGAACAGCAAAGTAAGCACAAGTATCAGCAATAAGGCCAACACAATATATATATTATATATATATATAATATATATATATATATATATATATATATATATATATATATATATATATATATATATATATATATATATATATATATATATATATATATATATATATATATATATATATATATATATATATATATATATATATATATATATATATATATATATATATATATATATATATATATATATATATATATATATATATATATATATATATATATATATATATATATATATATATATATATATATATATATATATATATATATATATATATATATATATATATATATATATATATATATATATATATATATATATATATATATATATATATATATATATATATAATATATATATATATATATATATATATATATTATTTAAATCGTTTTTATTGGTTTTTTAAAGGTTCAACAACATTATATACATACGTACAAACATACATACAATACATGACTACATATAACCGCACAATACCTAAAATAAATGAAAAATAAAGTAGACAAAAATAATAATAATAATAATAAAAGAAAATTGCATTGTTCTTATACAGGTTGTCACTTGCCATATAGAAATTGCCTATCTAATAAATCACCGTTTTATGCCTAAGCATCCTCAGCCGGGAATTTTAGATTAAAATAATCCAAAAATGGCTGCCAAACTTGGAAGAATTTCTGGGTAGAGCCCCTGGTGGAGTATTTAAGTCTCTCAAGTTTTAGGTGTGCCATCACATCTTCGACCCAGCGTCGATATGATGGAGGAATGGCTGACTTCCAGTTAAGCAAGATAAGGCATCTAGCCAACAAAGAGGAGAAGGCCACAGCATCTGATTGAGCGACAGATACCCTAATTTCGCCAGGGAGCACTCCAAAAACTGCAACCAAGTGGTTAGTGGCTGATCTCCCTGTCACACATGAAGGAAAAGGTTTCAAAAACATAAAGCCAGAATCGGGATAGTGATGGGCATGACCAGAACATATGGCAGAGAGTGGCTGGAGCCTGATGGCACCTGGGACAGGTCGGATCCACATCCGGGTAGATCTCGGCAAGTCTGCTCTTAGAGAGGTGTAGTCTATGAAATACCTTGAATTGGAGTAATCCATGTCTGATGCAGACAGATGATGAATGTATTCTTTTAATTGCCAAGAATCGTCAGGGATTTCAAATCCCATATCCTTACCCCATGACTCCCTGATACGGTCCAGTGATGGGGATGCCATCTCTTGGATATCACTGTATAGTGAACTCACTATCCTCTTTTGTTTTGGGTCTCCCTCCAGCCACTTATCCAGCCACCTGTCTGGTTGAAGTACAGGAAAAGAAGCAAAATATTTCTTTACAAAACCCTGCACCTGTAAATATCTGAAAAAATGTGAGCGGGGAATGTCATACCCACCTACCAACTGTTCAAAGGACATAAACAGCCCTTCTTTAAACAGGTCCTTCACCTTCTTTAGCCCCTTTCCGGCCCATGTTTTGAATGCTGCATCCATGAGTGAGGGCGTAAAAAGTGCATTAGATGCAATTGGGAGACAGGGTGAGGCTTGTTTATATTTAAAGTGAGTCCTAAACTGTGCCCATATACGGAGTGAGCCAATCACCATGGGGTTATTTGTGAGGCGCTTTTTACTGAGTGGCAGTGGAGCACACACTAGTGAGGATAGTGATACCGGGTGGGCGGAGTGTTGTTCCATGTCAACCCACACCATTCTGCCTCCCCGTGTGATGCAGCCATCCAATATGTCAGTTTATGGATGTTTGCCGCCCAATAGAATTGCAAAAAATTTGGGAGTGCTAATCCTCCATTCTCTTTCGGTCTTTCCAAGAATGCCCTTCTAATACGCGGGGTGGTCTTATTCCAGATAAAGGTTGTAATAAATGTATCTAATTCTTTGAAAAAGGATTTGGGGATAAAGACGGGCACTGTTTGAAACAAAAATAGGAACCTGGGCATAATTGTCATCTTGATTGAGTTAATCCTGCCGGCTAGTGATAGGGGAAGTGTTGACCAGAGAGCAAGATCTTGTTTAGCCTTATCCAGGGCTGGTTTAAGGCTTAGCTTAAATAAGTCACTATACTTGCGTGTCACAGTCACTCCCAGGTATGTGAAAGACTCTGAGATTATCTTCAGTGGGTATGCCCCGAACGACATCTTTCGAGCTAAATCATTAACCGGAAACAACAAGCTCTTAGAGAGGTACATTTTGTATCGTGAGAACTTGCCAAAGTTTGAGATAATATCCAGTGCCTTCGGGATGGAAACATGGGGATTGGACAGGTACAGGATCAGGTCATCTGCATAAAGTGATAGTATATGTGTTTGGCCGCCCCTAGAAATACCTGCGAGCATTCACTCCTCAGAGCGACCGCCAGTGGTTCAATGGCGAGATCGAACAATAAGGGACTCAATCCGCAACCCTGTCTAGTGCCCCTCCCTATCTGAAAGTATTTGGAAATAGTCTTATTGGTTCGGACCGAGGCCTGTGGTGAAACATACAAGACCCTAATCCAAGCGCGGAAAGTGGGCCCGAACCCAAACCTCTCTAAAGTTGTGAAAAGATATTCATATTCAATGCGATCAAACGCTTTCTGAGCATCGAGAGATAACAGAACCTCTGCTGTGGGCGGGGCTTCAGGAGAGTATATGATATTGAACAGCCTACGTATGTTACCAAAAAGCTGACACTCCAGAATAAAGCCTGTTTGATCCGGGTGTACCACTGTATGGATAACTGACTCCAGTCTACTGGCTAAAACTTTGGTTAAAATCTTATAATCGCAGCACAGCAAACTGATTGGCCGATACGATTCACACTTCAGAGGGTCTTTTCCTTTTTTAAGAAGGACTGAAATTGTGGCCTGAGTCATTGTGGGTGGGAGTGACTCCCGTTCCAATGCCTCTGCATATACATCTTTTAAAATATGAATTAGTTTGAGAGAGAATGTTTTTAAAAATTCTATTGGGAAGCCGTCCGGCCCTGGGGCTTTGCCACCCTTCATCTTCCTGATAGCTCGATCAATTTCAGCCACAGAGATATTGCGGTCAAGATCAGACCAATCCTGGTCACTTAAGGTCTGCAAATCAAGATCATGGATATATATAGTTCCACTTAAATAGAACAGTGGCAAATGGCAGAGGAGCCAACAATATACTTCCACACAATAGTGGCAAATAGGCACAGAGGCCAACAATATATATATATATATAATCCCACACGGGTAATTCACACAAAGTGGCAATAACAGGCGACCTCACATTCCTCTCTGGTCAGTGGCAATGACACAATGAGGCGCGCAGATGTTCTTCTTCTTCTTCTTTTGGCTTTCCGGCAGTCTAGACGCCCGCCGGCGATTGTTTTTAGGTAATGCACAATTATGTGGCCTTACACCTTATGATGCAGGCCTGTGTCCACAAGAAATTCCATGACAGCTTTCACCACTGCCCTTTGCTGTTCCTCAGGTCCTAATATACTTCTCAGAGAGATGCAAGGCATCCCTGCATCCAGTACTGCAGTGAACAGCACACTCTTCTTCTATGTGTATTTACAAGATACAAGATACAAGATACTTTAAGTTCAAGTTCAAGTTCAAGTTCTTTAATAGTTGTCATACAGAAGTACAGGATACTTTCATACAAAATGCACAATGGTTGGTGGTAATTGTTTTCGGTACAGGTTGTTAAGCACAGGTTACATCAAACATGAAACAGACATCAAACATCAAAAACGTCAAAAACGCCCCCCTCCCACTTCCCAATCCCACAATAAATACATATATACATAAATACATATAGGACAGTCACGGTAACAGTGTCAGTCAGTGACAGATGCTTGCCCGTCTGTGCAAAGGGGGGCGGGCCAGGGTGTTCAGTGTTCGGATTGCTGTGGGGAAAAAAACTGTTTGTGAAGCGTGTGTGTCTGGTTAGGATGGACCTGTAGCGACCTGAGGGCATGTGCTGGAATAAGTGGTGTGCTGGGTGAGAGGGGTCGTTGACTATTTTAACAGAGCGGGTGACTGTGTGTGAGGTGTAGATGGAGTCCAGAGAGGGGAGGGGGCAGCCAATTATTTTGGAGGCTGTCTTGATGATGCGTTGGAGTTTGTGTTTGGTGTGTTTATCAGTGGAACCGTACCAGACTGTGATGGATGAGGTGAGGATGCTTTGAATTATGGCAGTGTAGAATTGGACCAGCAGGTGTTGTTGGACTCTGTACTTCCTCAGTTGCCTGAGGAAGTACAGGCGCTGCTGGGCCTTTTTGATGATGGCAGTGGTGTCAATGTCCCATTTGAGTTTATTGCTGATGTGGGTGCCGAGGAACTTGAATGAATCAGTTAGGGTTATGGGTTGGTCTGAGATGGTTATTGGGAGTATGGGTGTTTTTTTTAAGTCCTGAAGTCTATGGCAATTTCCATGGTTTTGGAGGTGTTGAGCAGGAGGTTGTTGGAAGAGCACCACCTCACTGCTCTGTCCACCTCCTGCCGGTAAATGGACTCGTCGTTGTTGGAGATGAGGCCCAGGATGGTGGTGTCGTCGGCGTATTTGAAGGCCTTGTCTGAGCTGTCCAGGGGGGTGAATTGGTTAGTGTACTGTAGAGGGAGAAGAGCCAAGGGGAAAGGACGCAGCCCTGGGAAGCCCCAGTGCTGAAGGTCAGAGGGCGGGATGATTTGTTTGGCATATTTGGCACATTCCATAAACACATGTTGCACCGTTTCTTCTGCCCCACATTCACACAGTCCATTTCCATGCTTCCCAATGTGGGCCAGTCCCCCCGCTAGTCCACAGTGTCCAAACCTCAACCTTGTCATTATCACCTGCTCTCTTCTGCTGTTCCCCAGAGTGACGTTCCCTCCCCTAACATTATTATGTAAGCTGTAATAAAACCTTCCTCTCTTTTCTCCCTCCCATTCCTTCTGCCACCTCCTGGTAATATCTGCCTTTATTTTACTGCGGTATTCTGATACCCCCAAGGCTAAGCCCACATCCACCTCCTCCCTCCTCAGGGCCTCTTTGGCTGCCAAATCCGCAGCCTCGTTGCCCTCCACCCCTACATGGGCTGGAACCCATATGAACCCCACTTCGATTCCTGCCCATTCTGCTCTATACAATGCAGTTAGCAGTTCGCAGATGAGATCCGGCCTGACCCGTGACCTCCCACCCTGCAGAGCCATCAGCGCAGCCTGCAGAGTCCGAGCAGATAACCACCTGCTGCGGCCTCACTTCTTCCACCCAATTTACTGCCCATAATAAGGCCACTACTTTTTTTTTTTTTTTTATTGATCTTTTTCCCCCTCCATTTTCCTCCGATTTTCTCCCATCCCAATGTTAGTCGTTATGCCAATTCCCAATCCCCTTCCTGGTCGCTGCGCACTTACCCCCCACAGTCGGTCTGGGAGAGTGGAGGCTATCACGTCCAGCCAATCAACCGCTTCTTGTCACCTGGCAGCGCGGATTCTCATCGAGAGGGCGTAGCGTGTGGAAGGATCACACTATCCCACCCAAGTCCTATCCGCGCTTAGCAGGCGCCCTGACCGAACTGTAGGAGTCGCTGTTTACAACGACCCGGACCCACCCCGCCAGCTTCTCCCACCCTCTAATACTGCCAATTGTATTAGTGTGAACGGCCAGCTAAGCTGGTGACAACCCCGGAGCTGTGAGCTGGATTCGAACAGGCGAATCTAGCCGCTCCGGGGTTTGGTGACGAACGCAATCTCCGTTACGCCACCTGACCGATAAGGCCACTACTTCTGATGTAAAGACTGACACCCCATTTGACAGTCGTCTGCTCTGGGTGACCCGCAGGGCGGGAATGTGGATTGCAAACCCCACCCTTTTACTGTTTGGATCCATGGACCATTCTGTGTATATTTGTAAGTGACCTTCCCAGTTCTCCTGCATCCTCTTCCTCACCAAATCCTCTGGGTGAGAGAGTACCCTCCTCCCTCATTCTCTCAGATATAATAAAGTCCACCTCCACTTTTGGTAAGCCATGGTGGAACAGCAGGCCATACTGTACCACCGCAGTGCCCCCCGCACCCCACTCAATCCCAGCTCCTCCTCCTCCACTCTTATCCTGAAAACAAAACTCCCACTTTTCCCACCCTCTCCTCCCCACTCCCAGCACTCCTCCAACAACTGCCTGCCTGGGTGAACTTGTTCATGCCCATTTAGCTTGGCTATATAGTGCAAGGCTAGCTTCCTTCTCCTTAATGCTAATGGTGTCTCTCCCATCTCCACCAGCAAGGCTGGGATTGGAGTTGAGCAAAAAGCCCTGCTACACACTCTCAAAGTCTTTGCCTGTACCCTATCTAGTCTTGCCACGTTGGTTTTGGCTGCAGCTCCAAATGCCAAGCACCCATAGTCCAAGGCTGAACGGATCATGGCGCTGTACACCATTGTACACCGTGTCTCTGTCTGCTCCCCTTGTGCTCCAAGCAAGACGTTGCATAACATTTATAATCTTCTCACATTTAGTCACCGTTTTTTTTCTATATGTTTTCTCCATGTTACCCTCTCTTAAAAAATCACTCCTAGAAACTTAAACTCCTTGACTCTCTCTACTGGCTTGCCATACATAGAGAGCCCCAGACCTCCAGTCTTTCTTTTATCAGTAAAAATAACAAATTTAACAAAACTTTTCCACAGACATTTTGAACCCCCATTTCTCAGCCCAGTCTACCACTTTATCCAGTGCCCCTTGTATCTTTCCTGTTAAAAAACATAATATTCCCCCCTCTTTTCCTAATTGCCCCATCATCAGCGAACAACGATAGCCCAAACCCTGCCCCCACCTTTTGAAATATATCATTAATCATAATGTTGAATAGCAGTGGGCTAATAACACTCCCTTGAGGAGTACCATTATCTATCCCCACTATCTGAGAATATGCTCCCACGACTCTGACCTGTATGGTCCTGTTTTGCAGGAACGCTCTGATCCAGTTCAGCATCCGCCCTTGTATTCCAGCATTAAACTAAATTATGTTATATAATTGAAACTGACTTGACTGTCCCTGCTGACTTGAAGGTGGCAGCAGTCACCCCAATTCTCAAAAAACCCGGTCTGAACCCCGATAACCTCAACAACGTCCACACCATTTCCAACCTCCCCTTCCTCAGCAAGGTCCTCGAGCACGCAGTAGCCGCCCACCTACAGAGTCACATGGCACACCATGACCTGCTAGAACCACTCCAGTCTGGGTTCAGGGCTAAACACAGCACCGAGACCGCCCTGATCAAATGACCTCCTCATGGCTGCTGATGCTGGCAACATCAACATCCTCATCCTCCTGGACCTCTCAGCTGCTTTTGACACCATCTCACACTCAACCCTCCTAGACCGCCTGGAAAGTGTCCTTGGCATCACTGGTACCCTGTCCTGGTTCACATCCTACCTAACTGTAGCAGTGTGGATTATCCCTGCTTTATGGGAGTGGATGTACACTGCCACCTGGTAGTGGGAACGCAGCAGATCTGGGTCCGGCTGAGTCCCCGGCTGTAGGCCAGGGCCCTCATTTATCAACAGTTCTTAGAAAGTCTTCTACTTTCGTTCGTAAGCACAGAATTTAGAATGTGTGTACGCACAAAAAAAAACGGGATTTATCACACGTGCGTACACAGGTCGTACGCACACCTGTCTTGATAAATATCACTTTGATCCTACGCTGGAGCTCGTGCATGGTTTTAAGTATTTGCATACCAGAACCGCCACGATTATCCATATTATGGTAATGAAACACCCCCATGGGATGTGAAATAATGGTCTGACCCGAGGGAAGCGTGTTATGGAGAAATACGAGACAGGCTGATAGACATGTACACGTACGGTGATGTCGGATATGATATCTCTTAAAGACCATATTAACTAATAAAGCCTGTGCTGGAATATGACTGCCTTTTTCCGTTTTGTTCGATTAATACCCAGGGATTAAAGTTCTCCTCAATTTTATTCCAAATCGCGACGGATTTTCCGTAAATTTTCTACCTGCTGCATATGATTTCTAGAGGCATACAATCTATTTTGATGTCAGTATTGGGTAGCCTATATAAACAATAATACGAGAGCATATACAAGAACAATGAATCTCACTGCCATGTATGATGTAGCCTATACGCCATGTGTAGCCTGCCTATGTGATCAATACAAACATGAACTTGAATCCCATCATCATATTTACATAGTCTGTCCACTATGTTTATTACTTTGTTATTCCCCCCCCCCCCTATCTATGTAAAGCGACCTTGCATGGGTCTCTTGAAATGCGCTATATAAAATGAAGCTATTATTATTATTGTTATTATTATTATTCTTATCACGTCTGTGATAAGAGCTCACAAAAAAAAATACTGTCTTTTACTGTTAGTCTCAGTGAAGTTTCAACGGAGCGAGGTAATCTATTCTAACCAACAAATTGAAGTAGAAAGCATTTCGTTGTGGCCAATCTTATTTGGAAACATGACACAAAATAATAGTATGTTGCTTTTTATTTGAAACAATATTTAATCGGGTTTGGAGGTGGGTGTTCTGCGTCTGCCCCCTGTGCCAAACAAGCAAGCTAACCTCTTGTTCGCGCAGGAGCCTGTTATAATTACACTACTGTCGCTATTTCACAATGAACTATAATGAATTACGGTTCATACAGAACACGTGCCAGTGTCGGGAGTAATGCACAAAAGCTTATTTCCGCATTGAAACTAATGCATGAACTGAGGAGCGCATATGCCGTCCGTCTGCAGTAACGATATTCTACCACCAGGCGTCAGCTACGCATGCTCCGAGCTGTGCGTAGATATACGCACAAAGTGAAGTTCACGTTCAAATTGATAAATCCCACACTTTGCTTAGAAATTATCGTACGCACGGGTTACAAGTTTCTTTAAGTTTCTTTAATAGTTGTCATACAGAAGTACAGAATACTTTTATACAAAATGCTTCTTACTGTTACACTCCAGAGACTGTGCAAGACAAGATAAGTATGAAATAAAATAACATAGTATAGCATGTAAATTAGAAGTAAAAAAATTAGGTCACAGTGTTCAGTATAGACATATGTACAATGTTCGATGCAGAGTAGACGTAACTGAGTTACCATATAATATACAATACTGTGTAGTGTACTAATATACAATACTATATAGTGCAAGGCAGAAATAGGATGAGGTGCAATTTAGGTACAATTTACAGTAGGTGTACGAGTTGTAGTGCAAATCCTTTATCAATAAATATAAAGTGTGTTTGTGTGATCTAAAGTGTGGAGAGTGGGTGCTGCAGTGTGTTGTTTGTTTAAGTGAGTGTGTGCGTGTGGGTGTGTGTGCTGTGTGCATTTGATGGTTGTTGCATAGTGTTTATTGTTCGTTTAGCAGCCTGATGGCCTGGGGATAGAAGCTTCTTCTGAGTCTTTCTGTGCTCGCCTTAAGACTCCGGTATCGCTTGCCTGACCGCAGCAGTTCAAAGAGGCAGTTGTTCGGGTGGCTCGAGTCCTTAATAATTCTCTTAGCCTTCCCCTTGCACCGCTTGTTGTAAATGTTCTGGAGGGTGGGAAGCCCCCCTCCAATTGTGCGTTCGGCTGAACATGTCACTCTTTGTAGTCTGCTACGGTCTTGTGCAGTGCTATTCCCAAACCAGGAGGTGATGTTGCCAGTCAGGATGCTCTCTATTGTACATGAGTAGAAGTTCCTAAGGATCTTCTGACTGACTTGGAACTTCCTTAGGCGCCTGAGGAAGTAGAGGCGTTGTCGTGCCTTCTTCACAACACTGTCAATGTGTGTGGTCCATGTCAAATCCTCGGATATGTGGGCTCCGAGGTACTTGAAACTGTTCACTCTCTCAACCGGTGCCCCGTCGATGCTGAGGGGGCTGTAGTCCTTGACCCCCGACCTCCTGAAGTCCACAATCATCTCTTTTGTTTTGCTGACGTTCAGGGAGAGGCAGTTCTCCTGACACCACTGTGACAGGTTCTCTACCTCTTCCAGGTAGGCCCTTTCGTCGTTGGCAGAGATCAGGCCCACCACTACTGTGTCATCAGCAAATTTGATGATGGTGTTGTTGTTCCGCTGTGCTACGCAGTCATGTGTGTACAGGGAGTAGAGGAGGGGGCTCAGAACACAGCCCTGGGGGGCCCCTATGTTGAGCGTGATGGATGAGGAGGTGCAGTTGCCTGCTCTTACCACCTGGGGTCTGCCCGTCAGGAAGTCCAAGACCCACTGGCAGAGGTCATAGTTCAAGCCCAGGTCCCTGAGCTTGGCTATGAGTTTGGAGGGGACTATGGTATTAAATGCTGAGCTGTAGTCGATGAACAGCATTCTCACATAGTTCCCCTGCCTCTTGTCCAGGTGTGATGCTGCTGTGTGCAGCACATGGGCTATGGCGTCCTCCGTGGACCTGTTGGGGCGATATGCAAATTGCAGAGGGTCCAGGTTGATGGGGAGGGAGGAACAGATGTAGCCCTTCACTAGCTTCTCAAAGCACTTCATGGCTATGGAGGTGAGGGCTACAGGGCGGTAGTCGTTGAGGCAAGCGGGCGTAGATTTTTTGGGTACAGGGATGATGGTGGACTTCTTCAGACAGGTGAGGATGACAGCCTGTTCCAAGGACAGGTTGAAGATGTCAGTGAATACCGGGGCCAGTTGGTCGGCACAGACTTTTAGGACGCGGCCGGGGTTGCCGTCCGGTCCTGCTGCCTTCCTGATATTCACTTTTTTAAAGATCCGTCTCACCTCATGCTCTGTTACCCTGAACACTGAGTCTCCATCAGCAGACCCCCCCCCCCCCCATTGCCGTGGTTTGTAGGCTGGTGTTTTTATTCACAGCCTCAAACCTCGCATAGAAGGAATTGAGATCATTTGCTAAGGAGATGTCATTGTTCAGTTTGAGGGAGGTGCCTTTGTAATCTGTCATTGTTCTGAGGCCCTGCCACATGCCTCTAGAGTCAGCCTGTTCGAACTGAAGTTCAACTTTATCCCTGTAACGCCGTTTTGCCTCTTTTACTGCTCTCCTGACGTTGTATCTTGCCATCTTGTGTTCTTCCATGTTGCCTGTCTCCAGCCCGGTGTTGTATGCTGATGTGCGCACTTTCAGAGCCTCACGGACGAATTTGTCTACCCAGGGCTTTTGATTTGGGTAGATTTTAATTGTGGTGGAGGGGATTGTTTCTTCTACCAGAGTACAGACATAGTCAAGCACCGTTTCAGTGTATTCGTTAATATTGGCTGTGTTATCACGGAATACACTCCAGTCTGTGCATTCAAGTGCAGCTTGGAGTGACTCCTCTGACGTCACGGCCCAATGCTTAACCTCTTGCGAGACCACCGGCGTTCGCTTGAGACTTTGTTTGTACTTTGGCAAAAGAAAGATGGCGGCGTGGTCCGATTTACCGAATGGACTAAGAGCCTGTGACTTATACCCATTCTTAAATTGCGAGTATACATGGTCTAATATGTTCTCGCCTCTGGTGGGACAGGTCACATGCTGATAGAAATTCGGCAACACCTTTTTAAGACGCGCGCTGTTGAAATCACCCAGAACCAAAATGGCCGCACATATCTGTGCGTACGCAACGTTGATAAATGAGTATTGGAGTGGAGGTTTAGCAGAGGGAGTGGATGGGGCCTAGGATTCACTAACCTAGGGGTGGTGCGCTGGTCCTTCTTGCCCTCCAGGGTGATTCGAAGTAGTTCCCCACACACCCACACTTCCCTCAACACTTCCTGCGCCCTCCCACACCCGATGACAGTAATGATGGATGATATACTTTCTCCCCAAAGCAGTACCCTTCCTGATTGGCGAGTAGAGACCTGTCCCAATGATGCATAGGCAGGGGGTGGGGAAAGGGTTAAACAATAATGAGCATTACCCGGAAAGGAAAGGGTTAGACAGAATGCACATTAACAGACACGCACACAGTGTTCCCATTTAGCTCTCTTTTACTGACAGACTTATCTCTTAGACATGTATTTACACAAGGCACAAGAATCAAAGCTCTTTCCACACTGGGCACCTAGTGCTCTCACTCTACGGCAATGACTAAAGTTCTTCCCACACTGGTCAAGACACAGTAATAAAACCTGTCCCTTTAAGGGTTTAAATACTTGTTCATTCCCCCGTAGGTGGAGAGAGAGGGGAGGGAGAGGGAGAGGGGTACAGGAGCTACTCAATGGGAATTTTATAAAAGAACACATGTTATCACACCACATTCAACCAAAAGACAGTGGGCCCATGTTGAAAACAAAAGTCCTATCTATAGCCGGCTTCCCCAAAATAATAAATGTCGGGCGCCCCTAATCACTGTTACCAGTGTCAGTTCAAAGTACTGCTTCTCTTCGCCCTTAAAGGGCCCGCTCCGCACAAAGAGAATGTCTACCGATAAAGTTCCAGCACTCGGAGCGCTCACTGTAACTGGCTTGAGTGTACTTAACCAAGGGCGGGCCTGCTCTCACCACTGAACGTCCGTGTGGTGAGATGGCCATCGAGAAGTCCCGTGATAGCAGGAGGCGGGGCTGGGTAGACGTTAGGCAGGTGACTGCTGGAGGGCAATGGCTCGGAGGGGCTGGAGGTGCGTGCAGTGCAGCGACGTCCGCTGCTGGGCTGGAGAGGTGGGGTGACACGCGGGCTAAACTGTGGTGCTAGGCCTAACTGAAACTAAGCTGTAGGTCGGGACAACTTCCTGTCCTGTCGCCTATACTTTAACTAAAACGCAACGTGTCCAATATCTACCACACTCTTCGGCAGTAGCACATCTGCTTCTTCGTTCACAATGTCTCTTTAGCATTAACTGGAAACTAAGCTATCGCATATTCCATTACTAACCCGCCTCGTGACTGGGTATATATTCTGCATGCTTATTGTCTGGAGCTCCAGCTCCAAGCGACCTCTTGCCTCTCTGGAAAACGATGAAGAGGAAGTTCCGCCGCAGGCGCCGCGCCCTGAGCCCATACTTCTTCATCTGTGTCCCCCTGCCCAACGTCGCCCCCAGCTCCCCCTGGCGGTACCTGTATCATGTCCCACTATTAAGTGTCAATGTTAGGATATGGAGGATCAAGAGGGGTCAGCAAGTTACACAACGTCATCGCGAACACCGAGAATGCAAGGAATTAACGTTAGACACATTGAATTATTGTTAGACATATTCAGGTGTGCTTGAATTTGAACAAAACAGAGGATATGGAGAGGGCTTCAGCGTTCTTATTTTGTTTCAGGTAGGTGCTCTTTGGATTAAATCCGGGGTAGGATTCACTTATAAAAGAAAGGTTGAGATCCAAGGCAGCTCTACAATTTTTTAAAAAGCCTTTATTTATTGGCTTACATTATTTAGAAAAATCTTTTTAAAAAACCGACATGTTTCGGCCTACATGGCCTTCTTCAGGGTGTTGTAGCTGTGACAAAAACAATACTGTGACTAAGGCCCCGTTTAGACGGAAACGCTAGCAGGTGAATCCGCAAAAATATTTTTGCGGATGTGCCTTTCGTTTATACGGAAACGGCGTTTTTACGGGGTGAAACCGCAAAAAAGTGAGACTACCTTCCAGGGTGGAATTCCTAGAAACGCAAAAGCTTTGCGATCTCGTCTAAACTATCAAAACGTATAAATCTGTTAAAACGATGACGAAAGGGTTGTCACGGCTCTGGTCGCGCGTACTGCTTACGTCACAGGTAGCAGGTATGCGCCAGTAGCCGAGACGTAAACAAAGCAAGTATGTCTGACTTATATCAACGGAGATCACCTGAAGGCTACATTGGCAGTACTTTTAACCCTTTCACTGCCACACGACAGAAGGTTAACCCTTTACTATCACACAACCGGCTGTCGTTGTCGTGTGGCAGTGAAAGGGTTAAATACACAAGAATCTGTCCCGCGGCGTGAGTGGACCCACTGTCTGTGAGTGACTCTGCTTTGGTGCAATCACATTCCCCATCCACAGTCTGCAAATCAAAGGCAGAGTAGGGCGGGTCTTCACAGCACGTCATGTGACATATGCGCCAATCGTGTGACAGTGGGGCTCCGTCGTCTCGAGTCGTTACAGCGTCGTCTGCACGCAGAATTCCATCCCAAAACGCTCGTCTAAACGTAAAATTAAAAGTGAAACCGCAAGATGACTTTTGCGGTTTCTGTTCACAAAACGCTCGTCTAAACGGGGCCTAAATAGAGGAAAAAAGGAAAAAACATAACTCAGGGAGTGACTAATTACAATGGGGGACAGCTGGTCCCAAATAAATGAAGGCAAAGCAACATTCTCAACTTGAGTTGAAGAAATATACAATAATACTAAATAAAAATAAACAAATTTGTATATTATATAAGTATATATACACACAAACTCAAAATATTATAACAACATAAAGAAATGAGTCAAAACAAACATAGAATAGATCAATAATAATATAAACAATTATCAAAAATTATCAAAAAATTATCAAAAAACAACAATGTAAGAGCATTGAGTAATGCAAGACAAAAAATAATAATACTATAATGTAATCTACTTAGCCTATAAAAGTGACAGTATGTCCGTAGAGTAATTTAAACCTGCAAAGAGGTGGCCTGTAGTCTATCAAAATACAATAAATAACAATGTATAAATACAATAAATAAATAAAGTGATCTACTGGCCTATAAAAATGATACCATGTCTATGGAATCATTTAAACCTGGGAGTGAGGTGGCCTGTAGTCTATCGATCCAGCGACTTTCTTTCTGGTTTAGAATTCTTTGTCTATTTCCTCCTCTAGACGTGAGCGGAACACTGTCAATTCCGATAGCTGTAAATAAAGCAGAGGTACTATGGTGAACTTCATGAATATGTTTAGCCATTGCATAATCCATGTTGTTAGTTTTGATAGCATATTTATGATCTGCCAGTCGATCAAGTAGGCGGCGTTTCGTACGACCAACATAAAAAGAGTCACATTTGGAACAAGACAGTATATAAATAACATGTGTCGTTTGACAATTAATAAAGCTGTTAGAAGTATATGTCTGTTTTGTAACTGGGTGGGTAAAACCTTTTGATCTTATCACCACATCGCATTGTTTGCAGTGACCACATCTATACTATGTGGGCTTTTGCTTCAAAGCAGTCGCTAAATAGGTTACAAGTGGTACAAAATAAGGCAGCAAGACTCGTTCTTGGTTGTTCATATAGGACTAGTGTTGTTCAAATGCATGAACGTCTTAGTTGGAGGAGTGTTGAGAAAAGACTTTCTGCCAACCTTTTAATTTGTTTTCATAAAGTGATCACAACCCACAGTCCTAAATATATCACGGATAAAATAATTTACGCCTCAAATGTGCACATGCATTTTACCAGAGGGGCAAGTCGAGGGCAGATTATTCTACCCCATACAAACACTAACAGTATGCAAAGAACAGTTTTATATAGGGCTATTAGGGCATGGAATTATCTTCCAAGTGACATACGTGACATAAGAGGTGTAGCAAGCTTCAAAAATAAATTAAAATCTTACATGTAGCCAATATTGACAATGCTGAGATATGCAATATGTTACCGTTGATGTACATATTTAGATATAATATGTTTGTGTGTTAATGTTGTTGTGGTTCCTCAGTTGGTACGTCTTGCTATGTTGTGTTTCCTTATTTGGTATGTCTTGCTATGTTTTAATTGTATTATGTTTTAATTGCAATGTATATGTTGTAATGTTTTAATGTTGTCTTGGACCCCAGGAAGACTAGTTGACGTCTCGGCGTCAGCTAATGGGGATCCTTTGCTAATAAACAAATAAACAAATATACGTTCCTATAGGAGGCTTTGGTAACCATGTAGATTTGACATCTGCCGGTAGGTATTAATTGTCAAACGACACATGTTATTTATATACTGTCTTGTTCCAAATGTGACTCTTTTTATGTTGGTCGTACGAAACGCCGCCTACTTGATCGACTGGCAGATCATAAATATGCTATCAAAACTATTTACATAGTCTGTCCACTATGTTTATTACTTTGTTATTTCCCCCCCCCCCCCCCCTATCTATGTAAAGCGACCTTGCATGGGTCTCTTGAAAGGCGCTATATAAAATGAAGCTATTATTATTATTGTTATTATTATTATTCTTATCACGTCTGTGATAAGAGCTCACAAAAAAAATACTGTCTTTTACTGTTAGTCTCAGTGAAGTTTCAACGGAGCGAGGTAATCTATTCTAACCAACAAATTGAAGTAGAAAGCATTTCGTTGTGGCCAATCTTATTTGGAAACATGACACAAAATAATAGTATGTTGCTTTTTTATATCCGGACAGAGGAGAGCAGCCATCGGCCTATCAAGCCGTGGCACACCCTCTCTCATACCTTCGACCAACCCCGCCACCCGCGTAACTGGTATGTAGGCGGGAGTAAGGCCCATGATGTGAGCCACCACCTCGCCCCGACGAACATAGGCCCCCATTGAGGGGAAAAATGGGTAGACAACGTCCACCCCTCTCACCGGGCGACGCTGCCAGAGATGACCTATGAGATCATCGGGGGCAGGAGCAGGCAATGGCTGCGGCAGCGGCACGCCGTTTGCAGCGGCCGCTACTGCCATGAGCTCGGGGAACAAAGCCTGCAGTTCCCCCTGCTGACTTCCCTCCACCGAACCCGCATCCCTCACATGCAGCAGGCTTCGACCGGTTGAGGAGCCACAGTCTGATGTGGCTGATAGCAGGGCATCCTGCTGATGAGGCCGAGGTGGTTCCCCGACATCCTCGAACAAGGCGCCCCAAGGAGACATTTCACCCCCCTCCAGTGCTACCTGGACGGGTGGGATACTCGCCTCCACTGGGCCTTCAAACAAGAATCCGTCCGCCTCTACCATGTAATCCTCAGTTTCCATAGGGCATGCAGAGACCGACGCATCCTCGCTGGTCTCCAGCAATTCCCCAAACCCAGGCCGTTCGCGTCTGCAGGACACCATCTTGTGACGTGAACGGGCAGATGCGAAAAGTTTGCGTCGCAAATCCTCCGGAACCAAAGGAACCGGCCGCTCAAGAACGGACGATTCCCTGGAACCAGAGGAACCAGAGTCGGGATCAGGCCACCGCCGGAGCAACGGCACCGATGCACCGGCTCCTCGGAGAGGCAAACTACCCATCGGCTGTCTCCCGGGCTTGGCTGGCAACGCGCCTGTGCATATGTGAAACGTAAACAAACTGAAACGATAAAACTATACTTCCCCAAATGGTCGTTCCCGTGGGCCGGTTTTGTTGATTCCGGAAATTACTATCCTAGTTTGTCCCGTGAGTTGCACCTCAATGTTATTCTCTGTATAACGGTACTTGTCTCTCAATGCTCGGCGCGATATCAGTCGGCATATTGTGCGTATACAAACGAGACTTTAAACAGACAAACAAACATTAATACATATAAGTTAACGTGTGTGTATATCTGACTGTATTGGACCGCTGTTCGTTTAGTCGGCCAGCATCTGCTGCGACAAGGCATTTATCCCTTGATATACCTATACATCGTTATTAAAGTCATAACGACCGAACCTGACTTCGAAATTTAACAGCGATATATTAGATTATATATATCCTTCAATCATACTCTCGGTCTCTTCAACCCGCGACTAATGTCCCGTTAAATGTACATTCACGTACTACCGGGACATCGCCGGTCACCTTCCCGCTATCTGTATGATTGAAGGGTTAATTTTAATCCGAATATATCGTTTTCAGGAATGGAAGAGGTTGTGAGCTTAGTTTGAGGTTGAATCTATGAATATATAACGTTACTCTGTTAAATCTAATCTATGATTATAACAGCTTCTCGGTCCTAACTTCCCGCCTCTTTGCCAAAAGAATCACAGAACAGTTTCTAAGAGAGTAGCGTTTTCCAATGATATCACTCTAATAAGCTCACGTATCTCCTTTTGTTGCCTATATTTCAGCCTGTATCATCTAGACTTGGGTTAGCAATTCAACAACCTTAATTTGTGCCCTAACTTTCGGTTTGGCAACAGCTCAAATCCGGGAATAGCACTAACAACCCATCCTCTCAGAACATCTGTCCAGATAAGGACCCAGGTACACGCGTTTCCCCGGTACGATTCTCAATACAGATCAGATATATTAATACACGCTATTCTTACTCAGCCATGATCTCAATATTTGACAACATTCTGTAATATTCACCTGGCACAGAGAAAAGCGGGAAGGTTTTAATTCCTTGCCATACATTTTTGGTCGACCATCTATTATACTCACTTTTCTCTGTATAGCTGAAACAATACAGCACGCCGGTAGGACGCAAGAAGTCCGTCACAAGTTCGTAGACGCCAATTGTGGGATATTTGTGGATATCCTGATGAAGAATGTTCTCAGTCAACCGAGGTTTGGATAATAACAAAGGTTTATTAACCAAACAGATAGATTACATAGAGAGAATGGCTGAGGGCTTCCCCCAGGTGATCAGCTGAAATGACCCAGGTGAGAAGACCTCGATTGTGGTCGGGAGGAGCCCTTTATAGTTCAACAAGGGGGGTGTGTGGTCCCATTTGATAGGTCAAATGGGGGGGGGGTACAGGTTTGGGGAGAAAGGGGAGGGCAGGGCCGCCTCAGGGGGTGTGCGAGCAGTGCGGTCGCACAGGGCCTCGCGGGAAGGGGGGCCTCGCAAAATAAAAATAAAAAAAAAATAAAAAAAAAATATTTTTTTTTTTTTTTTTTTTATTTTCTTTTATTTTTTATTTTTTTTTTTGCGAGGCCCCCCTTCCCGCGAGGCCCTTTTTCATCACAGACCTAAAATCAAGTTTTGCTTATATGCTTATATATTTCACATTAGACACGTTTGTAGAATATGTCTGACTTGTTCCTGCCTCTGCGGCTCTGCAGACTGCAGTGTTCCGGTTTCTGCGGCTTTGCTGCTCTACAGATTTTAGGATAGTGTTTCCGGGCTCTTCTCGGACACACGAGGTACAGGGATGATCTAATTCAGCGCTATTCAGAGGAGCGAGGCGAGTGGATGTCTTTTCAAAAGAAGGAGAAGAGAACTTGTGAGCAGATAAATCTGTTAGGCAGCAATACGCCGAAAGGTGTCCAGTCTGCCGGAAAGTACTCAAAGAAGAAGAAGAAGAAATTACACCGTGGGCCAAGAAAGTCTCCTTCCAACTTTACCATTGGCGCCGCGTTGATACTGCGTTATGGTGAGTCAACCTATGATTATATTCCCGCCGTGGACCTGACCTATCTCTCTTTCTCTCTCTCTGGAGCCAAACTGGTCGACTAGCTAATATAGTACTACTAGTAGCTAACGGTGTGTGCCTGGTGAGAGCACCTGGCTGTATGTAGCCGCATAGCTTGCAGAACGCAGAAGCAAGCTATGCGGCTACATACAGCCAGGTGCCTGATTGAGCTAACTGTTAGCCAGTTAGCTGTTTAGCGTCAGCTGGGAACGTTCGTTTGATGCTATCAGTTAGCCTTGAGAATAGCAGGCCCTGGCACTCTGACTACGACATCATCTTTGACAGAAGATGTAGTCGGGCCTGCACCATGACAAGGCTCTGGCCATAGCTTATTTGTCCCGACAGCGAGAGGCCTTTCGTCAACGTGGAGACCTGTGTTGCGGCCTTTCGCCCTGCGTTCCTTTTGTGCAGGTAAGATTAATGAAAATGTCATGACATTACCCCACTCTTCCTTCCTTCCCCTCCCGAATGTTTTGTTAATAACGATGTTTTTTTCCAGGCAAAACATATGCTACTTCACAACATTTGGAGATACGACATGTGCTGTGTGTGAATGGTCGTTTGTGTAGCTTGGGTAGCGTTGGGCCGTTGGCCAAAGCTGTGTGTGGCCTGGTGTCACAGTACCTGGCTAGCCTATTTAGCTGATGTCGGCCATTGGCTCCTTGCTGCTTTGGTTTCTCTGGTATAGACCCTCTTCTTGTTGGATTTAAGTGTTGATCTTTGTCCTTTTGGATCTCTCATACATGCTCTAGTCTCTCTCTAACACACACACACATGACAAACACACATGTTCTCTCTCTCTCTCTCTCTTTCTAACACACACAGTCTGCCTATGGCGGCCTTTCTCGATGGCTAGGCTGTGCTCAAGGATCTTCAGTCACAGTGCTCAGGTATTCTGCCACTGTGTACTCTCTGTTTAGGGCCAAATAGCATTTCAATTTCTTTCCAATGTGTGTCTCTCTCTCTCTCTCTCTCTCTCTCTCTCTCTCTCTCTCTCTCTTGGATTTAAGTGTTGATCTTTGTCCTTTTGAATCTCTCATACATGCTCTAGTCTCTCTCTAACACACACACACATGACAAACACACATGTTCTCTCTCTCTCTCTCTCTCTCTCTTTCTAACACACACAGTCTGCCTATGGCGGCCTTTCTCGATGGCTAGGCTGTGCTCAAGGATCTTCAGTCACAGTGCTCAGGTATTCTGCCACTGTGTACTCTCTGTTTAGGGCCAAATAGCATTTCAATTTCTTTCCAATGTGTCTCTCTCTCTCTCTCTCTCTGTACACTGTATATTGACTGTAGAACGGGAGCTCTCTCTCGCTCTCCCTTTTGCTATATGTTGACTGTATCATGCCCCGCCTCGGGCAGCGCTATTATTTAAGAATATGTTGACTGTATAAAAAAATATATATATATATATATATTTTTTTTTAACCTTTTGGGGGGGGGGGGGGGGGCCTCGCGTTAAATCTCGCACAGGGCCTCGCATTTCTCCCAGGCGGTCCTGGGGGAGGGGAATGTCTTATTCCACAGAGAGGGGGGGGCATAGGTAAGGGGATACAGGGGAGGGGAATATATTTACATGAGAACATTAGATATTATACCACACTGGCCTAGGGCACCAAAATAGTCAGAAACAGCCCTGACCAAGGGAACAGGAAAATCACTAAAACGAGTGCCAGGGGGGTGTGAGTAAAACAGTTCTAGCCTTCCCAAATAGTCTGAGTAACATGATGATCTGTCCTAACTGCACTGGCCTAAAGCGTAGTGTAGAGACACAGCAGGTCCTCAAATGGAAACGCTTACCTGTAGTTTGGAGAGCATGGTGATTTCTTGGCGATTCTTGATTGTCACATCGTTTAATGTCTACTTTTGGTTTCGGGCTTCCTCTCCTCCTCTTTGGTGTAGTAATTTGCGGTCAGGTAGAGGTGAGGAAGGCTGCTGATATCCTCCTCAGGTGAGATCCTGTCTGCCTTATATAGTCTGAGACTAACAAAGGCCACTTATAGTGCTGCTCAAAGAGGAACAGGGAAGGACTATTCCAATTGATCATCATCATCATCATCATCATCATCACCATTACCATCATCACTATCATCATCATCATCAGAGGAGGAGGAGGAGGAGGAGGAGGAGGAGGAGGAGGAGGAGGAGGAGGAGGAGGAGGATTGTCCGGGAGGTGAGAGGTGGTTATGTCATTTCTCCAGGGGGGCCCATTGGGTTGGTCTCTGGGAATCTTTGGAGCTCCTCCTACACTCAGGAAAGGCATATTTATGATAAACCTATCACTTCAGAGCAACTCAAATCTTCATCTCTCCGAGCGTCAGATCATCTTCACCAGGTAAATCCCTTGTTGCTTTACTATTTCCAGTCATGACGCTTACCTGTAGTTTAGAGAGCATGGCAGTGATTCTTGTCACAATGTCTAATTTATATGAATATTATAATATTATACTATTTTGTTAGTGGGTTACATGAAAACAAAAGGAGTGAACAACATGTTTCACATTCAAATGTTATGTAATGCTTATTCAAATTGTATGTCATGTAGTGTCAATTTAAGTATCTGGTGTGCACTGGAATATTGTTTTTTGGTTTACATATATATACATTATATTATTATATTATTATATATATATATAATGTATATATATGTAAACCAAAAAACAATATTCCAGTGCACACCAGATACTTAAATTGACACTACATGACATACAATTTGAATAAGCATTACATAACATTTGAATGTGAAAGAATGTTGTTCACTCCTTTTGTTTTCATGTAACCCACTAACAAAATAGTGTCAATCCAAGTATCCTGGGATATTGTTTTTTTTTGGGTTTACATTGTTGGTTTGCCCTGCATCAGCAAGCATCCAGGAAAGATATGTTCAGTTTTATTTAGCTGTTTATCTAATCAAAAGATCTATCAAAAATGGTGTAAATGACAACGGTTGCTATGAAACAGTTGAAACCCGAGGCATGACAGCTCTATCCATAACCTGTAGAAATAGAATATTCTTACGCCTGATCATCGTAAAAAAAAAATAAAAAAAAAAGGTTGAGCTGCAGTTTCTGTATGAAACTATACAAATAAAGTTTATTATTATTATTATTATTATTATCATTATCGTTATTATTATTATCATTATTATTATTATTATAATTATAATAATTATTATTATTATTATTATTATTATTATTATTATTATTATTATTATTATTATTATTATTATTATTATTATTATTATTATTATTATTATTACATGTTCTGTTAAGATACTATCAGTGTTAATTCTCCATTCACTCTGACCTTGTTCCCTGTATAAATTGTTTTTAATTTCTTTGTGTATAGAGGGCGCTCAGGTCAAGTGTTTTGCCTGCCACTGGAGTAATCCTTTTGAAAGAGAGATGATGCTGTTTCCCAGTGCTTATAGTCTTGCCTAGGCTCCTTTTCTACGTGCTGATGATTTCACTCCACAGATACCCCTGGTTGATTGTAGAGCATATGTAAAACTTAAAACATAGCCATACTTACTGTAGTATGCCATGCCCCTTTACCATATAGACAGAGCTATACATTAGCCAAGAATAGATCAAGACAGTAAACTACTTTGAGTTGGTCTGATGTATAATTCCTATAAATTCTATTCCTTCATGTAAAACATTTCATTCTTTCTTACCCCACCCCATCTCTTACATTATCTTATTGCATCTACTTTGCAGCTGCATCAAAAGTAAAACTTAATGGCAACATCAGATGGTTTTCCAGCCAGTTTCTATGGTGAACCAGGAGTGCTGGGCATGTTGGCCAATGGGATCAGTGCGTTCCTCGTTCTTCTACAGAACTTCAACATAGCACGCACTGGCTTCTTGCCAGTAGGGGTGGAGAACATTCTTGCAGGTATGACTTCAGCTATATTAGCTATTTACATTTTACATTGAGTCATTTAGCTGACGCTTTTATCCAAAGCGACTTACAAGTTCTGTACAAGTTAGCAGGAAGAGTACAACTCTTTCAGCTGAGTAATAATGTTCATCAAACAGCTATATTAGCTATATTACTGATTTTTTTTATTTTTATTTTACAAAAGTCCAATTTAGCATGATAATAACTTATATTTCCTCCATCTCTCTGTCTTGTTCTCTCTCTCTCTCTCTCTCTCTTCAACAGGTGTTCACCTCATCCTAATTGGTGGAGTATGCCAACTGGTGGCTGGCCTGCTCTCCTTTCGAAAATATGACCACCTGAGTGGCACTGCCTTCATTGGCTATGCCGCTCTCTGGGGCAGTTACGGTGCCACCCGGATCTACTACGGCGCCATAAGTGAAAGTCCCACGAACGAAACGCTCTCGTCCTACGAAATGGGGAACAATATGTCCCTGATGGCCAACCTCTCTTCCACGAATCTCACTTCAGGGGTCCCCGCTTGGCTTTCACACCTGTCTCTAAACGAATCAGCCGTCTCTGGCTTAGTACCCTATATCCTCCTCTCGTTTCTCCTTGCCTTCTGCTCAGCGACTGTCAACTACATTATGCCCTTTGTGTTTGGGGCCATCACGGCTACCCTGATATTTGAAGCTGTGGGTTTGGTGGCCGACTCGTGGGCTCTCGTGGTCTCTGGGGTCCTGGAGCTCCTCATCCTGATGTTCGCCATCTATGGCTCGGCTGCACTGCTTGTTAAAGGCCTGGCTCAACGTCTAGTCCTCAAGGGATTCGGGACCCCCCTCTTCAATGTCCTCCTGCTGGGAACCACCAACTCAGGAAGCGCCCAGAACATTGGACAAGAGAAGAAAAAGGACACAAAATACGCTGAGCCAATGGCCCTGGGTTTCTTCTGTGACACTGTCTCGTCTTTCATCTTCGCTTTCTACAGCTTTGGGTACTTCAAGTCCTTCGGCCTGGGTGTCGCATGGGTCTCCATCATCTCAGTTGCTCAGCTCCTCTCAAGCTACTATGCCTGCCTGCGCAACGATTGCTACCACACCACTAAGTTTGGGCTCCATGTTACATATTGGCTGATCAAAGCTTGGGACGAGTTTGTAGCATCTGCTCTGATTGTGGTGGACAGCGAAAGGGCCTCTGGCAGGGAAGCGATGGTCGGCGACTGGTTCTTTATCGCGGCGGCCTTGGTGCTCTGCGTGGTCAGCCTGAACACGGACACGATGGAGGTGATCCACAACGCGCTGTTCCTCCTGCTCACCGTCTCGACCGTCCCTCAGATCCCTCTCCGGGGCTACTACGTCTTCTTCGGCGTGGCGTCTTCCCTGTTCACGGCGGCGTCCCTCTACGGGACCTTCTCCCGTCTCATCAATAGCATCGCGGAGAAGTCCCTGATCCCCACGGGCCCGCAGCCCGTCTCTACGGACCGACTGAAGAAGGCGCTGGGCTGCTGCAGATTGAAGGACCGGAGGACACCGTCCCATATCGATCAGACGCCAGACGCCCTGTTCTATCTTTGCAACGGAGTGGCAGCTCTCTCGGCCCTCCACGCCAGCGTGTCCAGTGGGAACGCACCCTTCCTCCATTTAACCGTCCCGTGGGTTCTCATCTCCGGAGCCGTCATCCAGGCCTACGTGAGCCGCCTGCAAGTCAGAGGAGGCAGGCGATTTGGGTCCGTCATCCCGTCCTTCTACGTAGCAGTGTGGGCAACCTGGGCCTGGTTTAGGTTTGCAGGTATGAAGTTGAAATGTATTTGCCTTCATAATTGAGTACAACGAACCATATAACTCAGTTTTATGTTTTCATCGGAACGATTTTCTTTTTTCAAAGTGTTGCATTCATTAATGACAGTGGAGGTTGAATACCTTCTTGTGATGTATCGATGGCCGAAGAACAAAACCTCCTATCTGCATAAAAGATTGAGGAAAAACCTCCTACCAGCACTTTAGGGAGGCACTAATACCTGGTTGGTATTGTTAACACATAATATAGTAATATAGTCTAAAAACTGTGTATTGTATTGGGTATCCTTAAAGAATTGCATTCTGCAAGAAAACAACACTTTCTCAAAAGTGAGACATTTTCAGATAGGAGGTTTTGCTCTTTGGCTATCTATATCACTCCAACACATTTCAAAACAGAGTTACATATCCAGTTCTTTGGTGCAAGGGTTCAATTATTGATTAGATTGTGATTTACTGTGTAGTAATATTATACCGTAACAAAGCACTCTATTCATTCCAGGTAACCTGCTCCAGCTTTCTACAGGGGCAGCCCATGGCTTTACAGTTGGAGCCATTGCTTTCCTGGTCATTAATGCTTTCCTCATGCTGATTGGTAAGCCTCAACTGGTCTCTAGAGTTTATTTCATAGAAGAACTAAATAGATCGACGTGATTCTGAATTAACGGTGCTCTCCATGGTTTGTGACAGCTGCATACAGGAACCTGGTTTTGCTGTGTCTGACGACAGTCATGGAGGTGGTACTGGTCTGCTTTCTGCTCTCCACACTGCAGCGTCTACCATACCAACTAGAGAGTAAGGACCACACGTCATCATGGTCACCAGGGGTGCCTTAGTGCATAGGCTTAAGCCCCGGGACCTCACAAGACATGTATATTTAATATAATTTAATATTATATATACAGTATATAAAACAAATTATAATACAAAAAAAAAATAATACAAAAGATACCCCAATGTTGATGGTAACCACTGGTCAATGCACAAGTTCGGGGCAACATTTAGGTGAAGTTATGCTTTACCTTTCCAGGTGTACAATCTCTCATGTGAGATTGGAGTTGTAATGAAATTATGTCACAATGGCTACTGATTGCTGAAAGCCATAGAGTAAGACTAAAATATAATTCAGAAAACAAACAAAAAGACCTAAAATATACACCCTGAATAAAGATCTCCATTGAAAGGAACTTTTCAGGGTTGAATCTTGGCCTTTAGGATCAGCCTATGCCTGTGAAACTGGCCTTCATGTTTAACGACGTTGTTTCAACATTTTCCGTACAGTTGCCATGCTGGCTGTGTTCTCAATAATCTGCATATATGGAACCCTGGCGTCGTTGACGAACTGCATCTTCTCGCTGAGACTGCTGCCTATGGGCCCACCCTTGTTAAAGGTGACCACTTAAACGATCCATGTTCTATTCTATTCTATTTTATTTTATTCTATTCTATTCTATTCTATTCTATTCTATTCTATTCTATTCTATTCTATTCTATTCTATTCTATTCTATTCTATTCTATTCACTTAATTAAATCCTCCCTCCATCTGTGGTCTGTCTCAGGGTGAGAAGAGACAGGAGAAAGCTGTGGAGCCACCCTGTCCTGTGGCTGACTCCCGACTGACGAGTGGTCTTCTGAAGATCGCCAGCCTGCTGGAGGAAGGCGGCGTGTGCGGCATCCCCACCGATACAGTGTACTGCCTGGCCGCCTCCTGCAAGAACCCCCAGGCCATAGAGCAGATCTACAGCATCAAAGTGAGCATGATTAGCTGCCAAGTGGTGTCGTAATGAAGTGGCAGACATGCGTATAGATTAGTCCAGTGGTTCTCAAACTTTTTACACCAAGTACCACCTGAGAACGTAGCTGGCTCTCCAAGTACCACCATATGACCGGCGTTAAAATACAGTCTATTCAGCTATGCACAGTTCACGCAGGAGGCAAATGTATTCCTAATACCATTATTTATTGTTAACTTTTGTCAGACACAGCCACAATGTACAAAGGGATAGCACTAGAACTAGCAAACGCTTCCACACAACTCATACAATGCAAGGGGCATTGAGAACATAATAACTAACATTCTCACATAGCAAGTGAGAAAATTAAGAACAACTGTATTTCAGCAAATGTACTTAATTCTCTCTCTATCTCTATCTCTCTCTCTCTCTCTCTCTCTCTCTCTCACATAGCAAGCAATTGTCCGTCATTCTCACACACACACACACACACACACACACACACACACACACACACACACACACACACACACACACACACACACACACACACACACACACACACACACACACACACACACACACACCTATTTTGTTACAAAAACTTAATTTCCTGCATTCTGGTGCAGGAACTTTTGAAATTGTACCCTTTAAATGCCAGTGTTTGTGATGGGCATCACAAATTATTGTTAAAAAGAAAAGAAAACACATATTCAATACATTTTTGAATGTTTACCCTTTAAATGCCAGTTTGTGTGATGGCATCACAAATTATTGTTAAAAAAAACACAAAAAAGTAAAATATTTTCAATATATCAAATGCAAAGTACATTTTTCTGGGGGGGATTATTACAGGCTAGGCATGTGTCAATGATTAGCAGCAACACAGATTTTGATGGATTTTTTGTAATGTCAGATTTAACACCAACTCTTTTCAGAAAAGTGGGAGTACTTAATTTTTTATCTGACATTACAAAAAAATCTAAAAATAAATGGTTATGATCAGGGCTGAAGTTGAATTGAATGAGCAACCAGAAACACTGGCCTGGCCTGCTTCTAAGTTCAGTGGCCTGAAAAAAAAAAAAAAAATGTTTGCTTTTTTGGAAATGTTTTCAAGTACCACCAGCAGTACCACCAAGTACCACTAGTGGTACGCGTACCACAGTTTGAGAACCACTTAGTCTATCAAACCCACTATCTCAGAGTGTATTGTTTTCATTTCAATTTAAAAGATAGAGCAACCGCCAGGGGTACCTCCTTGATCCTATCATTTCCAGCACTCTTCGTTAAAGGAACACAACAACATTTTGGGAAATTAGCTTAGGCCTACCGTCTTCTCCAGAGAGAGAGACAAGAAGATTCAGGCCCTTGTCGTGCTTGACCTCTAACCCCTGAACCTGCTGTCTGTGACCACTCCCAGGACCGACCGGCGGAGAAGCCCCTCTGTATTTGCATCTCCAGCATGGAGCAGCTGGTGGCAGCCAAGCCTCCCTTCAGCCCCCTGCTCTGGGAGTTCATGAGGAACGTCTACCCCGGAGGCATCAGCTGTATTGTCACCAAGGGAGACTGGCTCTACAGACTGGGTAAAAACAACACCACAGACTGGCTCTAGAGACTGGGTAAACACCACCAACTGGCTATACAGACTGGCTAAACACCACAGACTAGCTCTTCAGACTGGCTAAACACCACAGACTGGCTCTTCAGACTGGCTAAACACCACAGACTGGCTCTTCAGACTGGCTAAACACCACAGACTGGCTCTTCAGACTGGCTAAACACAACAGGCCACAATGGCTAGAGTGGACTGCCCATGCTTAAAGGGGACACAGCAACAGTATGGGAAATGTGCTTACCATCTTCTCCAGAGTCAGACAAGAAGGCAGATACCAATTTCCTCTCTGTGTGTTCAGTAGAAAGCTATCCGACTTGCAAGCTAGTCTAGCTTATGTAGACACGTGAATGTGTCTGACTGTATTCATCATAACCTGACTGTATTTATTATAACTGTTGTGTAATTATTGTGACCCGTTTTGCTCTGGGACTCAGTGAGACATGGTGGAGGACTATCGCCAGGGGGAGCTGGTGGGCGTTGGTCTGGCAACAGGTACAGGTGAGGAAGAGGCTGGTATGAAGGAGGAGTTCGATACACGAGACTTCCTCTTCGCCGTTTCCACCAAGGAGAGAGGACGTTCGGCGGAGAGCCTTACCCCCTGAAAAGCATGTGGAATACGATTCCTGCAGCGGGGCAGAGGAAGTGACGTCGCGTGCCGTAAGGTTATCCCTACAGTATAGTGGGTAGGGTACGTCAGCATACGAAGAGGACATTCGACAGACGGGCTGTGAAGACGACCTTTAACGTGTAGCGTCTTATCATGTATAGTCGGGAAGCTAGTCGGGCCGCACCGGCCCTATAGCTTAGCTTCAGTATAGAGGGTTAGCCTGGTTAGCTCCACGCGTCGCAACGCCGTTTTCCAGCGCCTGGAGCAGACACAGCCGAGATACTCCACCGGACATCTCTCACCTCCAGCCATTCACCTGCCAACCGCCAGCCCAGCCAGCCCTCGTTGCTATCCCAGGTGACAGTTTTCGGGACCGTTTTACGGCCAACTAACTCCGAACATTCGCTACGTGGGGCGGACCGGCACTCGGCCTATAGACTCTAACTGCAGGGCGAGTCGAGTCCAGGTACATTTTGCGCTCCCAGCGCCGTGGAATATTGCTTACGAACATTTCTTTTGGTAGCATGCTCGCTAAGAGCGAAGGGGCTGTTGTGTTTTGAGCCACCACGTTCACAAGCCGCGACCGAGCGCTCCAATGTTTATTATTTTGGTAATGCCGGCTTAGCTCTAGTGACTATTTTTTCTAAAGTGTGGGCCCCACTTAGGTTTGGTTTATTTTGAGTGTATTGTGTTACCAGTGTTTGCAGGCTGGGAGGTGTGCGCTGTGAGTACAGTACAGTAGCACAGTTGCGCACTAAAATATTATTGTGTCGCCAAAGGGCGGAGGTTTACCATTAATGTAACCTGTGTATGCGTTTGGCTACTGCTGTGTTGCCCTTAAAGGGAATGTTCACTTAAGGGTTTTATTTATATGATGTTTATATGTGTATATGTGTCCTTTACATGGTCTGTAAACTAACTGTATACTATATACAATTGGTCTTGTATATATATATATAGTATTAATTGGTCTTGTATATATAGTATTAATTGGTCTTGTATATATATATTTATATAGGTGTAGGGGCAGCTTATGACCGAGTTGGGACCATGGACAACATTATGATCCGCGTCCCTAACCACACTGTGACCGCGCACCTGTGTGACATCACTGGACCCCTAGCCATCACCTCAGCCAATCCCAGTGGAGAGCCAGACAGCACACACCACGACATGGTCCTCAGGTGAGCTGCTCCCCAAAGAACTCTACTGCATCCCGTCAGCTGTTATTAAGTTCAGCAAACTGTTTTCAAAAACAAAAACATTATGTTACATATTACATACTTAAGACAATGAAAAAAAAATTAATCACAGAGGGAAGGGACAGAAATACTGATGGAACGTAGATCAAAAATATGTTTTCTATCTATGTTCGACCTTGGTCAATTATGAACACACAGAGACTAAGTTTGTAAACAAGAAAGTGTTATTGCATTATTTTGATAGTTATTGCCTATGTAAACAGACAGACAGAGCAACAGTTGTGATTGGAGGAAAAGAGGGCAGGGCTTGAATTAAGTCAATTGAGATACTCTCACGGGAGTTGCACTGAAGGAGATTCATCTGAACTGTGACAAATGTTTTGTATGCACTGGCATTACGTGTAATTCCAGTGTCTTGTGTACATTATCAAAGTGTCAAGGGTGTAGTGTGTATCAGCATGGTGTATTATATCTGTGATCCTCTGTGTTTGCTGCAGCCGGCTGGGACACAAGATCCAGGGCGTCCTGTGTGACGGGGAATCCAACGAGGTGGTGGCCTCCACCGTCATCAACTGTGTGAAGATCGATGAAGGTGCGATAGAATCAAAGAGAAGCCGCCTATTCTCGATCCTTGCTCCACAATGATGGAACGGACTTCCCACCACATTTAGGACAGCCTATCCTATAACATGGCAATTTTTTTTGCCGTCGACTAAAAACACACTTCTTCACTCAATATCTGAAATGAAAGAAGAAAAAGATTATACAAACTTTTTTTTTTTTATCCACTTTTTCTCCCATTTTCTATTTTTCTCCCATCCCAATTTTCATATCGTCCAATTCAACCCTCCCCTGTCTTCGAACGTTTTTTCTTGCCTCCCACAAGCCGGCTGTAATGTGGACTAAGTCATACATAGCACGAGTCCCCTCCGATACTCGAGGTAACAGCTGTCGCATCTTTTCACCTGCGCGGCTCGATCTTTCAGCGTCGGGGGTCTGGGCTTTGGAGGGGCCCCGCCCCCGTCGATTCTTGATTCTACTGCGCAGGCGCACCAACCGACCTGTAGGAGTCGCTGTCCACAACGCCCGATCCCCACCCTTCAGTTTCCCTCCCCGTAATACGGCCAATGTGTATTACTGTGGACGACCAGCTAAACTGAAAGCAATGTGGAGAGCGGGGCTCGAACAGGGAGGCAACCTGTTCGAGCCTAGTCTCCAGCATTCGTTGCGAGCGCCTTGCCCACTGCACCACGTAGCCGCCCCGAGATTATACTAACCTTACTGTCTTCTACTATCATGCACTCTTCCACTAATTAATCTTCCTTGTCTATATTACTACCTACTATACTAATATGTCTCTACTCTCTACTACTATGCACTCAACACTGCAGCACCCAAGTTTCAGCATTGTTTGATGAACATTGTTACTCAGCTGTAAGAGTTGTACGCTTCCTGCTGACCTGTCGTACAGAACTTGTAAGTCACTTTGAATAAAAGCGTTCAGCTAAATGACAAAATGTAAATGTAAGTGTAAATGTAGAATCTCTCCTACGGTGACATTCCTAACAAATCAAATGACAAATTCCAGAAATAAAGAAAAGGTGCAACAAACAAACCCTGATTTCTTCCCACCGTCTCACTCATATGACCTACTTCCACAGGGACCATAACCGTCGTGAGGGAAGGATGTGTCCCCTCGGCCAAAGTGCGACAGATCTTCGACCGAGTGAAGAACAGCATGCTGTGAGGCGCGACAGTGGCTCGGGAGGTATAGCAGTCGTCTGGTAATCCGGAGGTTCCCGGTTAGATTCCCGCTCCTCCTGGGCAGCGTGTCGGAGTGTCCTTGGAGACAGTCTTGTGTCCTTACGCAAGACACGTAACCCCTAACTGCTCCCGATGAGCAGGTTGGCACCTTGCATGGTTGCCTCTGCCATCTGTGTGTGAATGTGTGAGTGAATGGGTCAAATGTGAGGCACAAATTGTAAAGCGCTTTGGATAAAAGCGCTATATAAATGCACCATTTACCATTTACTTTCCTCCCCCATCCAAACCCTACTGTTTCTGCTCCTCAGATGTATAGAACACTGACAACCTCTCCTCATTTCCTCACTCAGGGCAACATATTATGAAGAATATCACTTAAGAAATAATTAAGTAAAAAGTGAAACATTGTATGAGAATGTTCTCACATCTTTGCATTACACCCAGCAAGTGTGGTATTAGTTTCAGGGAATATGAAGTGAAGGGTAAGCTCTTTTGTATGTACACTGTGCTGCTCTTTTATGTAATACAGTATATATTTGAATGTAAATTGTACTGTACAATGAAGTGGTACATTGCAAATAAACAATGATTTAGTTCTAAATGTATTGTAATTTGAAGTGAAGTCTTCAAGCATGTTAAACATTTACAGTGAAATTCAGTTGCTAATGAAGAATGATGATACTAGTTAAAATTATTAATATATGAAGGAGCTACAGTCATTCACTTGACATGCATCTTTGAAGAAGAAAATTTGTTTGTACATTTAGATTTTTCTATTAATTTTGTTCAGTGTTTGATCAAATTGTGCAATAAACTATCCTATAAACCTTTCATGGTATAACTGTCCACTATATTCATCATTGAATGAATGTAAAACACATGTATTACTGCAGGTTAGTGACCAGCGCCAGACAATGTATCATAGAACCGACAGAACCAGATGCATTTTGACAGCACCTTAGTTTCTATGATAGGCGTGGGGGTGGGAGTCACAGTCGTTCAAATCAAAAGTATTAGACCTTTTCATTCTGATACCACCATTACAGGTCAATGGGAGACAGAGCTGGGTTAACCCTTTCACTACCACCCAAATTAACAATTCCAATATGTTATTGCCATGGCTTAGGAAATGTCAATCAATATAACATGAGCCACTCTATCCTAAAGCGATAAACCAGAGAATCAATATTAAAATTTGTGATGTCATCAAGTATAAAGTCTGAAAGTGCTCCATTGACAATGAATGGGAGATGATTTTTATGGAAGCCGAGAACGGCCACGTCTTTATTTATTGTCACTTTCTTGTGATAACGACTTATTATTTCATTATCTCGATATAACAGAAGCAGAAGAAGACCTACTGGCTCGAGAGCTTCCGGTTGTGTGATGTCCGGGTAGCAGCTTGAATCTTGAGTTCCTCAGAACCCCAGAGATAAATGACCCAACAAACAGATATTGTCAGCAACATTTAACGAGTGAGACGGTAAGAAGTCTAAAGATGAGCCCGAAGAAACAAAAGGCTAAAAGAAATACCAAAACCGACCCTGGAAACGCTCGTCAAACCAGCTCTTCCGACACTGACGAGGAAACAGAGGGAGAGGAATCCGCGATTCTAAAAGAATTAAAAGATCTAAGGAGAGAGAATAAAGAAGCACACAATGCCACTCAGTCTTCAGTGAGCAAACTTGAAACATCTATGTCGCAAGTAACTGAATGGATTGACAAAACAGAAGGTAGAATTACGGTAATTGAAAAAGAAATTACGAAACTGGATGATAGTGGAATGAGACACCAGAGGGCGCTCAAATACCTTGTAAAAAGAGATGCAGAAATTACTGCAACCTGTGAAGACTTGCAAAATAGACTCAGACGCAACAATATCCGGATCTACCAAGTCCCTGAAGGTAGCGAGGACAAGGATATTAAAGAGTTTGTGAAGCAGCTATTGACAACATCCCTGAAAATAACACCTGAACTTGAGTCTGAGATTAAGATAGAAAGAGCGCACAGATCACTGACGGCCAAACCGAGAGATTCTAGCGCCCCCCCGCGCTCTATCATTGTGCGCTTTCTAGATTTCAATATCAAAGAACAGGTGTTACAGCTCGCATGGGGACAACCCGTCACACTTCAAGGGAAAAGGATCTATTTTGATCACGATTACTCCCCAGACCTGCAAAAGAAGAGGGGTCAGGTGCGTCACGTCATCAAACAGCTGAAGGAAAAAGAGATACGCGCTAATTGCCCATACCCGGCACGACTCAGGATGACAACAGAATCGGGAACGAAGGTGTTTGACTCGCTGGTGGATGCAATTCCCACACTAAAAGAACTGGGAATTCATGTCCAAATCGACGAAAGAGAGCAACTACAAAGAGAACTGACAAGGGACAGGTGGCGAACACAAAGAAGAGGGCGAGAGCAGCGAACGAAAGGAGCCATGACGTCACTATCTGCCGCAGACCTAAGATCATTCATGGACGATAAAGATGAGTAAACCAGTTAGATATAGTAATAGTAGACTAACGAAATGTTTACAATAAGTGTAAAACACAAGAAATAATGGACATGCTGCTGACTAATATGATTATCATTTACCCTGAGTATTAATTACCTGTTGGGAAAATTTAAATATATCAAATCTACTTTAATTTATATGTGGTTCTGAGGCCAGAGACTGAGCCATAGACGGATCACACTTAGCCTGTGTTATCAGGCAAAGGTTAACCCTATACGCTCGTGGTTAACTTCTCTGCACTTAGTGCAATATGCTCCCTGAGAGAGAAAGCTACACCTCTCTAGAACATCGGGAGATTATTTCATTTGTGATTTATGTAAGACAGCTTACTGGAAAATTGGAAGCCCTAGGTTTTCCCTTACAAGTGAATAGGGGACCATTTTGTTTTGTTTTTTATGTTGTATACTCTTTGACAAATGCCTCAAGCTCATATACTATGGAAGATAGATCTATGTTGTACATACGAAATACAATGACATTATGACAAGCCTTAAATGTATTAGTTATAATATAAATGGTCTTAACAACCCAATAAAGAGGAAAAAACTTTTTGGACAACTTAAGAAAATGCAGTGCTCTATAGCATTCATTCAAGAAACGCACTTATCAATGAACGAACACCAGAAACTGAAGAGAGAATGGGTGGGCCAGGTGTATAGTGCGTCCTGTCAAACAGGGAAAAAGAGAGGAGTGGCTATTCTATTTAACAAATCAGTATACTTCACCAAAGAAAAGGAAATTGCAGATGACCAGGGCAGATATGTTATGGTCCTGGGGTCAATAGGAGGATCAATCATAACCTTTCTAAATATATATGCACCAAATGAAGACTGTCCCAATTTCTTTAAAGGTATAGCCTCACTTTTGGCTGGTAACGCCAAAGGAATTATCCTTATGGCCGGTGATTTCAACTGTGTACTAAATCCAAAAGTAGACAAACTGCCTGTAGATTGTGGACCCATTTCAAAAAAATCTAGATCACTGAATGCAATGATAAAAGAATTTGGACTTATAGATGCATGGCGTTTCCACCATCCTAGGCAGAAAGACTTTACCTTTAGGTCTGGGGTCCATGGTAGCTACTCTCGGATAGATTACTTCTGTATTTCCAAGCAAGATATTGACAAAGTTGAATCATGTATCATTGAAACAGCGACCATCTCAGATCATGGACCTCTAACTCTTCAAATTAACCTCAGTACCAATAAAATCTTTAAATATTGGAGGCTCAATGTATCCATGCTGTCTGACTCTCACACACGGGAGAGGATAAATGAAGAACTGAAGAGTTATTTTGATCTCAACAATAAGGGGGATGTCTCACCATCAATTTTATGGGACGCGGCAAAGGCTGTAATGAGAGGTAAAATTATCTCAATTTCAAGTGCACTAAAGAAACAGCGAAATGAAAAACAACAGAACCTAGAAAATGACTTAAAAATACTAGAAAGGAAACATAAACTGAACAGAGATGAGGAAGATTTAAAAGCTCTACTAACCTGCAAACAAAAACTAGATGACCTGTTGACATACAAAGCGGAAGGAGCCCTTAGATTTGCTGGTAGGAATTACTATGAGATGGGAAATAGGGCAAGCAAGCTACTGTCATTCCAGCTCCACAAAATACAGTCAAGTCGGATAGTTCCAAAGATTAAACACCCCAGCACACACATGGAAGTAATGCAAACGCAAGAAATTGCTAATGCATTTGCAGATTACTATACCGACCTCTACAAAGCACAGCAATTGGAAAACAAGAAAGAAAAAATCAACAACTTCTTAGATAACCTTAAACTTTCTAAACTATCCCCGGATGAGCTAACCTCCCCTATTACGGAGAAGGAGATAGGGGAAACTATTCAGATGCTTAAGAACAATAAATCACCAGGTACAGATGGGTTTTCAAATGAATTTTATAAACATTTCACTGAACAATTAACACCAGTATTAAGTGTAGTTTATAACTATGCCCTATCTGAGAGAGATCCACCAGGAAGCTGGTCAGAAGCTATTGTCTCGGTAATACATAAAGAAGGTAAAGACCCCACAAGATGTAGTTCCTATAGGCCCATAAGTCTCCTTTGCAACGATTTCAAGATATTGACATCTATACTTAAAAAAAGAATACAGAAACATATAATAAAACTGATACACCCAGACCAGACTGGCTTTATCACTGGTCGACAGGGTGCTAACAACATCAGAAGAACTTTAAATCTGCAAACAGTGGCTGGATCTCGAAAAGAACCATCAATGCTTCTCGGCTTAGATGCCGAGAAGGCATTTGATAGAGTTGATTGGCTGTACCTTGAACTAACATTGAAAGGTATGGGATTCAATAACACATTTATAGATTGGATAAAATGTTTATATAAAAATCCTAAGTCTAGAGTAAGGGTGAATGGTCACTGCTCTCACTTCTTTGAGATACAGAGAGGGACACGCCAAGGAGACGTTTTGTCTCCATTACTATTCGCGATTGGCATAGAGCCACTAGCGGAGATGATTAGATCAAACCCTCAGATACAGGGAATAGATGACCAAAAAGGCATTACACACAAGATCTCGCTATTTGCTGATGACATTTTACTTTATATCAAAAACCCTTTAGAATCAATTCCAAACATAATGATGGATTTAAGAAATTACGGCGAACTGTCGGGTTATAAGATAAATGAGACCAAATCAGAAGCCATGATGATAGTGGGAACATGGCCAACACATCTGAACAGTATAGCACCCTTCCATTGGGCTAGAGACGGATTCAGGTATTTAGGAATCATTTTGACTCCCAACAGCAATCAGTTATATCAAGCAAACTACGAAAAGTTGATTGTACAAATCAAATCAGACATGGCCAGATGGGACATTTTACCTCTCTCCCTAGTGGGAAGAATAGAATCAATTCGAATGAATGTGCTACCTAGACTTATTTTTCTCTTCCAGTCTCTACCTATACCAATACCTGCCACTACCTTTAAAATGTTAGATAAACTCCTATCCAAATTTATCTGGCAGAGGAAAAAACCTAGAGTAAGGCTTAAAACACTATGTTTGCCAAAGAACAAGGGTGGTCTTGGTCTACCAAACCTAAGAAACTACTACTGGGCAGCTCAATTACGCATACTTGTGCATTGGATACAAAAGGACCTAGATTCAGGATGGGTACAGATTGAGCAAAACTCAATTCCAAAGACCCCTCTCAGATCCATAATATTCCTGGGGAAAGCATACTGGAAAAAAATTAAGATTGGTAACAAATGGATTACAAATACATTAAAGGTATGGGAAAGTGTAAGGAAAAAGGGGGGAGGTCCACGATCAATATCTAGGGCCATGCCAATAGCAGACAATACAGAATTCCGGCCAGCTATGGAGGATGGGGGTTTTAAAAAATGGGCGGATTTGGGCCTGGTTACTATCAATCAATTAATGGAAGGAGACTGTTTTAAATCGTTTGCACAGCTACAGCAATGTTTTGATCTACCTTCGAAAGACATGTTTAGATACTTTCAAATAAGACACTATGTAATGACTCACAGTGAGTGGGAAGCAATTAAGAGACCACCAACAAATGTGGAGCTGTACTTTATTAACACAATAGAAAAAAACTTGATGGAAAGAAAGCAGATATCCAATATTTACAACATGTTACAACTAGACGATCCAGGAGACACCACCTATATTAAAGAAAAATGGGAGTTGGAAGCTAATGTGATCATAGAAAATGAAGAATGGGAGGACAGCCATTCAAGCAATCATAAAATCACAAATAGTCCAATGTGGAAGGAGTTTGACTGGAAGGTCAAGGTCAGGTACTTTAGGACTCCTCAAGTTCTCTCCGGATTTGCTGGTGGGTCCTCACCACTATGTTGGAGAGGATGTGGATTGATCGGAGATCATACACATATTTTCTGGGACTGTCCAAGGGTGCAGACATTTTGGGTGAATATCAAAAATGAGATTAAAACCATTCTAGATCTTGACTTACCTCTGAATCCATCGTACTATATCTTGGGATGTATACCGAAAGGCACATACTATGGAGATACGTTATACATCTTGAGAGTGATACTGTTAATAGCAAGGAAAATGATAACTATGGCATGGCTACAAAATCAACCACCGTCAATCAAACAATGGACCAAGAGACTGAGACAGATGTACACAATGGAAGAAATGACTGCACAATTGCAACTGAAAAAAGATATGTTTATGCAGAGATGGTCACTTGTAACCTTGTACCTGGAGATACACTAGCATGAGTCTGACGCCCTCTCTCTCTTTTTTTGTTGTTCTTTTTCTTTTTTTTCTTCTTTTTGCTAAATTTATTTTTCTATTTATTTTTTCGTTTCTTATCCTACAAAAAATCCCAAAAAAAAAGAAAAATATTGTAAAAATCCCTCCTCACTGGGTTGTTTAAGAGGCGTACTCGGATTATATAGCTTATTTTGATTACGCTGAATACTTTGAAAACAAATTGAATAAGAGGGAAGAGCCTGAGTAACAAATGTCATTGAATATGTGAATCAAGTATATTATACTGTATGATTATTGCAATGTGATGTTCATTATGACACAAAATAAAAGAAAGTTCAAAAAAAATAACAGAAGCAGAAGACTTTTGTTTTGGTGGGATAATTATCCAGAACCATGTGCAGAACTCGGAGATGATTGCGAGCTGGTTCATGTGATCACGCCGTCCTGATTTCAGCCGTAGTTGCTGTACTCAACATCACAAGAATACAACAAAAGGTTATCCTATAACCTAGTTATATGAATACTGGCTGAGCGTCTCGCTCTGGCCATAATGAGATATCTCTTATCTCCTAGCACATAATGTGCTCACGAAACAAACAAATGCACTAACTTGCACGTGACCAAGCCACGCCCCTGCGTCTTCCTATATGACGCCGGAAATGGTCACGCTCCACCTTCCTCAGAACGATTTCCATACAGGGAAAAAACCATCCAAGGGACCTCAGGGCGCTAAGAGCGAGACGCTCAGCCAGTATTCATATAACTAGGTAATAGGATAACCTTTCGTTATATTATCATACTGGCAATTGCGTCTCGCTCTCGCCATAATGAGATATGGGGCAGAGCAGACGCGTGGCCCGACAAGTGTACCCCCTGAGGGCCCGTAAGCCCCAGCCAGGGAGGAGGGGAGATCCCGTCCACCTGCCCGTCCTAACGAAGGGGGGGAGGCAGTCAACTCCACCAAAGTGCGAAAAAAGGGGGAACCAGGCACCCCTGAAAACGCACAGCATCCACACACCCCTGCTAGCCCACCAAATGGTGGGACGCAGGAGAGGTCCCAGACCTCAGAACCGCCTGGGAAACAGAACCCCCAGTCATGTCCACAAGGTAAACTTAACGAAGGGATCCGGGGAGGACCAGGAGGCAACAGCACAGATGTCCTCCACCGAGGCCCCCCCTAACAGGGCAGCAGCCCGAGGGGGGACCTGTCCAGCCAACGTGTAGCAAAGGGCAACGCCCTTGCACAACCAATGTGACAGGTGCTGCTTGGACAGCGCCTCACCCGCGCGAGGGCCACCGTAACAAACAAACAGTTGAACGGAAGCCCTGAGATCCCGAGTCCGACTGAGGTAACCCCCAGTGCACGGACAGGACACGACAGGTGAAGGCCCGCCTCCAACTCACTAGCGTGAGGAGGCGGACGACCGCCTGAACCACAATATCCCTGGAGCGAAAAGAGCTCCGGATATTCTTTGGCACGAAGACTGGATTAGGCCTCAGAGTCGCACCGCTATTGGCCGAATAGACAGGCACTCAGGCTGCACCGAGAGAGCACACAGCTCACCCACGCGCTTAGCGGAGGTGATGGCCAAAAGGAACGCGGTTTTATAGACAGCCGATCCAATGGCGCCTGCTCAAGAGGCTCAAACAGGGCCTCCGACAACCGGCCCAGGACCAGTTGGAGGTCCCACTCGGAGACAGAGAACGTTCCACCGGCTTGAGACGCCGAGCGCCAAGCAGGAACGTTTCGCGAGAGGGTGGCTGAACAATGTTCTGCCCCCACACTCGACCATATGCCACTTCCCAGCGTAAGCCACGGTAGTGGACGGAGCGTGCGTGTTCCGGATAGGGTCAACCACAGAAGAGTCAAGACGTATCCCTACCAGATTCACACTTTCAGCAGCCAAGCCTAGAGGCTGCCCCAGAACAGGAGGCAGAACAGGCAGCGTGTTGAAGTGTCCTTGAGCAAGACACTTAACCCCTAATTGCTCCCGATGAGCAGGTCGCCTATAGCTTATTCCCAGCGGAATAGTGCTGCAGAGTGCTTCCGCGTTTTCCCTGATTGGCTGCGACACGCCCCGCGGCAGCGTGGCAGCCGCAGAGCGGAGCGGCAGAGCTTGCGGCATTATGTAGCCGTAATCCCCGATGTTTTTCATTCGACGCTTAGCGCAACTGGCAGCGCTGCATTGCTGTGGATCCTGCGGTCCGTTGGTGACAAGTTCGAATCCCTTCAATTTTTTTTATTTTTTATTTTTTAACGTGCATTCTTTCGCCGGTTAAGTTTAGGCATGCTAACTTTAAGCATTGTTTCGGAGTTGGTTATGGTTAAGGTTAGGCATTGTTTCGGAGTTGGTTAAGGTTAGAAGGGTTAAGTTTAGGCGCTGTTAAGGAGCTGGTTATGGTTAGAGTTTGTCTTAGAGAATGGCAATATTCTTTCGGAGTTGGTTATGGTTAAGGTTAAGGTTAGGCATGGTTAAGGTTAAGGTTAGGCATTGTTTCGGAGTTGGTTAAGGTTAGAAGGGTTAAGTTTAGGCGCTGTTAAGGAGCTGGTTAAGGTTAGAGTTTGTCTTAGAGAATGACAATAGACAGCCTATTTCCGCGCTGCAGCGCGAGGCAATAGACAGCCTATTTCCGCGCTGCAGCTCTCTCGCGCTGCCGTGGTCACATGGGCGTCATGGCCAATCAGAGAAAACGCGGAAGCACGCGACGCACTCTTCCGCTGGGAATAAGCTACACGCGAGCAGGTCGGCACCTTGCATGGTTGCCTCTGCCATCGGTGTGTGAATGGGTGAGTGAATGGGTACAAATGTGAGGAACAAATTGTAAATCGCTTTGGATAAACGTGCTATATAAATGCAGCCATTTACCATTTACCATTGTACCTCTGCTAATCATTGTATGTTCTGCTATTGTGTTGCAGAAAACCACTCTTGAGATACCATTCTCACTCAATCACTCAATCCTTTTGAACAACATTAAAACTACAAAGGACTGTTCTCTGTCTCTGTGTACACTCTCTGACCGGGTTGTGCCGTTCTGGATGAAGTGGCTCCAGCAAACATTACAACAAACATTATATCTTGAATAATGACACTGATGGAGAGATTAAGGCATGACAGGATGGATTCCTTGAAACACGTCAGGAGTGGCAGCTCTAGTTTGGAGTTGGGTGATGTGGTCAAAAGGGCAAAGGCCACAAGTGTAAGGAAGTTGGTGAATAAACTGAATGACTGAACGTGATGAATGATAACGTTCAGAAAGAATGCGGGTATTTCCAGCCACCAAACTTGACAGAAGCAATGGTCAAGTTCCATGAAGCTGCCGTGACGTCATGTGAGGAGTTCAAAATGACTATCTCTGACCTTTGCCCTAGGTGCTCAACTGAAACAGGTAGCCTGCTCCACATGTTCTGGGACTGTAACAAACTAAGACCTTACTGGGGCTCAATATGGGAGACTCTCGAAGAGATCACAGGGTTTGAGATCCCATGTACACCTAAATGAGCCTTATTAGGCGACATGTCTGACATCTCTCCTGATAAGAGAAGCAAGGTGCGGCTCATAAAATTGGCCATGATTGCTGGAAACAAGTGTATTGCCATGCTGTGGAAGAGTGCTGACTCCCCCCCCCCTTCTCTATGTGGCTTAGTGAAATCTCTTCGTACATGGCATCAGAGAAAATAATGTTCAATCTTTAAAATAAAATAAAAAAACATATCTTCGATGAATGCTGGTCTGGGTTTAGGCAATACTTAGGACAGATTACATAGCAGGTTGATGATGTATGTTATTAATGTTATTTTTCTGATGGGTATATATTGCAATGAATGAAAATGTAAGAGTCATTATTTGCTCTCTGATACTCTCTCTGATACTCAAGCAAAAAGACAGAGCTCATGGTTGTGGCCCCCAAGGCACTGCTCCGGAAGGTTGGAGATCTCCTCCTCCACGTTGACTGCTGTTCCATCTCCCCGTCTCTCGAAGTCCGTAACCTGGGCGTCACTCTTGACTCCACACTTTCATTTCACTCCCTCATCAAATCCGTCACCAAGTCTGCCTTCTACCACCTCAAAAACATCTCCCGTCTCCGACCCTCACTCTCAGATTCTGTGGCTGAGACCCTGATCCACTCATTTATCACCTCCCGGTTGGACTACTGCAACGGAGTCCTGTTCGGGGTACCCAGGAAAGCCCTGGACAGGCTCCAGTATATTCAGAACTCAGCTGCCAGTGTTCTCACTCACACCAAGCCCTGGCAGCACATCACCCCCACCCTCATCCACCTCCACTGGCTCCCAGTCAAGTTCTGCATCACTTTCAAACTCCTGCTCCTCACCTACAAGTCCCTCCATGCCCTCGCCCCCCGATACCTGTCTGATCTCCTCCACCAGCACACTCCATCCCGGAACCTACGATCCTCTGATTTAGGTCTCCTCTCCATCCCTCGCACCAGGTTATGGACTTTCGGGGACAGAGCCTTCAGCGTGGCATCCCCTACCCTCTGGAACTCTCTCCCCCCTGAAATCTGCAACGCCCCAACCCTGGACACCTTCAAAACTGCTCTTAAAACACACATCTTCACCAAGGCTTTTCCCCATCAGTTAGTTAAGCATTACATCACGCGCAGGAGTGGTTTGTGAACAATAAACCATGCCTAGGGGTGGTCGTTAGACCCCCCTAGGCATGGTTTATTGTTCACAAATCACGACTGCAAGTGGTGTAAAGCTTTTATACAACTGCCAGATTCATCCAACCTTATTTCTATACAATAAACACACATTAATCGAAGATTTATTGAAAAAACCATCCGCCAGAAAAAGTTGTTCCCACAACTACAAAAAAGACAAGTTGCCTCCATGTGGAAGCAGCTTGAAGTGCATCCAACCAAACTAACACATCCAACTGTGTATTATTGGAATGATTGAGAGAAGTTGCCTCATGTGGAAGCAGCTTGAAGTGCATCCAACCAACTAACACATCCAACTGTGTATTATTGGAATGATTGATTGAAAATGTTATTACCAGATGCAGAATGGGTACAATACAGTACGGCTCAATACACACAATTGTTAAGGGAATGCAGACCTACTTTCCATAGAACTTCATTCTTAGATGCTTCTATATAAAGTAGGTAAAACAAATTAAAACGTTTTCTTTGCCCTATAGGAAAAAAACGTTTTATTCGCCCTATTCTTTTATTTATTTTTTTAAACCTACTGTAGAGGGCCTAAACTTAACCAGTTGGAAACCAAGCGTACAGTAATAAAATTAGCAATCAATCAATCAATCAATCAACTCAATAGGCCATGCTCACTTAGAACAGCGCAGCACCCAGCTCTCTCTCTCAGTCTGACTATCCCCCGCGTTGCAGGCAGAGTGTGTGTGTGTGTGCGTGTGTGTGTGTGTGTGGGTGTGTGTGTGTGTGTGGGGGGGGGTGTGGCGGTGGGTGGAGACTAGAGCGAGCGCTGACAGTCGAAAGGAAAAGAAATTGAAAAAAAATTGAAAATTAATCAATCAATCAATCCGCGATTTTTCTTTAGTTACAGAATGATTCAAGACCCATCAATTACATCATCCAACATTGTTTAAACGACTAAGACATTCGCTGTGACAGAATCGCTTGATATTTAGTCGTTTAGTCGCTATAAACATATCCATTTGTAAAGATTATTGTCCACCTTCTTGTGATCCGGCGGAGTGATGTGATGTGGTTCGGTTGTGGGCGGGTCCTGGGCCAGCAGCGTGGAATTGTTGCCAATAAAGACGTGTAAAATGACTGTTTCAGCCAATCAGAATCGAGAAATTTGCATGCCGTTGTATAATTTAGATTAGATTAGGTCTATTATCCCTTACCTGCCCTCATCCCCCTTTTTCCCTACTTCCCTAGCCCTATTTTTTGTCTTTATTGTGAAGCGACCTTGGGTTCTATGGAAGCCGCTATAGAAATTATATCTATTATTATTATTATTATCATGATGTGTAAACATTTTATTTGTTGCGGTCCTAGTCTGGGGGTCTGGTCTTGAGTTTTTTTTTTTTTACTTTAATTGTTCAGGGAGGGGGGGGATTTAGATGCCTTCGGATGCAATTCTTACTAGAGGGGTGGGGGTTGTTTATTTTTTATTTATTTATGTTTCCTAAGGAAGCCTTGGGGTGAAGGGGAGGTTCAGGGGCGAGGGGAGTGGGAGGGGGGCAGTTTGCAGCAGTTTCTGATTTGATGTCTGATCAGTGATCACTATGTAAAAAGGAAGAAAATACCAATAAACATATTGTTTTTAAAAAGTACTGCACCGGTAACCGGCTACTTAGCTAGCAACATCCCGTGGCAGTCCTTACATCAGCATTTTATCTGTCTATTTTGCTGAAATGCTGAATTATGTTTGGTCCATGTGTGACCGGTGTGATCTTGCTCTGCATTGTGTTTCGATTCGACCCCTGTTAAGGGATCGCCCTGAGTGGGAGTTGAACCCCGGTCTCCCGCGCCACAGGCGGCATCACAGACCACTGTGATGTGAATTCACTTCTAAGTACTGGGTCTGGATGCCTCTGGGGAGTGAGTTTACTTGCAGTACTGCTTAACGTCCACAGCCACTTCACTATACAAGTCCCTCGTGACTGTGGATAGACATGCGGTACCTCCGTTACACATGCTCAAACTATTGAGACGCTATAGGGTAAGTGTTACCAAGACAGGAGGGTAATGGCATCTATACATTACAGTTGACTGTTGCATCATGGACTCCTCACATGACCCTCCTGACATCACGGCAGCTTTATGGAACTCCTCCATTGAGAAAAAGATGAGGAAGATCACGTTTTTTAAGAAGGCTTTTGACTTTTGCTAATTTTCAATTATTATTATTATTATTATTATTATTATTATTATTATTATTATTATTATTATTATTATTATTATTATTATTATTATTATTATTATTATTTCAATTATTACAGGCAAGTAAAAATAAATAGGTGAAAACACAGATGAAAAATAAAGAAAGAAATCTGTTAAAACAGTTACATATAGAGTTACATATAGAATAAAAATGACAAAACACACATGAAAAATAAATAAAGGTTACATATTGGAGCAGGGAGGTTTGTGATCATGATTTTAAATTGTCCATATTAGTAGAGTATAGATTTTTAAAGTGTGTTGAAGATCATTCCAAGCAGTTTGGGCATTAAAATAAAAGGCTGACTTTACAAATTCGGACTCTACTCGGGGGACCTTAAGCATACCTTAAGCTGAGGGGACTCAGGTCCTTCAATGTGTGCAATAGACTGCTGCAGTCGTTTTACCAGTCTGTAGTAGCCAGCATCCTCTTGTTTGCCGTTGTATGCTGGGAGGGTAACATCAACTCAAGGGACACCAACAAACTGAACAAGTTGGTGAGGAAGGCTAGCTCTGTAGTGAGAGTTGAGCTGGTCAAACTAAAGGTGGTGGCAGAAAGAAGGATGAGAAAGAAGCTGGTCGCTATCCTGGAGAACCCCTCCTACCCTTTCTATGAGGAGCTAGTCAAGATGAGGAGCACGTTCAGCCACAGACTCATACCACCCTGACACTCCTCTAAACGCCTTGATTTGATTTTTATTTAGTACATACAATTTATACAATAGTATAAAAACAAGGGGTACAAGGATAACATGTGAAAGTCTGTCGACTTGTTTCCAACATGGTCCCAAGAAGAATACAATAAATCACAAAGAAAGAGTTAAGAAGATAAAATAGATACAACAAGTAGATAAAATAGACTGAATTTTCTGAAAAAGCCTCATTACAGCATGTCATGTTCCTGTTCTTCAAGAGTGGTGGCCAAGCATCCTCTGCAACCTATTGTTGCAGATGTCGCTTCACACCCCTCTTGAAGACAGCAATAGTGGCCAGTCCTTTGTGTCAGTGGCCATCAGGCTCCACAACCTGGGCCATGGACTGCTTCCAGCAGCTGGAGAACTAACAACAGTAGAACTTGAGAACTTTTAGAAATGTCTGACTCTTAACTAAACCCTGCACAGACTATAATGTATATTATGGCCACTAGGGAATACAGACCCTCATCTTCACCTTTGTGTATACTGTTTACTTGTATTTATAGTTTATATTCAGATTCAATATGTATTTAAGAATGTATTATAGTAATTAGTAGGCTAAGAGATTGATGCTAAAGGTATATAACGTATACAGTATGTATTTGTAATTCATAGTTTTACCCCCACTGTATATAGTGAAAGAGCTCCTGTGATCCCATAGATAAATGCATAAACTATACATACTGCTGCCTACATGGTACACAATTATGCTAGAAATTACATTTTGGACATAAAGAATTGTATTTAATTATTGTTCATGCCATCAAGAGATCATCTTTTCAATGCATGGCAATAAGAGCAGCAAACCATGGGAAAGGTTAGGTTAATGTACCGATACAAATATGCTCAGCCATTAAAAATTATATTTATCAAAATGTTCAGTACCAACAGTTACAGTATATTCAGGCACATTTCATGGAAATATAACAAGATTTATAACATATAAATAAATATACCATATACCAAACTAAACAAACAAAAAAACGAGTGCTGTCAATCGATTAAAATATTTAAATTGTGATTAATCGCCTGATTGTCCATAATTAACTCAAGATTAATCACAAATTAATCGCATTTTTTTTTAATCTACCTTAACACAATGGCGCCCAAGGACGTATTTATCCGTGTTTCGATTCCAACGGTTGTGGACAGAGGCACGGATAAATCCGTGGCAAGTTGTTATTGCTTTTATTCCATTTTAATAACCTATTCAAGGTCGCCGAGCGGCACTGCAGATCTACCCTACTCTATGAATTCGAGAAGGTGCAATACCGGCCAGATCCTCTTAGGGGCGCTATCGCGATAATGCAGTGTTCCCTGTGGCCGAACGGTAGACTCTATTTTTTTTTTTTACTTTTGTTTTTTTGTTTCCAGTAGCAGGATTCTGGATGTGTAGCATGTAGCTTGGATTACGTTTTGCATCGCAGATTTCACCATGCAATAAGGGGATTTATCATCAGCCAATGGACATATCGATCTACCAGATGGCGATCGATAACGGGGAAATGCTCAGGGACATCCCACCGGACCACGGTAAGATCTTTTTCACGTAAAGTACATCCCGATCGGGCCTTGTTTTGATAGCCATCCAGGCGTTCTGCCTAGGAGGCTAATGAGGCTAACACGGTTATTGGTGATCAATAATCAGAAACGACGTCCCCCGCCCCCCCTTTCATGCATACATGCGTGAGGATCGTACCGATCATATGCAGTTTGAGTTTTAACTGGAGCGTATCTATAACCGAAATGCCATTGGATTTAACGTTATTAGCTATTAGCCCTGTATCTCGGCTTCCAGGAAATATACTAGACTAAATCCGGTATAAAGCTTATATTCACGGCGCTATAAAATGAGAACCTATTGATGAAAATATTTTTTCTTTAAGCCATTTTGAAGGGACGGTTTATGGACTCAATTGACAATGAGAATGGACAGATAGCAATACTATAAAGTATAGATTTAGCTCTACAAACAGCCCCACGTTTGTTTACATTCCCCGGTCCTCTTGAGATTAATTTGACTCATCCCAATGGCCCCGAATGTGTTAAACAGATATTTTTCAAGTTCCAAGTTTTAATACTCTTATCAACATGAGAGTCAACAAATGCTTGCTTTATGCAGCCATTTAACACAAAATGATGACCCTCATGCATTGCAAATTTGCATCAAATTCAAAACAGAGTGATGCACAAAATAACTTTAAAAAATAATAATTTAGGCGGCTGCGTGGCGTAGTGGGCAAGGCGCTCGCCACGGATGCTGGAGACGCTGGGCTGTTCGAGCCCAGCACTCCACATTGCTTTCAGTTTAGCTGGTCGTCCGTACTAATACACATTGGCCGTATTAGGGGGTGGGAAACTGATGGGTGGGGATCGGGCGTTGTGGACAGCGACTCCTACAGGTCGGTTGGTGCGCCTGCGCAGTAGAATCAGGAAGTGTCGGGGGCAGCGTGAGCCTCCCACGCGTTACTCCTCGCCACTGAGAGATCGAGCTGCGCAGGTGAAAAGATGCGACTGCTGTTACCTCAAGTACCGGAGGGGACTTGTGCTATGTATGACTTAGTCCACATTGCAGCCGGCTTGTGGGAGGCAAGAAACAGCGTTCGTGACAGGGGAGGGTTGAATTGGATGATACGAAATTGGGATGGGAGAAAATATAGAAAATGGGAGAAAAAGTGGATCAAAAAAAAAATAATAATAATTTAAAACAATGAATAAAGTGTGCATGAAATAATAGGGGAAAGAAAACGTTAGGAACTTGTTACATTCACCCACACAAGGACTGAGTAATCACACACACCCCCTCTCTCTCACACACACACACACTCTCCCAGCTCTCTTTCTCTCTTGCCCCTTCCTCATCTCTCTCACCCCACTCTCTCTATATATATATCTCACACACACACACATACACACACACACGCACGCACGCGCGCACACACACACACACACACACACACACACACACACACACACACACTTCAGAAACAAACATAGTATCAATGAGAGCATCAATAATACACCTGAGTGAAGTCTAGTTAAAAAAAATAAAACGTTTTTTTCTTAAAAGTTAATCGTGAGTTAAAAAAAATTGTAGTGTGTTTCACTACCACACTACAGTAAAAGTCGTGTGGCAGTGAAAGGGTTAACCTTCTGTATTGTCGCAGTGAACGGGTTGCATGAATACTTTACCCAAGGCAGTTGTCCTTCCGCGTTCGGTTTGCGCGCCCTGATTGGCCTCTCAGCGCCCAATCGCCTATCGCCTAACTACTCTGTGCTTTTTCGAGCTAACGTAACGTCATTAGTTTCCAACGGAGAGGAGAGAAAGACCTCGGCTCACAAGCAGCTCAAACTACCTGTTGGAATAAATGTATTTATTGATGTTTAACTTGTCCCTGTGTGTGTCCAGTCATTTCGACTAGCAAACGTTGTATTTAACGTTACCTCAGGATACCACTGTATTGTATTTAGTTGGTTAGCTATGTAGCTAATGTGGATAGCATTTTGAATAGCATCAATGCTAGCTGGCTGGCTACAGCTTTATTTACTAAATTATGGAGGCTTTTTAATCGTCAAGGTAAGAGAGGATGTCATGATCAACTGAAGGCATATGCTATGGAACAATATGTGCTTGGGTTTTCAGAAAAAGGCCAGCTATGTGACGCTAATCTCTCTAGTTAGTATCGTGTATTGCATCAAGTGTAAGCACAGCAGAGACCCGCTCCGCTTCAGACAGAGAGCACAGCGCATAGTAGTATATTGAGCGAGTAGTGCGGCGATAGTAGGGCTAACGCGATTGGGCGCTGAGAGGCCAATCAGGGCGCGCAAACCGAACGCGGAAGGACAACTGCCTTGGGTAAAGTATTCACGCGAACGGGTTAACCCTTTGGTAGTGAAAGGGTTAATGAATGTAAATAATAGTGAACAGTCTTTAACTCTTCAGAGCATGGACAGTATTTCTGTTTCAATCATAATCAGTACAGACACCAACACCCAGTATTTGTTTCATCATAATCAGTACAGACACCAACACACACAGTATTTCTGTTTCAATCATAATCAGTACAGACACCAACACACACAGTATTTCTGTTTCAATCATAATCAGTACAGACACCAACACACAGTATTACTGTTTCAATCAGACACCCACACACACACAGTATTTCTGTTTCAATCATAATCAGTACAGACACCCACACACAGTATTTCTGTTTCAATCATAATCAGTACAGACACCATAATCAGTACAGACACCATCATCAGTGCAGACACCAGACAAACACACAATGACTGACACTGCCGTAGCTTCTGCAGAGGCAGCCCGATATTTACAGCAAATAAATCGCTGCCATACCTTGGCAAATTAATTAATATATATTAAAAAAAAAAGAAAAAAAATTAAATAAAGAATTTTAATGTTGATTTAGAATTCGAATGTCAACATTATGAACGAAGCTTCGAACTATTCGGCACAGCCCTAGCATGTTTTGATATTGTCAATTATCTCACTTTTACTAGGTGACTAACTCAAATATGCCGCCAAAAGAAAAAGGAAAATGGACATAGGGAAGTTTTTTAGTCAAAGGGCAGCAGAGACAAGTGATACAGGGTCTTACAATGGCTTAGTGATTATAACAGTGCAGTTCAGCATTCAGTAACCCATACTTTTTGTAAACGTGTTTTTGATACTACATTCTGTTGAACACACACCTCAAAACCGTACCTAAGGAAAATTGGCTCAATTGCAAGAATAATAATAGACAGTTATATTAGATTCTGCTCAGCATAATTTGTATGCAAAATACTGTGGTTCCCTGCTTTAGTCTGTTGACACATCTCTATACTAAATGCTTTTGTAGTCCTGTGTCATACCTAAATGTCATATAAGTGAATTGTATAGAAACAACTCACCAAAACTGACTATTGCACAACTGATTTGACATAAGAAAATCGACCCCCCCACCCTCCCTCCTTGCCATACCTTGGCTTTTACTGAAATGACGCCACTGTGTTAAGTACCATGACGGAGTCTCCAACACTGTACACTGTACAAATACCTGGGAACTGTGTTTGACTGTAAACTGAAGTTCAACCTAAATACAGAGTCTATTGTTAAAAAAGGTCAGCAGAGGATCTACCTGCTGAGAAAGCTGAACTCTTTTAATGTTAGTGCGAAGATCCTGAGCACTTTTTATAGTTATTTTATTGAAAGCCTCCTAACTTTTTCTTTTATCTGCTGGTTCAGCGGCCTGTCCATTAAAGATAGGAACAGCCTACAGTACATAGTGAAAGTGTGCTCCGAAATAATTGGAGTAAAACAGAGAGACCTATGTTCTCTCTGGACGGACCAGGTGGTCAAGAAGGGGACGAGCATCATTAATCAACCCATCCATGCTCTGTCTCAGCGGTTTTCACTGTTGCCTTCTGGCCGCCGTTATGACGTCCCACCAAGTAGGACCAACCGCTACACCAAATATTTTGTCCCCTCGGCTATCAGACTTTTAAACACAGACGGTAGTCATTTTAAGTAGCCTTTTGCACTTGGTTGTCTGTTTTTACTTTTACTTTTACTGCTGGATTGTGTATCATATGGAGTGTTTCTCTTTTTATTTGCCGTGCTGTCGTTGAGATGTTTTGTTGTTTGTTTGTCTTTGTTGCTTGTTGGCGAAGCTGAAAATATGAATTGCCCCACGCGGGATCAATAAAGTTGTCTGAATCTGAATCTGTAAGCATATTGGATTATTTTATTTTATTTGATATTGGTCATTCTTCTAAACCAGAATGCAGAGTTATTGCCAACAATATGGGTGTTGCATTGCCATCACGGCCGGTTTGTGATGATTGGACTTCTGTGATGATGTTTCTCTCATATGAACTCTCTTATGAACATTCTCACTGATTCCTGCAACTGTTTCTCAACCCAGTAACACCCCCAACCCCCTGTCTGTCATGGTGCCCCTCTCACTGCTATATTGCGTGCTGTATGTATATATACAGTATATTGTAATAACATATTGTATGTCGGAAATGCTTAACCTGAATTCCCTCAAGAGGCGTTGTCTCTTGCCAGGCCATCATTTTAAATAAGAATTTGTTCTTAATTAATTTATTTGCCTGGTTAAATAAAGGTAAAATAAAAATAAAATAAAGAATCCCCCCCCCCCTACTCTGCTGCCTCGTCTCCTGAAACGATGTCCCTTTGAGTGTCTGAAAGATCTGCTTCGAAGCCAAGATTCATCTGCCCTCGATTGTGTCTGCCCTGGACCTCCTCGAAGATCTGGAGAACCTAGCAACGAGAGAAAGAAAAGCAATGGGTATTATGCACAGTAGAGATACACTGAATATATAAACTAGTTACTTGTAGAGAAGCTTGACGGGCTATTTATAATATTTATATATTTCTAATACCTTAGATTTAGGAATGAGTCCCACTCTGAAGAACCCGATATGGCCCGTTTCAATTTTGGTGCAGTCGACCACAGTCGAAGCAATGTTTTCCGGGGAGGGGCCATTACATAGAACCCCATCCACCTACAGTACAGGAAAAGTATAAAAGCACTATATATATATATATATATATATATATATATATATATATATATATATATATAGAGGTGGGCATAGATTAATTTTTTTAATCTAGATTAATCTATCTGCAATCCTGGATTTAAAATGGCTCAAAAAAAAAGAAAAAACCTGCCGAAGGCATTCAAAATATGTGTGTTCTACCCAAATAATGACCAAGTCCTTACTTTTTCTTTCCTCCTTATGTTTCTCAGGCCAGGTGGCCCATTACACCATGAGCCTATCTCCCGTTTCCAAAATGCATTACAGACTGTTTGAAAAAGCTGTTTTGGTAATGAAATATCAAAATAATGTTCAATAAGATGTACTTGTGTTTAACAAGTTGTTTTATTCAGAAGTTAACACAAATAAATAATATTACCAGTACAGTACAGTATCTAGCACTCTCAGGAGCAAAACAGAAAGAATCATTTCAAACTTGAACTATGTGACATGGCTTGAATCAACTGCTCCAGTGGAGTTGCTCAGTGGCCAATGGTGTCAACTGTGGTTGTACTGGGCAGCTCCCAGGTGTGAATGGAACTGTGTGAATGTGAAGCAGGGCGTTCCTGAAAAAGAGCATCTGTGCTCAGCGAACCTACCCTGGGTAAATAAAGGTAAAAAAAAAAAAAAAATTATATAAAAAAAAAAAAAATCTATTTTTTTTTTTAGATTAATGCGTTAATTATATTATCGCGCGATACTAGTATAGCGTTAACGCAGCACGTTAACGCCGTTAACGGCCCAGCTCTAATATATATATATATATATATATATATATATATATATATATATATATATATATATATATATATATATATAAAACGAATGTATGTATTACCTCATGTATCATAGGGCTACAATATTGGTGTCATCATTCCATAGCTCTTCCACTGTGTCAAGTGTAACTAGCAGGCAGGTCTCTAAATGGCTGACTGCATTTGTTGCTGTGTCTCTACTAGCTAACTGTAGCCTCTCTTATTTGCATTTGATCAAATCATGATATAAGGTGGACATTATGTTGACTCTCGATCAGGTTGTCTTTATTCGGATTAGTCACGCAATCGGTTTCACTGAAATCGCATTTAGGCCATGGTTACACTGGGCTAAAACAGCAACGTTTTGTTGCTGAAGTTGAACTATCGCTCTGGGGACGCTGATTAATATAACAAGCTACAACAGTCTGCATTCCCTTAACAATTGTTTGTATTGAGCCGTATTGTATTGTACCCATTCTGCAATCTGTTAAATAACATTTACATACATCCTTGTCAAATGTATGTCAGTATTCCAGTGTACAGTGTGTGTGTCCCCCCCCCCCCACCTCCAATGTACAGCCCCACCCAACCCCACCCCACCTACCCAACCTCCTCCAATGTACAGCTTCTATGTCAAATGTATATACACTCTTTCTGGATTTTTTTTTTAGTATCACAAACAGTACTGTATTTGCAAATCTGGTATGTCATAAATGTATAGATGTATGTAGCAGTACTGTCTATCTGTATGTCGTGTGTGTCATATGATTAATTGAAAATGGGGGACCCTGATGTAAACAAGACGAAAGTCTTTCTCTGGTCTGCATCCCCTTAACAATTGTATGTTTTGAGCTGTACTGTACTGTAGTGTACCCATTCTGCAATCTGTTAATAAACTTTTCAATCAATCAATCAATTCAATCAATCACCTTGTCACCCAGTTTGGCATAAACTTGGTTGTGGTGAGTTGTGTCTGCCTCGCCTGTAGGGTTGGCTGATGTGACAGCAATGGGCCCAACCTATAGATTAGATTCGATTCGATTCGATTCAAATCTATTGTCATTATACAGCACAAGTACAGTACAAGGGAAATAGGGTTGGCATCCAACCACAGTGCAAATGTAACAGTAAAGTGCAATAGTAATATACAATAACTAGTAACTAATAAGAATAGATAAGGGATATGTACAGATATAGATAGTATCTACAGATAAGGTAAAAAGTATTATATACAGGTATGTACAGACAGATATGAATGTGAATAAGGAACAGCCATTTGGAGGGATTGATATGATAACATAGAGTAGAACAAAGAGGGACTATCCTCTCTTTAGCTGATGACCATTTATAGAAGAATCTGAAGACAGCGTGCTTCAGAATTCGTCTCCTGATACGATGACATCTGTGAAAGATTACCATGTTGATGAGGTGTGTGGCCACCGCACAGTCTGGGTTTCTGATAGCAATGCTTTGTGGAGTTCCAATGTGTTTCGCTGCCTCCCCTAAACCAAAGGGGTCCATCCATGGGCCTATGTAAGAGAGGAGAAACCAAATGAACACTCAAAGTCAAACAGGGACACAGTGTCATACTGTGGACACAAAGCAAAGGACCATACACGTGAGCCGCCACTAGGGGCAGACTGGCTAACTGTAGCGACTGACTGACAAGTAGGAGTGAGTGACAGGGAGACATCTTTTGTATTTAGAAATAAATATATTTATTGTATTTATATATTGTAGGGATGTACGATATTATCGGCCGATATTGGCATTAAAATGTAATATTGGAAATTATCTGTATCGGTTTTCAAAAAAAAATAAAAGAAAAATAACATTTATTTAACCTTTATTTACCTCCAGGCAAGCAAGTAAGAACAAATTCTTATTTTATTTATTGTGAAAAGTATGTATAATGGGGGGGGGGGGGACCCCGCATATATCGGTATCGGTTGATATTGGTATCGGAAATTAAGAGTTGGACAATATCGGTATATCGAACATCCCTAATGTATTGTATATATTTTATTGTACAATATATCATATTTGTATTATATATTGTATATATTTCTAAATACTATATATACAAAAATAAACTCACAGACACAAGCATACAGCATAATACATTCTTAGTAATGCACATGCGCATGCATGCAAGCAAGCAAACACCACCCACACACACACCCACACGCACGCACGCACACACACACACCCACACACACACACACCCACACACACACCCACACACACACACACCCACACACACACACACACACACACCTCTGGGGATGACCATGCTGATAGAGGAAGGCCATGCAGCCTGCATGAAGTCCAGGAGCAGAGGGCTCAGCAGGTGTCTGACCGGCTCCAGCTGCCTGATGGAAGAGATCCACAGAGACATGGGTCTGTCCTGGGCCTGCTGCTTCACCCTGGAGCCACAAGCACAGCAGTGGGAGAGCAGTCAGTCACCAGTGGAATAATGGATAGACGGATCAATGAACTGTTTTTGTTGTGTGTTAATAATGTTTTAATGAAGACTAATGATATTGCTTCTCACTTGCTTTCTTTTGTCGTGTGTGAAGAAGCACTTTTGTAACTGTTTTGAACGTTTTTTTTTTAAAAGGTGTCGTAATACAGAGACTAAGGAGAAGTATGTTCCCACTGCACTGTGCATCTGTGTATTAGGTTGGTTAGGGGTGGATAGGTGTTGTATTAGGTTGGTTAGGGGTGGATAGGTGTTTTATTAGGTTGGTTAGTGGTGGATGGGTGTTGTATTAGGTTGGTTAGGGGTGGATGTGTGTTTTATTAGGTTGGTTAGGGGTGGATGGGTGTTGTATTAGGTTGGTTAGGGGTGGATAGGTGTTGTATTAGGTTGGTTAGGGGTGGATAGGTGTTGTATTAGGTTGGTTAGGGGTGGATGGGTGTTGTATTAGGTTGGTTAGGGGTGGATAGGTGTTGTATTAGGTTGGTTAGGGGTGGATAGGTGTTTTATTAGGTTGGTTAGGGGTGGATGGGTGTTGTATTAGGTTGGTTAGGGGTGGATAGGTGTTGTATTAGGTTGGTTAGGGGTGGATGGGTGTTGTATTAGGTTGGTTAGGGGTGGATAGGTGTTGTATTAGGTTGGTTAGGGGTGGATAGGTGTTTTATTAGGTTGGTTAGGGGTGGATGGGTGTTGTATTAGGTTGGTTAGGGGTGGATAGGTGTTGTATTAGGTTGGTTAGGGGTGGATAGGTGTTGTATCAGGTTGGTTAGGGGTGGATAGGTGTTTTATTAGGTTGGTTAGTGTTATGGTTTGTAACCGACCCCAATCGCACAACACAAGACAGGTATGGTGGTTTGCCAAGAAACAGATATTTATTGAAACACAGGGAAAAACAGGGAAAAGGGCACTGTCCCTTTAAGGGAGAATCACAAATGCAGGAAAAGGGAACACTATGGGAAGGTAAGGGAACGCCTAAGGGAAGGTTAAGGGAACGCCTTGGGACAGAGGAACTAGAGACTAGGTAAACAAGGGACAAGGAGAACTAGGGAGAGAGGACTAGGGACTAGGAGAGCTAGGGATAGAGGACTAGGGACTAGGAGAACTAGGGAGAGAGGACTAGGGACTAGGTGAGCTAGGGATAGAGGACTAGGGACTAGGAGAACTAGGGAAAGAGGACTTGGGACTAGGAGAGCTAGGGATAGAGGACTAGGGACTAGGAGAACTAGGGAAAAAGGACTTGGGACTAGGAGAGCTAGGGATAGAGGACTAGGGACTAGGAGAACTAGGGAAAGAGGACTAGGGACTAGGGGACTGAGGCCCGCGGAGGCGGGCTGGGAAACAGGGAGGAACTGGGAGGACTGGTGGAAATCATCTGGGCCGCTCTGCAGGACAGAGGAGATAGTTAATGCACAAAGGGGAAAAAACAGAGCAGGTGCAGAACAGTCCAAATAATCAAAGTGAACAAAGTAATAATATCTTCGTGTGACAAACACACAGGGGGAGATGTAAAGTCCAAAAATACTATTCTAAGTGAGAACCAAAAACAGAGGCAATACGCTGGGAGAGTGACATCACAATCTAAACTCACCCAGCGTATGCGTAATGGTACAGGAACAGGCAGCGGGGCGAGAGCGTCGCCACCGGGGCGCCGGCTGTCCGAGCCGAGGACAGAGTGGTGCTGGAACAGGCGGCGGTGGCGAGGGTATCGCCACCGGGGAGCCGGCAGTCCGAGTGCCAAGCTCGAGCGTCCTTGGAAGATGTGCGTTGCGCGCTGGTCTGGAGAGCGTGCCAAGCTCGAGGGTTCTTGGAAGATGCGCGTTGCGCGCTGGTCTGGAGAGCGTGCCAAGCTCGAGCGTCCTTGGAAGATGCGCGTTGCGCGCTGGTCTGGAGAGCGTGCCAAGCTCGAGGGTTCTTGGAAGATGCGCGTTGCGCGCTGGTCTGGAGAGCGTGCCAAGCTCGAGCGTCCTTGGAAGATGCGCGTTGCGCGCTGAGGACTGGAGAGCGTCTGCGCTGGTCTGGATGTGCGTCAGGACGAACAGCTGCGCGGGGGTCTGCAGTGGAACGCTGGGGTGCCTCCCGTGGAAGTACAGGGAGCGCAGACCAGTCTCCCCCACAGGCAACGGCGACAGCTGGCGAAGGCTGGAGCAAACATCTCGACGCCGGAGAATGGAACAGCATAGGCAGACAGAGGATCTCCCGAAAGAGTCTAGAAGTTTAGAGAATATGACTCGGCAAGTATACAACACGACCCCACGCCAAAACGAGGGGAAGCGCCCTGGTATTTAAAGCCCACAGGGGGACTAATTAGCCTGCCACCACAGGTGCGAGAGATAATAGAATATCGAACAGGTGTGGCCACTAAGGGTAAGGAACGAGAGGGTGGGGGCTAGAGAGAGTGAGTGAGAAGGGAAAATAAACAGTATAGAAGGGAAATAAACAGTATAGGCTTAAAGAAACAGAGAAAAGGTAGTGAGCAGCGGGCAAAACCTCACAGTATCCCCCCCTCCAACGGGAGCCACCCGGCGACCCAAAACAAACACAGACAGAGTGGCAGGGGGCAAAACAAGAGGTACTGGCCAAGCCAGCAGGGGAAGCCACCACAAGAGTGGGGCTAGCAAAAGAAACAGGGTCGCCGAGGGGTAACTGGGGGAACTGGTCTAGAGGAACTGGTCTAGAGGAACTGGGTCTAGAGAACTAGTCTAGAGGAACTGGTCTAGAGAACTGGTCTAGAGAACCGGTCTAGAGAACTGGGCTAGAGAACTGGTCTAGAGAACTGGTTTAGAGAACTGGTTTAGAGAACTGGTCTAGAGAACTGGTCTAGAGGAACTGGTCTAGAGGAACTGAGGGGCAAGCAGGGTAGCAAAGGGGTAACCATGGTAGCACCGGGAAAGGGCTAGCAGAGGGAAGGTTGCTGCCAGGGCACTGATAGCTACAGGGCCTATGCTAGCTGTACTGCTACATCAACATAGAGGCTGCGCAAGCTGCCGGAGCCAGGCTAGCAGAGGGAAAGGGTAGCTGCCAAGGCACTGATAGCTACAGGGCCTATGCTAGCTGTACTGCTACATCTACATAGAGGCTGCGCTAGCTGCCGGAGCTAGGCTGGCAGACAGGGCTGGACCAGCATGAGAGAACAAGCTAGCTGGAAGGACAGTCCTAGCTGTGGGAATACTGACCTTGCTAGCTGAAGGGCAGTCCTAGCAGTGGGAGAAACAACACAAAAAAGTGGAGGCCATGCAGAGGGACCGGGTTAGCTGCTTGGGCCTGGCTAGCTACAGGGCCTATGCCAGCTGCAAGGCTGCATTAACATAGAGGCTGTGCTAACAGCCGGGGCCAAGCTAGCAGACCGGGGCCATGCAGAGGGAAACTGGGTTAGCTGCCAGGGCATGGCTAGCTACAGGACCCATGCCAGCAGCAAGGGCTGCATAAACATAGAGGCTGTGCTAGCAGCCGGGGCAAGACTAGCAGACAGGGGCTCTGCTGAGGGACTGGGTTAGCCGCCAGGGCATGGCTAGCTACAGGGGGGTCAAACAGGGCAAACGGGAAGCAAACAGGGGAGCTAACCGGGGAGACTAACAAGCTAAACAGGGAAGCCAAACTGGGCTAAACAGGGGAGTAACAGGCTAACAAGGGAGCTAAACAGGACTAACAAGGAAGCTAAAATGGGCTAACAGGGAAGCCAACAGGGCTAACAGGGGAGCTAGAGGGGACAAGAAAAAAAAAGGCAAACTCAACATACACAGTCTGTGCAGGCTGGGGTCGTAGACTTGGTGGGGTCGTACTGTTATGGTTTGTAACCGACCCCAATCGCACAACACAAGACAGGTATGGTGGTTTGCCAAGAAACAGATATTTATTGAAACACAGGGAAAAACAGGGAAAAGGGCACTGTCCCTTTAAGGGAGAATCACAAATGCAGGAAAAGGGAACACTATGGGAAGGTAAGGGAACGCCTAAGGGAAGGTTAAGGGAACGCCTTGGGACAGAGGAACTAGAGACTAGGTAAACAAGGGACAAGGAGAACTAGGGAGAGAGGACTAGGGACTAGGAGAGCTAGGGATAGAGGACTAGGGACTAGGAGAACTAGGGAGAGAGGACTAGGGACTAGGTGAGCTAGGGATAGAGGACTAGGGACTAGGAGAACTAGGGAAAGAGGACTTGGGACTAGGAGAGCTAGGGATAGAGGACTAGGGACTAGGAGAACTAGGGAAAAAGGACTTGGGACTAGGAGAGCTAGGGATAGAGGACTAGGGACTAGGAGAACTAGGGAAAGAGGACTAGGGACTAGGGGACTGAGGCCCGCGGAGGCGGGCTGGGAAACAGGGAGGAACTGGGAGGACTGGTGGAAATCATCTGGGCCGCTCTGCAGGACAGAGGAGATAGTTAATGCACAAAGGGGAAAAAACAGAGCAGGTGCAGAACAGTCCAAATAATCAAAGTGAACAAAGTAATAATATCTTCGTGTGACAAACACACAGGGGGAGATGTAAAGTCCAAAAATACTATTCTAAGTGAGAACCAAAAACAGAGGCAATACGCTGGGAGAGTGACATCACAATCTAAACTCACCCAGCGTATGCGTAATGGTACAGGAACAGGCAGCGGGGCGAGAGCGTCGCCACCGGGGCGCCGGCTGTCCGAGCCGAGGACAGAGTGGTGCTGGAACAGGCGGCGGTGGCGAGGGTATCGCCACCGGGGAGCCGGCAGTCCGAGCTGCAGAACAGAGTGGTGCGCCACACCTTGGTGTGCGCGTCGGAACAGAGAGACGCCTCGGGGTGCGTCTGCGAGGAGGAGTGTGCCAAGCACGAAGGTCTAGAAGATGCGCGTTGCGCGCTGGTCTGGAGAGCGTGCCAAGCTCGAGGGTTCTTGGAAGATGCGCGTTGCGCGCTGGTCTGGAGAGCGTGCCAAGCTCGAGCGTCCTTGGAAGATGCGCGTTGCGCGCTGGTCTGGAGAGCGTGCCAAGCTCGAGGGTTCTTGGAAGATGCGCGTTGCGCGCTGGTCTGGAGAGCGTGCCAAGCTCGAGCGTCCTTGGAAGATGCGCGTTGCGCGCTGGTCTGGAGAGCGTGCCAAGCTCGAGGGTTCTTGGAAGATGCGCGTTGCGCGCTGGTCTGGAGAGCGTGCCAAGCTCGAGCGTCCTTGGAAGATGCGCGTTGCGCGCTGGTCTGGAGAGCGTGCCAAGCTCGAGGGTTCTTGGAAGATGCGCGTTGCGCGCTGGTCTGGAGAGCGTGCCAAGCTCGAGCGTCCTTGGAAGATGCGCGTTGCGCGCTGAGGACTGGAGAGCGTCTGCGCTGGTCTGGATGTGCGTCAGGACGAACAGCTGCGCGGGGGTCTGCAGTGGAACGCTGGGGTGCCTCCCGTGGAAGTACAGGGAGCGCAGACCAGTCTCCCCCACAGGCAACGGCGACAGCTGGCGAAGGCTGGAGCAAACATCTCGACGCCGGAGAATGGAACAGCATAGGCAGACAGAGGATCTCCCGAAAGAGTCTAGAAGTTTAGAGAATATGACTCGGCAAGTATACAACACGACCCCACGCCAAAACGAGGGGAAGCGCCCTGGTATTTAAAGCCCACAGGGGGACTAATTAGCCTGCCACCACAGGTGCGAGAGATAATAGAATATCGAACAGGTGTGGCCACTAAGGGTAAGGAACGAGAGGGTGGGGGCTAGAGAGAGTGAGTGAGAAGGGAAAATAAACAGTATAGAAGGGAAATAAACAGTATAGGCTTAAAGAAACAGAGAAAAGGTAGTGAGCAGCGGGCAAAACCTCACAGTTAGGGGTGGATGGGTGTTGTATTAGGTTGGTTAGGGGTGGATATGTGTTGTATTAGGTTGGTTAGGGGTGGATATGTGTTGTATTAGGTTGGTTAGGGGTGGATGGGTGTTGTATTAGGTTGGTTAGGGGTGGATAGGTGTTTTATTTGGTTGGTTAGGGGTGGATAGGTGTTGTATTAGGTTGGTTAGGGGTGGATAGGTGTTGTATTAGGTTGGTTAGGGGTGGATGGGTGTTGTATTAGGTTGGTTAGGGGTGGATAGGTGTTTTATTAGGTTGGTTAGGGGTGGATGGGTGTTGTATTAGGTTGGTTAGGGGTGGATAGGTGTTGTATTAGGTTGGTTAGGGGTGGATAGGTGTTTTATTAGGTTGGTTAGGGGTGGATGGGTGTTGTATTAGGTTGGTTAGGGGTGGATATGTGTTTTATTAGGTTGGTTAGGGGTGGATAGGTGTTGTATTAGGTTGGTTAGGGGTGGATAGGTGTTGTATTAGGTTGGTTAGGGGTGGATGGGTGTTGTATTAGGTTGGTTAGGGGTGGATGGGTGTTGTATTAGGTTGGTTAGGGGTGGATAGTTGTTTTATTAGGTTGTATTAGCAGCACTGTGGCTATTCTTCTGGGGGTCCATAACACGTAAAATACAGTTACAGACTTTATACACTCACACCATTCACATGGCATACAGACAATTAAAACAACAATAAATACTCCTTATCAAATTCATAATACAATTAACAATACATACTCCTAATCAATTCATAATACAATACAACAATACCTACTCATAATTAATTCATAATACAATACAGCATAATATACTATTTAGCTTTTACATACATTATCTATGTTCATATCAACCAATTATACAATCTTCTAATAATATATCCATATCTGACACATACCTTTTCATCTACGTATATCCCTATCTCTTTATCAGACACATACATTTTCATTTACGTACACACTATCTATCAGGAAATGTCAATTTATTTTGGTTGAAAATGTTGTTTTACCAAGATTCTGAAGTTCAAGTTCAAGTTCCTTTTATTGCCACGCGGCCAGGCCGGTGGAATTCATGCACGGTGCAGGTGGTAGCTGCGACAATACACCACATAAAAGTCACAAAGGAACAGTACAGAATACAGAACCGACTAAGGGTGGATAGGTGTTTTACTAGGTTGGTTATGGGTGGATGGGTGTTGTATTAGGTTGGTTAGGGGTGGATAGGTGTTTTATTAGGTTGGTTAGGGGTGGATAAGTATTGTATTGTGTTGGTTAACGATGGATAGGTGTTGTATTAGGTTGGTTAGGTTTATTTATTTTACATTTTATTTTGGATTTCATGGTGTTTTTTGTTTTGTTCTTTATTTATTGTGATGTTTCTTCTTGACTGTGTCCGGCCCATGGAGACATTAACGTGTGTTGTTGGGCCTTACAAATTATTTGTATTTGATTTGATTTGAGTTAGGGGTGGATAAGTCGGTGTTGTATTTGGTTGGTTAGGGGTGGATATGTGTTGTATTAGGTTGGTTAGGGGTGGATAGGTGTTTTATTAGGTTGGTTAGGGGTGGATGTGTGTTGTATTAGGTTGGTTAGGGGTGGATGTGTGTTGTATAAGGTTGGTTAGGGGTGGATAGGTGTTGTATTAGGTTGGTTAGGGGTGGATAGGTGTTATATTAGGTTGGTTAGGGGTGGATGTGTGTTGTATAAGGTTGGTTAGGGGTGGATAGGTGTTGTATTAGGTTGGTTAGGGGTGGATGTGTGTTGTATTAGGTTGGTTAGGGGTGGATGTGTGTTGTATTAGGTTGGTTAGGGGTGGATGTGTGTTGTATTAGGTTGGTTAGGGGTGGATGTGTGTTGTATAAGGTTGGTTAGGGGTGGATAGGTGTTGTATAAGGTTGGTTAGGGGTGGATAGGTGTTGTATTAGGTTGGTTAGGGGTGGATGTGTGTTGTATAAGGTTGGTTAGGGGTGGATAGGTGTTGTTTTTTGTTTTTGTTTTGTAGTTATTTGTGAAAGATCTCCTGTTACTTATTCTTATTTGTTTGATTGGTTGTGTTTTTGTTTTTAGTTTTTTTTGTGTCTTGTCTTATCAATCAATATCTGAAATTAAAATGTTTTTTGCTTGTATGCTTTCTGCTACTAAGGAATCTACCTTGCCTATATTATTTACTACCTACTATGCTAATTTGCACTCGAGACTGTAGCACTCATGTTCGACACTGTTTGAGGAACAATATTACCCTTCCTGCCAACTTGTTGTACAGAACTTCTAAGTCGCTTTGGATAAAAGCATCAGCTAAATGACTAAATGTAAAAATGTAAATGTATGTATATAATGTCATGTATATGAGTATGTGTGTGTGTATGTATGTGTGACGGATCGTATTGGTCTGCGTTGTGTTGTTGTTAAATGCTGATGTCCCGAGGGGGAGTCGAACAGGGGAGCTGCCGCACCGCGGGCGACGACATAGGCCGCTGCACTAAGAAGTGAATCCACTCCTATGTACCGTACCTATGCGTCTATTAACCCTGTTATGAGGAAGTGAGTTTAACTTACCAGCCCGTAATGCCACAGTCACTTGTCAACACCCCTGTTTCTGTGACTGTGGATATACTCACGGGCTTCCCCGTTACATATGTATGTATGTATGTATGTATGTATGTATGTATGTATGTATGTATGTATGTATGTATGTATGTATGTATGTATGTATGTATGTATGTATGTATGTATATTTTGTTTTGTTTTGTTCTGTTGTTATATTCATATATGTTTTGTCTTGTATAGTATTTTGTTTTGTATCATTATCAAATAATGAAAAAAATGTATTATAATAATAATCATTGATTTTGAATTGATTTTGTAACAATTAAGGCAATAAAACAGACAGGAAACATTACTGCATATTTCCCCAGAATTTCCCCACAGGGATTAATAAAGATCCATCTGACCTCATCCCACCTGACCTCATCCCACCTGACCTCATCCCACCTGACCTCATCCCACCTGGCCTCATCCCACCTGACCTTATCCCATCTGACCTCATCCCACCTGATCTCATCCCATCTGACCTCATCCTATCTGAGACTCACTTGTACGCCTTGATGACGGCGTCGGGCCGGTTGCAGGCGGCCACCAACACGTACACCGTGTCCGTCGGCATTCCACATATGCCGCCATTTTTCATGATTTCTGCAAATGAAGTGAGCGAGGTCATCTACTGAACTGAAGCAGTAAACTCTGACTGCATTACCTGACGCAATGTATGTTAACTTCGAGGTTTATCACAAACAAAAAGTGTACATTCATGGATTGATTTTACAACTGCAAATACATGGGATGTCCAAAGAATAAGAATACAAATTACTTAGATGGTTCTTCATGTCAAGGATTCAATATTGTCTTGTACAATAATAATAATAATAATAATAATAATAATAATAATAATAATAATAATAATAATAATAATAATAATAATAATAATAATAATAATAATAATAATAATAATAATAAACTGTATTTGTATAGCACCTTTCATACAAAGATTGCAGCTCAAACAGAAAAAGATGACTTTATTGCACTTTATTGAGCACATAAACAGACAATCAGTTTTTCACATTAGGATCTATAACATCCCAATAGGCCACTTTGTTTATGGTTTGATTCAGTTTTAAACATTTAAAAATGAGCACATAGAGTGCAGACATATCAAATAAAAAAAAATTTACAGTGCAATAAAATAGTTCTGGATTACTGTTTAACAGTTTGTTATATATATATATAATTTTACCTGCAATTTGCTGGACAGAAGTGGCCTTGCGTGCTGGTAGGTGCAGACAGCTGTCTCTGCCTCCCTCTGAGCCACTCAGCTTGATGAAGGGCTCTCCCAGGGGGATCTGAGGGGCCTTGAAGGTGCTGTTGAAGACGTGAGCCAGGAAACAATAGAAACTGACCAAGCCAAAGATGATGCTGGCCCCTATGTCATACCCATAGGGCAGTGCCCCCACTGCATCCAATAGGAAGCTGATGAGAATCAGCTGGAAGGTGAGGGCATAGGTGAACCAGGCGACGTTCAAAAACAACGCAGCCACTGTCACTAAACAGTTGAACAGCATGAAGCCGATGATCCCCACAGCCACGCCGAAGCCTCTGCTTTCGCCGTACAGACCGCCGTACCGCGCTAAACCCCAAATGGTCCACATCACGCCGTAGAGAATGAAGGTGGTGCTCTCGAGGGTTTTACCGCGGGAGAAAGCCACGGAGCCGCACAGCAGCTGGAGCGCCCCGCCGGCCGCCACCGCCCAGGGCAGGACCAGCACCGAGAGGGGACCTCCGTCGCCCGCGGCGGCTGTGAGGGCGAAGGCGGCCAGCGTGCTGCAGGCGTGGCCTAACACCTCTGCGTCTGCGTACTTGGAGTGGCCCAGGTAAGGCGCGTGGAGGTCTTCATCGGCGGCTCGGAGAGTGAAACCATTCATTCGGGTCACCAGAGCCTTGAATAAGCCCTGCCCTGCGGGGATCTTCTTTGCAGAAACCATATTGAATGTGGTGACTAGAAGAACGATGGTGGAGGCTACGAAAATGGCCGCCTGCACGCCCTGGGTGCCTCCTTGGAAGAAGCCTCGGGGCTGGGCAGCAATGGCGATGCTGTAGGCCACGAAGAACAGCTGGTAGACCCCTCCAGCAGGCTCTTCTGACAACTAAACAGAGCGAGGACGAAGAAAAGGACAGAAAGGACGACAGGGAAAGGAACAGGGGAGAAAGGCTGGACGGAGTAAAAAGTCAAGAGAGCGCTGTAACCCTCGGCGAACCTCAGCACCGCCGTGAAGCCGTAGAAGGTGGCGGCGAGCGTGTCCATGGCGCGGTAGGAGAGGACGCACACGGCGAGCTGAAAGACCCCGGCTGTCCACAGCCAGGGTACGTGACCCACGGAGAGCCGAGGGACGACGCCCAACAGGGGACATGCTAGCACACAGGCAGAGAGCAGGTTCATCACCAGGCCCACGGAGACTGCGTCGTTGCAGTCCTGGCTCTGCGCCGTCCTCAGCGCATCCTTCTTCTTCAGGCTGGTCCCCGGGGGCTCCACCTTACCGCGGGTGATGTAGGACAAGAGGCGTCCGAAGCCAAAGTAAATACAGACGAGGCACACGAGGAGGTAGTTGGCGGCCGCGGCGGATTGGCCGAAAGCGGCGTCCGACAGGCCGGCTATCTGATGGGCGCAAGCTAAGCTAATGCTGAGAGCTACGACGAACAGGACGACTTCCTTTACTGTGACCGCTACCGCAGCGATGACGAGGAGGGCCAGGGTGAACGCTGCCAGGCCCGGGACCAGGGAGGGCCTGATCTCTGTGGTCTGGAGCACCCCTTGTCCTGCCAGGATGTACACCAGGCCAGAGCCACACCACAGGGCAGACACGGTCAGACACAGACATGACAACAGCTGGGTGTGGGACAGACTACGACGCACACCTAGAAGGAGAGAGAGAGAGAGAGAGAGAGAGGTGGAGGAAGGAAGCTTGTTAAACCTTTCTTTTTTTATCCACTTTTTCTCCTCCTTTTTCTATTTGTCTCCCATCGCAATTTAGCCGTGCCAATTCCTCCCTCCCCTGTCTTGAACGTTGCTCGCATGTGCCCCCCCACTGGCCAGTTGTAGGGAGGATAGAAGCCCATCACATGTCCCCTCCGATACACGTGGAGGCAGCCAGTCACATCTTTTCACCTGCCAGCGCGGATTCTCAATTGGCGAAGAGTAACGTGTAGGAGGCTCACACTGCCCCCGCCATTTTCCTGACTCTGCTGTGCAGGCGCCCCAACCGACCTGTAGGAGTCGCTGTTTACAACGTCCAGATTACCACCCATCGACTTCCCACCCGCTAACTCTGCCAATTGAGTTAGTATGACGGCCGGCCCAAGCCGGAGGCAACGCCGACAGCCGGATTTGATACCGGTGTCTCTTGCGTTGGTGACGAGCGCAATGTCCGCTGCGCCACCCAGCTGCCCCTTGTTAAACCTTTCGTGTTAATAATATATAAATGGTGTGAGACTGTGAGTGTATACATGTCTACAGTACGTCATGATAATCAAAACAAACCTGCATAAGCCAAGAGGGAAGCAATGATGAGAAGTAGAACCCCCAGTGCAGTATGGGGGATGAAGTCTTCTCCGGGGGAGCTGGCATAGTTATTTACAAGAAGCAGCAGAGAACCTGCGGTTCAAAACAACATTTGTTTATCCGGAACTGTCTCCAACAACATCCTTTTATTACAGCCTGTCTGACTTTTGAAGCTCTGCTTATTAATACTGTTCTATTCCTTGCTGCTTGACCTTACTCCTAGAACCCACCTCACCCCTGCCCACTTTGACAACCTAGGATGGCTTAGAGTAGACGACAGAGTACAGCAACTTGCAATGGGCCTGGTCTACAAGATACACTACACAACCAAGGTACCCATGTACATGACAAAATACTTCCCAAAGGTCAGTGAATACCACGATCACAACACCAGAGGGAGCTCCACAAATCATGTTAAACCCAGATTCGGCTCAAACAAGGGACTAAACACGTTTCGCAATTATGCCACATCAATGTGGAACGCCCTACCCAAAGCTGTAAAGGAATGTGAATCACTACCCACTTTCAAAAACACTCTCAAAAAACACCTAAGGGAGACTGCAACTCGAAACTGGCCCCTGTAAATGTCCGAACACAACCCCCTCCAATGTACAGTAAATTACCAAGTATGGTCTTGTCAATAATCCAATGTACAGTGTTGTTTGTACAGTTGTACAGTGTCCCCCACCCACCCCTCCTACCCAACCCCCCCCCCCCCCCCCCCCCCCCCCCCCCACTCCTACCCAACCCCCCCCCCGTCCTCCCCCCCCCCCCCCCCACTCCTACCCACCCCCCCCCACCCCCCCCCCCCACCCACCCAACCACCTCCAATGTACAGTCACCCCCCACCCCCACCTACCCAATCCAATGTACAGTTTCTACGCCTAATGTATATACTCTTTTCTTTCTGGACTCTTTTTGTATCACAAACAGTACTGTAATTGCAAATCTGGTATGTCATAAATGTATAGATGTAGCAGTACTGTCTATCTGTATGTCATGTATGTCATATATGTTACAATGAATTGAAAATGGGGGACCCTGATGTAAACAAGACGAAAGTCTTTCTCTGGTCTGCATCCCCTTAACAATTGTATGTATTGAGCTGTACTGTACTGTACCCATTCTGCAATCTGTTAATAAAATTTTCATTCATTCATTCATTCATTCATTCAGGTGCTAAACTTGACAGTTGTGCGTTTGCCCCCTCCGATGGTAAACGTGGTGTACTGCAGTTTACTTACAGGCTTTCGTGTTTCACTCAACACACATCACTCAACACACATCTTCAAAACTTTGTTTTGTGCCAATTGCCAAAACCTCAAACGTGATTGGCTGTCTATTACACGTATATGTATGACAATCAATACATGTGACCTGACAAGGTGCAATATTTCAATGAACCAGAAAATCTGAGATGTACCCCCCCCCCCCCCCCCCCAGCCACCTAATACATACATATTATTAATTCGGCGGTTTACAGAGGGAGTGGGGATCAGCAAACGTAAAGCAATGTGAAAAGAAAAAAACTGCTTACCAGCAGAGATCCCCAGAATGCCCACGGAGAAATGAAG
>NC_140180.1:18532478-18732478 GCF_963971535.1 Notolepis coatsorum | reverse complement strand
CTGTCGCAGCCGGGCCTGCAGCTTCAAACTATGGTAAGTAGACCCGCCTCCTGTCGCAGCCGGGCCTGCAGCTTCAAACTACGGTAAGTAGACCCGCCTCCTGTCGCAGCCGGGCCTGCAGCTTCAAACTACGGTAAGTAGACCCGCTTCCTGTCGCAGCCGGGCCTGGAGCTTCAAACTACGGTAAGTAGACCCGCTTCCTGTCGCAGCCGGGCCTGGAGCTTCAAACTACGGTAAGTAGACCCGCTTCCTGTCGCAGCCGGGCCTGGAGCTTCAAACTACGGTAAGTAGACCCCGCCTCCTGTGGCAGCCGGGCCTGGAGCTAGCTGAATATGGACCCTTGGCTTTTCCCTTCGCAGTTATTAATTTTACGTCCTTATTATGTCGAGGTTTAAAAGTGTTTGTGCTCAAGTTTCTGATGTCATTGTCATTGATGTCATTTCGTACAGACCCAGGCCTACCCTGTTCACACACACACACACACACATACACGTACTGTACACACACACACACACACACACACACACACACACACACACACACACACAATGTAAATGTCAAACCTTTCTTATGAATGTTGACCAAGTCAGATGAAATCTGAGTTGGTCAGCCGATAGAGGCGCCTGCTGTTCTTCCTCACCAAGTTATTACTTTTACATCCTTATTATCCTTATTACGTTTCAAGTGCGTTTCAAGTGGATCATTGACAAATAACCACGTCCTCCCTGTTCACACTCATACACATTACACAACACACGCAATGTCAATGTCAACCCTTAGAAGTCAGATGACAGACTTTTCCAGTTTGCATGAGGAAATCTGAAAATGTCTCCCAAATAAAAATGTTGGTCAGCCGATAGAGGCACCTCACAAAATTATAAATGTTACATCCTTATTACGTTTCAAGTGTTTTGTGTGTTCAAGTTTATGACTGATGATTGTCATTGTCACTGACAAATAACCAAGCCTTCTCTGTTCACACACGTTTGTTTACGTGAAATAATGGGGACATAATTACATTGCATTCTGTAACTAACCTAAACCCTAACCATAACCATAACCATAATCATAATCATAACCATAACCATAACCATAACATAAGCTTAACCTTAACCTAACCCTAACCGTCCATCGCACTACAATAGTTTAGTAGCAAGTCCTGATTTTGTGAGTGTGGAGTCTTGACATTTTCTTGATTTTTCACAAAAATAAGGTATACACACACACACACGCACGCACGCACGCACGCACGCACGCACGCACGCACGCACGCACGCACGCACGCACGCACGCACGCACGCACGCACGCACGCACGCACACACACACACACACACACACACACACACACACACACACACACACACACACACAACCCCACAGACAAGTGCTAAAATCCGTGTCTGTCATACAGTATCCATCATCACTCTTTCACTCTCCAGAGGGGGGAGAGAGGGAGAGAGAGAGAGAGAAGATTGTGATGACTCTCAAATTTGAGAAAATAAGAAAATAAGTCTGTTTCATCCATTTAAAAGATCACGTCACTTTTATATGAATAGTTGCCTCGGTTGATCATTTGACCCCAAAACTAGTTGAACTATAAATAGCTCCTAGTTCCTCATGCGATGCTGTGATTAAACACACCGCCAGTGGACGACACACACACCGCATGGGGTTTTGTTCAAACATCTCATATTTCCACATGTCTGTGGTCCACACCTTCTATAGAAATCTGAATGAATGCACTACAAAATAAAGGGGGTGTCTCTCAGGAAAATGTGTGTTTTTTTTCTTTTCGTGAAGAGATTATGGACACAATATGAGATGGATAGTCGGTCACAATAGATGTTGCTCAGACATCTGTACGTGGTGTTTTGTTTTTGATTAATAAAAAAAAAGTGGTCTACGCTTCAGCCATTACTGATATAGAGTGTTTGGTCAGTAACATGGATCTCCCAGTCCCTCCGCTCTGCAGATGTGTGAACGTGTGAGTGAATGGTTAAAATGTGAGCGCTATATAAATGCAGTCCATTTACCATTTGCCATATAATTATTCTGGTGTCCCGTTCCCACTTTATCCGATCAGGAGAGAGAACACAATGGTCTGACGAAAATAATAAATGAAAACTATAGTTTCAAGCAAATATGTGCTTGAAACAAGTAAGATAATCTGCCAGTGCAGTAAGCAAATTTGGCTTAGCAAAGATTTCTTAAAATAAGTGAACAATATCTAGGGTTCTCTCTCCTAATTGGATGAAGTGGGAAGGGATACCAGAACATGTCTTTACTGTTTACTGCAGAGCGGAGGGACTGGGAGACCCATGTTACTGACCAAACACTCTGGCTCATCACACAGTGATGGCTGTTGGAATGTACAGCTATTTAACACTTATCTTAGTTAACAAAATAAATACCACTTACACCACCTTTAACTGACTGACTCAGCTGTGGCGGTTAGATGTTTTTCCCATTGAGCCAGACAGCACCTCCGCACGCCAAAGGTAAATTACCCTCCGTAAATATCTCAAATTAAATGTGTGTTGAGAGCAAGTGGGAATATAGGATAAAGAGGGAGACTTTAGGGAATGGAAATAACCCTGCAACAGGTTGGCTGCTAAAGGTGGGGGATTTTACAGTCTTCCGTTTCTATTCTCTCTTCCTTCTCTTCCTTCTCTTCTCTTCTCTTCCCGGACACCCACTCCCTTCCCGACACATTCCTCTCTCTTTCTCTCTATTTCTCTGTCTCACTCTCTCTCACGCACACAGATTCCAGGTTATAAGAACAACCCTCAAACAGTGGACTTCACTTAGTCGCCTCGACACAAAGCGACCACCTGGAAGCAAAGAAACGGTCGGAGGCAGCAACCATATAGCCACAGAAATGACTACATACCTGGCCAAGCTGCGGGGGGCATACAACCAGAAGGGCTACCTCTCAGCACTGCCTATATTGGCTGAGACAGAGCTGAGGGAGGCCAGGCACGCCTTCGCTGAGCTGGAGAGGGAGTTTGGTGAGTGTTGGTGCATGGCATTGGTTTTTGATTTTGATTTGATATTTTTTATTTTCGTGTCTTACATACAGATGTATGCCCAGCCCATATGGGCTTACAAGACACATAACAATAAGTATATAATAATATACTTTACCAATTACTTAACAAATGACATAGACCAAGATGGCCATAAAAAAAAGAAAAATACAAGAAAATACAATAAAACGTAATATAACACAAGCTGTACTCAATGTAAATAAACAGAAAAACAAGGTGAATTCAAATACAATTATATAGGATACAGTGTGTTTTGTCTCAGGTGCCATGCCTTCTCCAAAAATCCTGCAAAACCGAAGATGTCCTCCACAAAAAAACAACTCAACATACAGCTCTCAGACTGCCAAAACAAATCTGGGTTTACAATTTGAATTTTTTTCAAATAAAGCCCTCCTCAAAGTGGTGTACAAAGGGCAATAAAAAACAAAATGATATTCATCCTCCACCACTCCCAGATCACACAGAACACACAACCGCTCCTCCTCAGGTTTACCCTGGAATCTACCCACTTCCACAGCCAATGGCAGGGTGCCAGACCTCAACTGGGCACACAGAGACCTCCGTCTTCTCTTTAAGTTTAACATTACATAAGGTTCAGTAAAATACTCATTTTTAATTGCAATATATTTTCTAAGTTTAGGTTTTTTCAAAATCTCCACCTTCCACTTATCCTGATGGATTGTTGATAATTTTGTTTTAATTATGTGAACCTTACACTGCAAATTGTTCATAAAAATCATGGCATTGGTACTTGAGTTGTACTTGATTCAGCTCATCAGACACACACACACACACACACACATGCGAGATGAGCTCAAATACTATAGCATGGCTGATAAACTGTTTGTGTGTGACAGGGTTGCCAGAGGGTTTTAAAAGCTCTCACTTTTAACAATCAGAATTCCAGGCCTTAAAAAGTCTTAAAATGTCTTAAATAAGATTTTGTTTTTAACCCTGGTATGAGCTCTTACCCCCGACTAGGTTTAAATTCCCTTCCTGTTGACTTGTTGTGCAGATGTGTAAGTCACTTTGGATAAAAGCGTTCAGCTAAATGACTAAATGTAAATGTGAACGCATGCCGTGGTGGGACTCTGGGGGTTGTGGAAGAGCGGCGGAGGAATGAGAGAGAGAGAGAGAGAGAGAGAGAGAGAGAGAGAGAGAGAGAGAGAGAGAGAGAGAGAGAGAGAGAGAGAGAGAGAGAGAGAGAGAGAGAGAGAGAGAGAGAGAGAGAGAGAGAGAGAATGGAAAACGAGTGATGTGTGCAGAGCAGGGGAACAGAGATGTTGTTTGTGTTATAGCACAGCTTTCAGGCGACCGACCCATCACCTGTAACCAAGCCGGTCCCTGTGTTTCTCTCTCGTCTAGATTATGGGAATTGTAAGTGGGTTCTACAGTACAGGGCTGTCCTCGAGACATTCTCAGTCAACTGTACATTTAATCATCAAATGTGTATAAAATTGTGCTTCCTACATGCATCCGTGCAGAAGGACCTCTTTGAATTTCGTGATGCTTATAATGTTTCACTGGAGAGAAAAAAAGCAATAAAAAACAACTAATTGACTAACAAAGTCGACTGAGAGCAAACCAAGCGATTCGTGGACTTGGGACGGGGGCAAACCCTACTACAGTATCCATCATGTGACATGTAATTACAATCAATATCACCGTGTGAAAGTAGCAAATACCCATTGTGTGTACTTTGACTCACACCACTAGGTGAGGAGTACACACAGTACAGCCTCCACAACGTCCACCTGCAGTACCAGTGGGTCATGGGCCTCGCCAAACACCCCCGGGTCCTGCAGGTGATCGAAGCCGTCCTGGGCCCCGACGTCATCCTCCTCGATTCCCGCTTCATCTGTAAGTACCCGGCGCTCTGCCCCGAACAGGAGGAGGAGGAAGCGGGACCTGCCGAGAGCCACGTCCGGGAGGGCGGCCTGCCGTACGTCGCCTGGCATCAGGATATGAGGTAGTTTATATATGTATTGACAAAATGTTTTCTTTTTTATTAGTACTAGCAGCGGTATCATCATCATCATCATCATCATCATCATCATCATCATCATCATCATCATCATCATTATCATCATCATCATCATCATCATCATCATCATCATCATCATCATTATTATTATTATTATTATTATTATTATTATTATTATTATTATTATTATTATTATTATTATTATTATTATTATTATTATTATTATTATTATTATTGTTATTATTATTGATGTTTTCTTTTTACAAAAACAACATAAGATAAGATAAGATATTCCTTTATTGATCCCCTTAGGGAAACGTATCTTCCTGAATTTCCCTAAGGGGATCAATAAAGGGATATCTTATCTTATCTTATGTCGTTTTTGTTTTGTAAAAACTGTAGTGGAAATTTAATCACTTTTCTGGATAAAAGTATTGGCTTTTCTTTTTTAGTGCTCTGGTAACGGTCCTTGTTATTGTTATTGTAGATACTGGGGTATTGCTGGAGGACCGGTTCTCTCAGTGTGGCTCGCATTGGATGACTCACAGCGAGAAAACGGGGCCCTAAAGGTCATTCCAGGTACCGCGGTTTCTCCAGAGTTTCAAGTTCTCTGTTATAGTTATAGACCCCTGAGTTTAAAAGTACATAGTCTATGCTATTACCTACTGCTGCCTCCTTAACCCTTGCACTAACACACTACAGACGGTTAACCCTTTCACTACCACAATACAGAAGGTTAACCTTTCACTATCACACTACGGAAGGTTAACCTTTCACTACCACACTACGAAGGGTTAACCTTTCACTACCACACTACATACGGTTAACCCTTTCACTACCACACTACGAAGGGTTAACCCGTTCACTACCACACTACAGAAGGTTAACCTTTCACTATCACACTACGGAAGGTTAACCTTTCACTACCACACTACGAAGGGTTAACCTTTCACTACCACACTACATACGGTTAACACTTTCACTAGCACACTATGAAGGGTTAACCCGTTCACTACCACACTACGAAGGGTTAACATTTCACTACCACACTACATACGGTTAACCCTTTCACTACCACACTACGAAGGGTTAACCCGTTCACTACCACACTACAGAAGGTTCACCTTTCACTATCACACTACGGAAGGTTAACCTTTCACTACCACACTACGAAGGGTTAACCTTTCACTACCACACTACATATGGTTAACCCTTTCACTACCACACTATGAAGGGTTAACCCGTTCACTACCACACTACGGAAGGTTAACCCTTTCACTACCACACTACGAAGGGTTAACCTTTCACTACCACACTACATACGGTTAACACTTTCACTAGCACACTATGAAGGGTTAACCCGTTCACTACCACACTACGAAGGGTTAACCTTTCACTACCACACTACATACGGTTAACCCTTTCACTACCACACTACGAAGGGTTAACCCGTTCACTACCACACTACAGAAGGTTAACCTTTCACTACCACACTACGAAGGGTTAACCTTTCACTACCACACTACATACGGTTAACACTTTCACTAGCACACTATGAAGGGTTAACCCGTTCACTACCACACTACGAAGGGTTAACATTTCACTACCACACTACATACGGTTAACCCTTTCACTACCACACTACGAAGGGTTAACCCGTTCACTACCACACTACAGAAGGTTCACCTTTCACTATCACACTACGGAAGGTTAACCTTTCACTACCACACTACGAAGGGTTAACCTTTCACTACCACACTACATATGGTTAACCCTTTCACTACCACACTATGAAGGGTTAACCCGTTCACTACCACACTACGGAAGGTTAACCCTTTCACTACCACACTACGAAGGGTTAACCTTTCACTACCACACTACATACGGTTAACACTTTCACTAGCACACTATGAAGGGTTAACCCGTTCACTACCACACTACGAAGGGTTAACCTTTCACTACCACACTACATACGGTTAACCCTTTCACTACCACACTACGAAGGGTTAACCCGTTCACTACCACACTACAGAAGGTTCACCTTTCACTATCACACTACGGAAGGTTAACCTTTCACTACCACACTACGAAGGGTTAACCTTTCACTACCACACTACATACGGTTAACCCTTTCACTACCACACTATGAAGGGTTAACCCGTTCACTACCACACTACAGAAGGTTAACCTTTCACTACCACTCTACAGAAGGTTAACCTTTCACTACCACACTACAGAAGGTTAACCTTTCACTACCACACTACATATGGTTAACCCTTTCACTACCACACTACAGAAGGTTAACCATTTCACTACCACACTACAGAAGGTTAACCTTTCACTATCACACTACAGGAGGTTAACCTTTCACTACCACTACAGACGGTTAACCCTTTCACTACCACACTACATAATGTTAACCCTTTCACTACCACACTACGAAGGGTTAACCCTTTCACTCCCACACTACAGAAGGTTAACCTTTCACTACCACTACAGACAGTTAACCCTTTCACTACCACACTACAAAGGGTTAACCCTTTCACTACCATACAAACAGAAGGTTAACCTTTCACTACTGCACTACGAAGGGTTAACCCTTTCACTACGACACTACGGAAGGTTAACCTTTCACTACCACACAACACAGAAGGTTAACCTTTCACTACCACACTACAGATGGTTAACCTGGTAGTGAAAGGGTTAACATTCTGTAATGAAGTAGTGAAAGGGTTAATGGGACAACAACTTTAGGTAAAGATGGCGATGCCTCCGTGAAAATATTTTGCCAGCTTCATAGACTGTAAAAAGGTCTATTCATTCCTGCCTGACATTCAATTCAAACCTTTATTTATTCTCGAAAGGACAATTGAGGTCACCCTCATTTTCAATGTGGTCGAGACTTTACAGACATTTCAATGCATACATTTTTTACAATATAATAATAATGAATAATAATAACTCTATCTATATAGCACTTTTCACACATGTGGACCACAGTCCATTTACATGACCATGATAAATAAGATGTGCTATTTCAAATCAGCACCACGTGCCCATAGAGGCAACATATGCATGTTTATAATGTGTCTGTGCTCCCATAGGCAGCCACTGTTCTGGCATCATTCCCCATCGCCTAGCAACCCGCCCCGGCAACATGCTGTCCGTCAATCAGGAGATACCCGAAGCGATGGTGGAGACTGGAAAAGCTGTGCTCTGCCCCCTGTCTGCTGGCCAGATGTCTGTAAGTTCATCACATCCGAGTTCTTTGAGTATGACGAGGTTATTGGGTTATTACTGTCTAGGACTACATTTTGTTAACTATAATTCTGAATTGGTGTCGATAGGTCCATGACGGACTCCTAGTCCACGCCAGTGAACCGAACACATCCCAGACAAGACGCTGTGGCCTTGTGATCCGATATGTCCCCACGTGCGCTTACCCCATACAGGTGAGCGGAAACAGTTCCACCCCTATTCTGTTTGGGATATGATACACAGGTTACTCAACCCTTATTCTGTTTGGGATATGATACACAGGTTACTCAACCCTTATTCTGTTTGGGATATGATACACAGGTTACTCAACCCTTATTCTGTTTGGGATATGATACACAGGTTACTCAACCCTTATTCTGTTTGGGATATGATACACAGGTTACTCAACCCTTATTCTGTTTGGGATATGATACACTCTCTCTCTCTTCCTGGTACCACTAGGACCCCGACCGTCCCAGGACATTCCATGCCGCAGTTTTGGCCTGTGGAACGGACCAGTTCAAGCATTTCTCTGACAACAGCTCTTGAGCATCACTGGCTCCTCCTAGCGATATAACTATATCTATTTAAATAGTTATAAAATATCTGATATTTGGTGTCAAATGAATATTCTATTCTATGCTTTTTTTAAATGCAGATCTGTATATATATATATTTATATACTGTATAACAATGCAATTAATCACTAACTTATCGAGTGATCTGACTAAAATGTCTCAATATTTGTCGACTGTGAATGGATAAGTAAACTAGAAAGGTGCGTTCATTAGAGGGCAAATCTCCACCACACAGACAAACACTGACTGCTCTCCTTATAGCTATTAGCATTAGCATACTAACGTCAACAGACACACTGACCCCTCTCCAATTATAGTTAACACACACACATACACATACACACACACACACACACACACACACACACACACACACGCACGCACGCACGCACACACACACACACACACACACACACACACACACACACACAAACACACACACACACACGCACGCACGCACGCACACACACACACACACACACACACACACACACACACACACACACACACACACACACACACACACACTCACTGACAGACGCAACCAATCACGTAATAAAGGCGCTCTGCCTGGTGGAGATAATGAAGCAGTTTTAGTGTACTTGATTTTTCTGGGGCACTTTCATAATGTCCAAATAAACTGTGCAATTTACAAAAATAAATCAACTTGCATTGAAATTGTAATTGTATTTTTGAATGAATGAATGATTAGTTTATTTCGAACAACAATAGAAAATAATGAAGGAATAACCATGTAAAAAAATATATACAAAGATAATTTGCTGTGAAAAGGGAAACAAATGAAGTAAGATAAAATAATAAACAGAACAGTCTCTTGTCTGAAAAGGAAGAAGCAATTCCCTTATTGCAATAAACCCTTATGATCCATTTACCGTTCAGTTTGCATAAGATTACCTAGTGTTGCTAATTGTCAGATACAAGAGTCACAATTGCTCCACGCCCGGCCTGCTTTGATGACTGATGTGCAGCTCTGTTGAGACTAAATCAATAAAGATGGACAGGGTGACTAAAAGATACCAGCTACCCAGGAGGATGTTTGAGGATAAGGGCACATCTTCTGTTTCTAAACGGATAGCCCTAAAATTAAGTACAGTCCATTGTGCAAAAACAGTCTATGTGCTTATACTGTACAAAGACACTCAATATTTAGTAGCTGGGCAGTGCTTAATAGTAAGAAGAAAAGTGATTAAAGGTTGCATATTGTGGAAAAACTACATTTTCATACATTTGGGTCTCTGATGGGCCTGCTAACACTCAAACTAACACTCACTCAAACTGTGAAATAAGACAAGCCAGTCCAATTTTGCACCCGGCAAACTCAGAAACTGTGCCTTTAAAACTAGTTGTTTGGGCTTCCGTCTTTATTTAAGCATTACATCACGCGCAGGAGTGGTTTGTGACCAATAAACCATGCCTAGGGGTGGTCGTTAGGCCCGAGGCGCAGTCGAGGATCGTTAGACCCCCCTAGGCATGGTTTATTGGTCACAAATCACGACTACAAGTGGTGTAAAGCTTTTATACAACTGCCAGATTCATCCAACCTTATTTCTATACAATAAACACACATTAATCGAAGATTTATTGAAAAAACCATCCGCCAGAAAAAGTAGTTCCCACAACTACAAAAAAGACAAGTTGCCTCCATGTGGAAGCAGCTTGAAGTGCATCCAACCAAACTAACACATCCAACTGTGTATTATTGGAATGATTGAGAGAAGTTGCCTCATGTGGAAGCAGCTTGAAGTGCATCCAACCAACTAACACATCCAACTGTGTATTATTGGAATGATTGATTGAAAATTGTATTACCAGATGCAGAATGGGTACAATACAGTACGGCTCAATACACACAATTGTTAAGGGAATGCAGACCTACTTTCCATAGAACTTCATTCTTAGATGCTTCTATATAAAGTAGGTAAAACAAATTAAAACGTTTTCTTTGCCCTATAGGAAAAAAACGTTTTCTTCGCCCTATTTTTTTATTTATTTCTTTTAGCCTAAACTTAACCAGTTGGAAACCAGGGGTACAGTAATAAAATTAGCAATCAACCAATCAATCAATTCAATAGACCATGCTCACTTAAAACAGCGCTGCTTCTCTCTCAGTCTGACTCCCCCGCTGTTGCAGACAGGAGTGTGTGTGTGTGTGTGTGTGTGTGTGTGTGTGTGTGTGTGTGTGTGTGTGTGTGTGTGTGTGTGTGTGTGTGTGTGTGTGTGTATGTGTGTGTGTGTGTTTGTGGGTACGCCAGCGTCGGACAGTGTGAGAGTGAACGCTGCAGTCAGTGGGAAGGAAGTAGAAATTTAAATCAATCAATTAATCAATCAATCAATCCGCGATTTTTCTTTTGTTCTAGATTGACTCAAGACCCATCAATTACATCATCCAACATTGTTTAAAGGACTAACACATTCCCCTTGACAGAATCGCTTCATATTTAGTCGTTATGGTGCTATCAACATATCCATTTGTTGTCCGCGATCTTGTTTTCTCCCGGAGTGAGCCGGGGAGTGATATGTGATTCGGTTGTGGGCGGGTCCTGAGCCCAGGACCGTGGATTGTTGCCAATAAAGACGTGTAAATGGCCAATCAGAATCGAGAAATTTGCATGCCGTTGTATAAACAGTATTATATGTCACATGAAAAAGCATGTCTCATTGTAATGCATGGTCCTTGACTCGTGTATGCAATGCATGTGGGAAAACACTTGACAAAGTACAAAATGGTGGCTTGCTCGTTAACTTTCTCTTCGTTAACTCTGGTAGCGCTTGCCTGACCGCAGCAGTGCAAAGAGGCAGTTGTTTGGGTGGCTAGAGTCCTTGACTATTACTAGGGACACCAACAAACTGAACAAGCTGGTGAGGACTCGAGTTGGTCAAGATGGCTGCGATCCTGGAGAACCCCTCTAAGCCCCTCTATGAGGAGCTAGCCAAGATGAGGAGCACGTTCAGCCACAGACTGATATCCCCCCCCAACACTCCACTAACCGCCTTGGCCAGTCCTTCAGCCAGCATAAAATATAACCGATAGGGCATACAGACGCTCATCTGCACCTTTGTTTACAATGTTTATTTTTCTCATATTTTTATATTCAGATAGGATAGGATAGGATGAGCTTTATTAATCCCCTTGGGGAAATCCGGTGACATACACATACAGCCATAGCCTCATTATACAAATATTTCACAATCATTACATTTGACAGTAATAATGGCACACATAAATTCAAAACAAGTAAATTTGTTGAAAACATGCCGACTACAGCAGGGGCGTTTTTAGGGTTCGAAAACATTGGGGGCTTTTTTTTAACACAGAAATTCGCAATTTTAGAGTAATTAGAGACGAATACTGAAGAACTAGATTATAGGTTCTCAAAGTGAGGTCCAGGTCCATGAGCGGGATCTGGGCAGTCCCCATAGAAAATTCAAAGTTAACAGGACCAAATCATCAGTTTCTTATTTATTTATTTAACCTTTATTTAGCCAGATAAAACATTGATCTGGTCCAAGAGGGCCCAACAGGAGTACAAATATACATATATACACATATACATACATACATATATACATATATATATATAATATATATACATATACATACATACACACATACACCAATAACAAAATAAAAACACAGTTAAGAATCATACACATAAGCAAATAAACAAACAAACATATGCACAGCCTATGTACAAAAGAAATAAACAGTTCATCTCTAGTCTTTACAGTTTTCTTCGATTGCATAAACACTCAAATCAAAAGTATTACACAATTATCAAAACCTTACGCTCAAGGAGCAAAACATAGGCCCAGATTTGCACCCCTATAAGCACAATGTCAGCCTCACACTTTTTGCAAAACAATACACAGTGATTTGCAAAACACTAAACACACTTGCATTACATTAGAGTAGACACAGAATGTCAAATGACCACACATATGAGCCAATTGGTTAAACACAGCCATCAGATGCACAAACACACCATTGCTTAATTGTAGAGCACCAATCAGGTTTAAGCACTATAAAAATGCAGCAGGTGAGTTCACCTGTCTTCAACCAAAATGGAAGGAGAGTGAAGTACTGTACACAGAGAACGTGAAAATATACAATACATTCACCAAACACTAGACAAGACAATCAATGATGCAGACTGAAGAAAATATAAATTGTCTCTCCATACCCAAATCAGTCAACATGTCAACATGGAGAATCACAACAAAGAATTCTCTTGCCAGATCCAGCTAGGCAAAGAGACCATGTCTAGTATTTTCTGTACTCTATTTAAATTGTTTCTATTTTTGTTTTTGTTTTACTGTCATTTTAACCTGTACTGGATACAGTATTTTATGTTTGTCTGATATTTGCTGAGCTTACAGTGTTATGCACACTGTAGCATGAAAACTGGGACATGTTTTGTTGTGATTCTCCATGTTGAAATGTTGACTGATTTGGTGATATGGAGAGAAGATTTATATTTTCATCAGTCTGCATCATTGGTTTGGGTATATGGAGAGAAAATGTATTTTTTTCATCAGTCTGCATCATTGATTTGGGTATATGGAGATAAATTAATTATATTGTCATCAGTCTACACTCTACAGCATTGGTCTTGTGTAGTGTTTGGTGAATTTATTGTATATTTGCACATTCTCTGTGTACTTCACTTACAGTACTCTAATCACTGAGAAGTAGAATAGCTAAATGTGTTTTAGGTTAAGCACAGCAGTGTGCAACTGGTTCAAACAGAATTAAGTCATATGAAACGTGTGTTTCATATGGTAACAAAATGTAGTTTTTATAAATTAGTGTATAGTTTTGACAAGAGTGTTTAATTTAGCAAAGGATCTGAGGTGTTCTGATATTGTGTGTGGTTGTGCTAATTGTGTCCTGCCTTTGGTCCGCTTTGCATTCACATCTCAAATGAACCGCAGCAGGGTTCACTTGCAAGAGTGAATGAGCTTTCATACCACCCCAAACCAACCGGACTATCAGAGGAAATTAACCAGGGTTCGATTAAAGCTTATTATAGTTTATCACAGTATCATGAGCATGTCTTTGTCAGTGGAGTATGTAGTTGAGTCATCTTGTGGCACAAGCTCAGACCTCAGCTCAGGAGATCAGCTGAAACAGAGACTGTTTTATCCAGTCCTCGGCAGAATGCTGCAAGAGCTTGAGAGCAGGTTCTCATGAGTTGGAGAACAACTTATGAGAGGCATACAGGCATGTTATCCAGCCTCAGACCAGTTTCTCTCAGTGGAATTGCTGCAACCCCTCGCCACATATTACAATATCCAACTACTGCCAGAGGAGATCACAGTTGCAAAGAGTTTCCTGGCCAGGACAGGCAGAGATGCAGTCCCTACTATCCAAAGTGTCTTTTCCCTCCTGGATGATAATAATAATAATAATAATAATAATAATAATAATAATAATAATAATAATAATAATAATAATAATAATAATAATAATAATAATAATAATAATAATAATAATAATAATAATAATAATAATAATAATAATAATAATAATAATAATAATAATAATAATAATAATAATAATAATAATAATAATAATGCATTTTATTTATAAGGCGCCTTTCAGGACACTAAAAAAAAAGTCTACAAATCGGTGAATGAAAGAATTATAGGATCAAATGAAAACTACGTTTACTAAAAATGGATGTTTAAAATTACTAAAAACCAACAAAAAATACCAAACGCTAACAAACATTCAGCACAGACAATGGAGATGCTGCCATCTTAAAAAATATATTAAAAAAAAAATTAAACAATTTTTTTTTTAAAGCTCCGGGGCTAGGAGAAAAACATCCGGGGCTAAAGCCCCGGAAGCCCAGGGCTAACGACGCCACTGGACTACAGTACACTTATGTCTTGAGACAGCTCTATGCATAGTCCGCTGCAGATCAACAAGGCTCTACCAGGTAGTGCGTCGGCGCGATTCAGAGGGAGATCTAATTGTATTGCCTATGTCTTTCTATTACCCTGCCCATACCTGTACCTCCCCTCCCCCATGCTGCTATGATGCCCAGATTTCCCCAAGGGCATCAATAAATGTATATCTTATCTTATGGATTAGTTCATATTCTGTTGCAGTTGCAGCATTTATAATTCATATATTCAGTGTGTTTGTTTTCTCCACAAGGACACTCAAAAACAATTAGTTCACTTTGATAGGGTTAAGATTTATTAATAAAGAAATTATGTAAACATCAAAACTAGGGCTGTCAATCAATTAAACTATAATCATGATTAATTACGATTGTCCAGTTATTTGTGATTAATTGCATATAAATCGCACATTTTTGTATCTGTTCAAAATGTAAGTGTTTAATACTCTTATCACCGTGGGAGTGAACAGATATGTTTGCTTTATGCAAATCTAGGTTTATTAAATAAGATAAATAACCAAAATTACAAATATCTTTACAAAATAACATTTATAAAAAGAAATATGCTGCAAATAATCACAACATGGAAAACCAATAGGCAACAACAGATGGCTATATTGACCTGTTACATTTACATGTAATATTACTCACACAATGTAGTGTCCAACTTTACACTTACACACATAAAGGTTCACTAAAACTTATTTTAAGCTAAACCCAATGGTGGACCTCAATGCATTGCAAAACCACAGACACATTGTACAACAGGTACATTGGTATCAACTAAAGAATAAAGGGTCACAAAAACATCCCACGAATCCAACTGCTGACCTTTTACAGACTAATATGCTTTTGTACAGTAATACAGAAATTCTCTCTCTCCCCCTCTCACACAGTCTACCATGTTATTTATTTTCATTGTCTGGGCATATTGGGGGACAGACAGAAATACACTCAGAAATGTTTGTCTGAAGAAGTCTTCCTTTTTCTTGATAAGTATATTATGAACTGGTATGATATATATATAATAAATTTTTTAACGTGTGTTATGCATGAAAGATGTGTGGCATTAACACGTTATTAACACGCTAACTGTGACAGCCCTAGTTAAAGCGAATTACACAGCAGACAGTATGGAATACATCAGATAGATGATTGTTGACGTTGTAATGTAAATGTGTGCTTGAGATTAAATGAAATACCACAGCAGAGTAGAGTCATAGGAGGACAGATTCAACACTAGAAATGATTTTCAAAGATGTATTGCTACTCCTGTGCTTTATTTCAACTCACCAAAGTTAAACAAGGTTTCGCTTCACGCAGGACGCTTTTTCAGGCCTGATTACCTTTTATTTTTATACCCCAGAGGAAAACAATGTTTAATTGACCTCATACAAGAGGCTTCTCCAGGCCCGAAGAAAGTGTTGGGGGGGAATAAAGCAGTGGAGTAACAAGGTCATCTTTCTTTTCTGAAGTAGCACTGCAAATATACTGTATATATATATATATATTTTTTTTTTTTTTACCAAAGACAAACAAACCGCACAAACAATTCACACCTAAGCCAGTTTCAGAACCTCGGTCACCATGACACCAACTCCATCGAACACTTCGTGGACAGGAGCATTGCACATGAAGGCGCTGGTGGTGACCAGCTTGTTCTTGACGTCAACGTGCGCTTCCCCAACGTCCGTATTCACATGCTTGCAACCCATCGCCCTCATGACTCCTGCGGTCTGCGCGTAGGGCCACCTGGAGGCAGGGGGGAGACAAGAACAAGACAACATTAGAACCGTATATCGTCCTTTCCACTTAGTTGAGTTAATTTGACAATATGGAAACGACACTATCGCACGATTCCTTCACGGCTTTGAATTCGTTGTGGATAACACAATGAAGTCTCAGACTTGTTTCCATTGTCGACTTATTTGCATCCGACAACAAACTAAATGATACAGATAAAAACATATAATTAAACAGCCTCCAACAATGACAACCCAATACAACAATAACATCAGACGTTTATCTACATGTCACCCCTTCACATACTGTACCTGTCACTCTCTTTATCCTGTCCCACGGTGAGCTCACAGCCAGGCAGGGTCTTGGCAGCGAGGACCGGGGAGATGCAGCACATACCCAGGGGCTTGTCAGCCTGATGGAAGGCCTTGATGAGCTTGTCCACCTGGGGCTGGACGGTGAACTCTTTCCCCTTCGTTGCCCAGTCAGACAGGTTCTTAGCCACTCCAAAGCCCCCTGATGGAAGAACACACGCAAGAGGACGACTTCAGGCTGTTTCCAAAGGATATCCGTAGAGGTTAGGTTCAACATAATTCAAAATACAGTGACAGTGTCATATAGGCAAAGCGCCCAGTCCTTGTCTCTCTCCATTGGCTCCCAGTGAGGAAGAGAATCAACTTTAAAATTACATTGAGGAACTCTTGGTCCAACCCGTCAGCTCCAGCCTGGTTCCCTTTTTTGCCATTGTCCTGTCCATTTATTCGTAACCCCCCCCCCCCCCCCCCCTTCGGGCTGCGCCCCAGACAGATGTAAAACCTGGCTGGGGGGGCACGTTATAAATGAAAATATCATATCATATCATATCAAGGAACAATCTCTAAACTGTGGGTCAAGGTGCAATGCCTGTAAACCGCCACTGGGGGTAGCGTGGCTGTGATACAAATTGATGGTACTGCAACTGAAGGCACACTTCTGCTTCACCGATCTCACCTGGAATGATGACGGCATCAAAGGCCGCAACGTCCAGCTTGGCCAGGTCAGTCACATTGCCCCTAGCGATGCGAGCGCTCTCCCGCAGGACGTTGCGTTTCAGCTCTTCTGGTTTCTCCTCACAGTGGTTCACCACCGACTGATCCGAATTGGGAGCAAACATCTTGACCTGGGCAAATCAATAATGAGATCAATCATATTATCAATGATAGTCATATATATAATTTTTATTTTATTTTTTTTACATATCAATCATCTTTGGTGAGTTGGCCTGCTTCCTTTTTTCCTGTTGCATGCCACTCAGACCCAGTTCTCATTTTCATCAAACCATAATAATTCAATTACCTGTTCTGCATTCTCACACAAAGGAGCACGCAGGTTTTCATATAAAGTAGCCTACAATAAAACTAGGTGCCATTTATGTTCATTATCTCCCAGATCACAAAACGTCCTCACGTACCTCCTTCTATTATTGCCAGGGGTAGAACGCCTCTTCCCGGGTAGACATAGGGTTCCACCCCAGAAGGTTTCGGTTCTATCTATTTGAGGGTCCTTAGCATGGACACGTTTGGGAACTCCTCACCATACTACATGTCAGCGTGTGCATCGGACCAGAGGATGTTGCTTGGGTCTCATCATATGGATATTTTAGTGTTTGGAAAAACATGTAATTAAAAGTCACATTGTGGAAAACCTATGAACCCAGAACGCAGTCACAGAGTTCGCCAAAGCGTGCACCGCTACATCCTGCGAAACCACGCCCATCCGAGTGGAGTATACCTGGGGGGGGGGTCACGTGATAGTTCTAAGACCCAGGCGAATTTCTGCCTTTGGTCTTTACCATGGGAGTTTCTTAAGATAGCTGGGTTCATATGGTTCCACTTATTCCTTTGGTCTGACATTTGACAGAGTTGGCATAATTAAATTATTTGTGTTTTTATGTTTGAGAAAAACAAGAAAAAGGAACTGCATTTAAAGACCAGTGTCTCGAGCGAACGCTGCAGAGCTGAGCGTTTTTGAAGTTACGAAACCAAAATAGGAATACCTCACTCCCCAAGTCTATACCAAGGTCCTGGACCCAAACATGTGGCAATATATGGTACATTATCAATAAAAGAAACCTTCTTATCTCTTTGAATCACTGCATCACATCACTGATGCTGTTGGCGGGAAAGGTGGCCATTGAAGATAACATTGAAAGTAAGATGATGTAGTAAGCTCATTGTAAAATGTTATCATATTTTTTTTTTGTCCTTGCATGTAATTTTAGCCATCTTAATTGTTAGTTTCATTATGCATTGTGTGTTGAGTACTAACTTTTAATAATTTTGTTTTGCAATAATAATTGTTTTTGTATGTTTTTTTTTTGTGGAGCCCAGGAAGACTATAGCTGGTTGCTATAGCACCAGCTAATGGGGATCCGTAATAAAATAAATAAAATAAAATAAAATAAGCAGGAAGGGTACATCTCTGGCAGCCGAGGGTCAGTGGCATTGTTTGTCAAATAGCATAGTTTTTAGTTTGTAGTTTAGTTTAGTAGTTTAGACATATTAGCATGATAGGTAGTAGTATAAGTATAGTAGCATAGTAGTAAGGTAGGTACATAATAGTAAAAGACAGTCAGAAGGTACGTTTTGTTTTCAGATATTGATTAAAGAGGTGTGTTTTTAGTCGACAGCAGCAGGAGACCGGCCGGGGTTTCAGCTGTCCTGACTGCGGTCGGCAGTTGGTGCCACCATCGCGGAGCGAGTAAATGGGTGTCCTATACTGTCCTTACTTCTGCCCCAGCGCGACTCAGGTGGACCAGCGTGGCGGAGGCCTCGTGGATCTCTGTGCCATCGTACACCCCACAGCCCGCGAGAATAACTGCCACGCGCTTCACCATGGTTCCTGTGGCACACACACACACAAACACAATGACTAGGCACTTTTCACAAGCCGCCCCGCTGCACATGCTCGTATTAAAGATTTAAAAAGCCAGGTGATATCCATGCCACCGGAGAGAGCGGCTGCCAGGAAGCTCATCGCCGGCTCATACATTCTGCATTGAACGAAATTGAACAAGAGGAAACAGGAGTGTGAACGTCGACACCCTACTGCTGTGAATACCTACCACGGGCAGACGTGGCCCTGCGTCACAATGAGACGTGGAATAAAAACAATTCATCACAGCCTTCTCTAAAAGTCAAGCGAATTATTTTACAATGGTTATCTTCTCGTGTTTCATCAAGAGTTTGATCTCAGTATGTGGGCACATGAACAGTGTTTTGTTCCTGTCTAAAGCATTACACTTACATTTACATTTAGTCATTTAGCTGATGCTTTTATCCAAAGCAACTCACACGTTCTGTACAACAGGTCAGCAGGAAGGGTACAACTCTTTCAGCTAAGTAACATTGTTCATCAAAGAGTGGTAAACTTGGGTGCTACATTCTTGAGTAGACATAGTACGGTAGTAATATAGGCAAGGTAGATTCCTTTAGCAAAGTGCATGACAGTATGAAGCATTATGTATTATGCATTGTTGATAAAGTTGCCATGTTGAGACATGGTAATCATATGCTATTAGTAAAATATACACATAGATTCTCTCACCTGTAAAAAAAAAGTAGTTGGTCTGGCTTTAAGAGCTGAAGTGACTGTTCCAAAAGAGGTGTGTATAGGTTGAACTGAAAGGGAGCCTTTATACTCCTGCCTGCCTTGGCTCTTCCCACACGGCACACCCACCACTCTGGACGTCTGACATCATTGAGGGAATTAGTTTTCGGTTTTATTATTTGCATGCCGTCTCAGTCAGACAAATTGCTGATTCATGATGAACCGGTTCAGTCAAAAGAAATATAGGGTTGGGGGCGGGCCGCGTGGCGGGGGAAGGTTGTGATTAAACCATTGCACTTTCGTTTATTTTCGTTTATTTTTGTACAGTAATTATAGGCTACATTGTATTTTAACGAACCGCGTGTCGGAGCCGGAGCGCAGTATAATAATTTATTATTAAACAAACAGTAGAACCTTGCATTTAGATGCCTGTTTTGCACCATTATTTAAGCTATTGTGCAAAACAATGATTGGGTTACAATTATAGGTTATAAAGATCCCTTTAACCTTGCCTACTCGGGATAAATAACAGACACACAACCCACACTACTTTACACGGATTTAAATGAGCGAAATCCCCCCTTCCCAAAGTCAATAAAAAGGGGGAAACTCGATTATAAAATGTGTTTCAAATTATTGCAAATATGATTCCTGTATAGGAAGTTAGATACAAACGTAATATATACCAATTAATTGCCAAAGCTTGGGTTGCTCAAGGAAATTACCTTTTGCCTTTCTACGGTGTTGGTGGTATTCTGTAACAGGTAGGTCCTGACGTCACGACTGGGGCTGTATAAAGTATAAACAGCGCTCCCGACAGCGAGGATGCGTTGCTGTGATGATGGCTGATACCGAGTCACTTCATTTCTCCGTGGGCATTCTGGGGATCTCTGCTGGTAAGCAGTTTTTTCTTTTCTTTTCACATTGCTTTACGTTTGATGCTGATCCCCACTCCCTCTGTAAACCGCCGAATTAATAATATGTATGTATTAGGTGGCTGGGGGGGGGGGGGGGGGGGGGTACATCTCAGATTTTCTGGATCATTGAAATATTGCACCATGTCAGGTCACATGTATTGATTGTCATACATATACGTGTAATAGACAGCCAATTATAACGTTTGAGGTTTTGTCACAAAACAAAGTTTTGAAGATGTGTGTTGTTGAGTGAAAGTGTGAAACACACGAAAGCCTGTAAGTAAACTGCAGTACACCACGTTTACCATCGGAGGGGGCAAACGCACAACTGTCAAGCTTAGCACCTGAATGAATAGAACAGTATTAAGCTTAAAAAGTCAGACAGGCTGTAATAAAAGGATGTTGTTGGAGACAGTTCCGGATAAACAAATGTTGTTTTGAACCGCAGGTTCTCTGCTGCTTCTTGTAAATAACTATGCCAGCTCCCCCGGAGAAGACTTCATCCCCCATACTGCACTGGGGGTTCTACTTCTCATCATTGCTTCCCTCTTGGCTTATGCAGGTTTGTTTTGATTATCATGACGTACTGTAGACATGTATACACTCACAGTCTCACACCATTTATATATTATTAACAAGAAAGGTTTAACAAGGGGCGGCTGGGTGGCGCAGCGGACATTGCACTCGTCACCAAAGCAAGAGACACCGGTATCGAATCCGGCTGTCTGTGTTGCCTCCGGCTTGGGCCGGCCGTCATACTAACTCAATTGGCAGAGTTAGCGGGTGGGAAGTCGATGGGTGGTAATCTGGATGTTGTAAACAGCGACTCCTACAGGTCGGTTGGGGCGCCTGCACAGCAGAGTCAGGAAAATGGCGGGGGCAGTGTGAGCCTCCTACACGTTACTCCTCGCCAATTGAGAATCCGCGCTGGCAGGTGAAAAGATGTGACTGGCTGCCTCCACGTGTATCGGAGGGGACATGTGATGGGCTTCTATCCTCCCTACAACCGGCCAGTGGGGGGGGGGGCACATGCGAGCAACGTTCAAGACAGGGGAGGGAGGAATTGGCACGGCTAAATTGCGATGGGAGACAAATAGAAAAAGGAGGAGAAAAAGTGGATAAAAAAAAGAAAGGTTTAACAAGCTTCCTTCCTCCACCTCTCTCTCTCTCTCTCTCTCTCTCTCTCCTTCTAGGTGTGCGTCGTAGTCTGTCCCACACCCAGCTGTTGTCATGTCTGTGTCTGACCGTGTCTGCCCTGTGGTGTGGCTCTGGCCTGGTGTACATCCTGGCAGGACAAGGGGTGCTCCAGACCACAGAGATCAGGCCCTCCCTGGTCCCGGGCCTGGCAGCGTTCACCCTGGCCCTCCTCGTCATCGCTGCGGTAGCGGTCACAGTAAAGGAAGTCGTCCTGTTCGTCGTAGCTCTCAGCATTAGCTTAGCTTGCGCCCATCAGATAGCCGGCCTGTCGGACGCCGCTTTCGGCCAATCCGCCGCGGCCGCCAACTACCTCCTCGTGTGCCTCGTCTGTATTTACTTTGGCTTCGGACGCCTCTTGTCCTACATCACCCGCGGTAAGGTGGAGCCCCCGGGGACCAGCCTGAAGAAGAAGGATGCGCTGAGGACGGCGCAGAGCCAGGACTGCAACGACGCAGTCTCCGTGGGCCTGGTGATGAACCTGCTCTCTGCCTGTGTGCTAGCATGTCCCCTGTTGGGCGTCGTCCCTCGGCTCTCCGTGGGTCACGTACCCTGGCTGTGGACAGCCGGGGTCTTTCAGCTCGCCGTGTGCGTCCTCTCCTACCGCGCCATGGACACGCTCGCCGCCACCTTCTACGGCTTCACGGCGGTGCTGAGGTTCGCCGAGGGTTACAGCGCTCTCTTGACTTTTTACTCCGTCCAGCCTTTCTCCCCTGTTCCTTTCCCTGTCGTCCTTTCTGTCCTTTTCTTCGTCCTCGCTCTGTTTAGTTGTCAGAAGAGCCTGCTGGAGGGGGTCTACCAGCTGTTCTTCGTGGCCTACAGCATCGCCATTGCTGCCCAGCCCCGAGGCTTCTTCCAAGGAGGCACCCAGGGCGTGCAGGCGGCCATTTTCGTAGCCTCCGCCATCGTTCTTCTAGTCACCACATTCAATATGGTTTCTGCAAAGAAGATCCCCGCAGGGCAGGGCTTATTCAAGGCTCTGGTGACCCGAATTAATGGTTTCACTCTCCGAGCCGCCGATGAAGACCTCCACGCGCCTTACCTGGGCCACTCCAAGTACGCAGACGCAGAGGTGTTAGGCCACGCCTGCAGCACGCTGGCCGCCTTCGCCCTCACAGCCGCCGCGGGCGACGGAGGTCCCCTCTCGGTGCTGGTCCTGCCCTGGGCGGTGGCGGCCGGCGGGGCGCTCCAGCTGCTGTGCGGCTCCGTGGCTTTCTCCCGCGGTAAAACCCTCGAGAGCACCACCTTCATTCTCTACGGCGTGATGTGGACCATTTGGGGTTTAGCGCGGTACGGCGGTCTGTACGGCGAAAGCAGAGGCTTCGGCGTGGCTGTGGGGATCATCGGCTTCATGCTGTTCAACTGTTTAGTGACAGTGGCGGCGTTGTTTTTGAACGTCGCCTGGTTCACCTATGCCCTCACCTTCCAGCTGATTCTCATCAGCTTCCTATTGGATGCAGTGGGGGCACTGCCCTATGGGTATGACATAGGGGCCAGCATCATCTTTGGCTTGGTCAGTTTCTATTGTTTCCTGGCTCACGTCTTCAACAGCACCTTCAAGGCCCCTCAGATCCCCCTGGGAGAGCCCTTCATCAAGCTGAGTGGCTCAGAGGGAGGCAGAGACAGCTGTCTGCACCTACCAGCACGCAAGGCCACTTCTGTCCAGCAAATTGCAGGTAAAATTATATATAACAGTAATCCAGAACTATTTTATTGCACTGTAAAAAAAACTGTGATTTTATATGTCTGCTCATTTTTAAATGTTTAAAACTGAATCAAACCATAAACAAAGTGGCCTATTGGGATGTTAGATCCTAATGTGAAAAACTGATTTTATATGTCTGCACTTTATGTGCTCAATAAAGTGCAATAAAGTCGCCTTTTTCTGTTTGAGCTGCAATCTTTGTATGAAAGGTGCTATACAAATACAGTTTATTATTATTATTATTATTATTATTATTATTATTATTATTATTATTATTATTATTATTATTATTGTTATTGTACAAGACAATATTGAATCCTTGACATGAAGAACCATCTAAGTAATTTGTTATCTTATTCTTTGGACATCCCATGTATTTGCACAAATCAATCCATGAATGTACACAACTTTTTGTTTGTGATAAACCTCGAAGTTAACATACACTGCGTCAGGTAATGCAGTCAGAGTTTACTGCTTAGTTCAGTAGATGACCTCGCTCACTTCATTTGCAGAAATCATGAAAAATGGCGGCATATGTGGAATGCCGACGGACACGGTGTACGTGTTGGTGGCCGCCTGCAACCGGCCCGACGCCGTCATCAAGGCGTACAAGTGAGTCTCAGATGGGATGAGGTCAGGTGGGATGAGGTCAGATGGGATGAGGTCAGGTGGGATGAGGTCAGATGGGATGAGGTCAGGTGGGATGAGGTCAGGTGGGATGAGGTCAGGTGGGATGAGGTCAGGTGGGATGAGGTCAGGTGGGATGAGGTCAGATGGGATGAGGTCAGGTGGGATGAGGTCAGGTGGGATGAGGTCAGATGGGATGAGGTCAGGTGGGATGAGGTCAGGTGGGATGAGGTCAGATGGGATGAGGTCAGATGGGATGAGGTCAGGTGGGATGAGGTCAGATGGGATGAGGTCAGATGGGATGAGGTCAGATGGGATGAGGTCAGGTGGGATGAGGTCAGATGGGATGAGGTCAGGTGGGATGAGATCAGGTGGGATGAGGTCAGATAGGATGAGATCAGGTGGGATGAGGTCAGATGGGATGAGGTCAGATGGGATGAGGTCAGGTGGGATGAGGTCAGGTGGGATGAGGTCAGATAGGATGAGATCAGGTGGATCTTTATTAATCCCTGTGGGGAAACTCTGTCTGTTTTATTGCCTTAATTGTTATGTATTACGAAACCTATTTTTAATTATGATTATTATTATTTAAAAAAAAAATCATTATTTGATAATGATACAAAAAAAATTGTATACAAGACAAAACATATATGAATATAACAGAAAAAAAAAATATATATATATATATATATATATTTTTTTTTTAAATGTTTTATTATTGCAAAACAAAACTTATTAAAAGTCAGTACTCAACACACAATGTATAATGAAACTTTCAGTAAAGGTGGTTAAAATATATGCAAGTACAGAAACAGGATAAAACAAAAATAGTCAATAATAACATTTTAACCGTATACAGTGTATATCCAGCGAAGTTACAATTATATAAATGTTAGTATATAATATACCCCTAATACCTATTTTCTAAAACCCTACACACATATGCTCCAGCTCAAACCCCCCCCTCCCGGACCCCCTCTTGGATAGTACCTCCATTATCCCTCACTCCTAACCAGACACCACCATTATAGGCTAGCTTTAATTCTCTCCACCACTTCTAACCACATTGACATTTTGGATTCATTGAGCCCCAGAATTCTTGCTGTAGATATTTCTTGATATATCACATCGAGATATGTAAGAAACCAAAAAAAAAAAAAAAAAAAAAATGGATGAGGTCAGATGGGATGAGGTCAGGTGGGATGAGATCAGGTGGGATGAGGTCAGATAGGATGAGATCAGGTGGGATGAGGTCAGATGGGATGAGGTCAGATGGGATGAGGTCAGGTGGGATGAGGTCAGGTGGGATGAGGTCAGATAGGATGAGATCAGGTGGATCTTTATTAATCCCTGTGGGGAAACTCTGTCTGTTTTATTGCCTTAATTGTTATGTATTACGAAACCTATTTTTAATTATGATTATTATTATTAAAAAAAAAAAATCATTATTTGATAATGATACAAAAAAAATTGTATACAAGACAAAACATATATGAATATAACAGAAAAAAAAAAATATATATATATATATATATATATATATATATATATATATATATATATATATATATATATACATACACACATATACATACCCACATACTCATCAAATACATTACATTTTTACATTTAGTCATTTAGCTGATGCTTTTATCCAAAGCGACTTAGAAGTTCTGTACAACAAGTTGGCAAGAAGGGCACAACTCTGGCAGCTAAGTAACATTGTTCGCCAAACAGTGTCGAACTTGAGTGCTACAGTCTTGAGTGCATAGTAGTATAGACATGTTGGCATAGTAGGTAGTAATATAGGCAAGGTAGATTCCTTAGTAGCAGAGTGCATATCATTTCAGCTATTGATTGATTGAAGACACAAAAAACCACAACCAATCAAACAAATAAGTAACAGGAGATCTTTCACAAATAACTACAAAACAAAAAACAACACCTATCCACCACTAACCAACCTAATAAAACACACATCCACCCCTAACCAACCTAATACAACACCTATCCACCCTTAACCAACCTAATAAAACACCTATCCACCCTTAACTAACCTAATACAACACCTATCCACCCCTAACTAACCCAATACAACACACACCCACCCCTAACTAACCTAATAAAACACCTATCCACCCCTAACCAACCTAATAAAACACCCATCCACCCCTAACCAACCTAATAAAACACCTATCCACCCCTAACTAACCTAATAAAACACCTATCCACCCCTAACCAACCTAATACAACACCTATCCACCCCTAACCAACCTAATAAAACACACATCCACACCTAACCAACCTAATAAAACACCCATCCACCCCTAACCAACCTAATAAAACACCTATCCACCCCTAACCAACCTAATACAACACCTATCCACCACTAACCAACCTAATACAACACATATCCACCCCTAACCAACCTAATACAACACCTATCCACCCTTAACCAACCTAATACAACACCTATCCACCACTAACCAACCTAATAAAACACCTATCCACCCCTAACCAACCTAATACAACACATATCCACCCCTAACCAACCTAATACAACACCTATCCACCCTTAACCAACCTAATAAAACACACATCCACCCCTAACCAACCTAATAAAACACCTATCCACCCCTAACCAACCTAATACAACACACATCCACCCCTAACCAACCTAATACAACACACATCCACCCCTAACCAACCTAATAAAACACCTATCCACCCCTAACCAACCTAATACAACACCTATCCACCCCTAACCAACCTAATACAACACACATCCACCCCTAACCAACCTAATAAAACACCTATACACCCCTAACCAACCTAATACAACACACATCCACCCCTAACCAACCTAATAAAACACCTATCCACCCCTAACCAACCTAATAAAACACCTATCCACCCCTAACCAACCTAATACAACACCTATCCACCCCTAACCAACCTAATACAACACCTATCCACCCTTAACCAACCTGATACAACACCTATCCACCCTTAACCAACCTAATACAACACCTATCCACCCCTAACCAACCTAATACAACACCTATCCACCCCTAACCAACCTAATACAACACCCATCCACCCCTAACCAACCTAATACAACACCTATCCACCCTTAACCAACCTGATACAACACCTATCCACCCTTAACCAACCTAATACAACACCCATCCACCCCTAACCAACCTAATACAACACCTATCCACCCCTAACCAACCTAATACAACACCCATCCACCCCTAACCAACCTAATACAACACACATCCACCCCTAACCAACCTAATAAAACACCTATCCACCCCTAACCAACCTAATAAAACACCTATCCACCCCTAACCAACCTAATACAACACCCATCCACCCCTAACCAACCTAATAAAACACCTATCCACCCCTAACCAACCTAATAAAACACCTATCCACCCCTAACCAACCTAATAAAACACCTATCCACCCTTAACCAACCTAATACAACACCCATCCACCCCTAACCAACCTAATAAAACACCTATCCACCCCTAACCAACCTAATACAACACACATCCACCCCTAACCAACCTAATAAAACACCTATCCACCCCTAACCAACCTAATAAAACACACATCCACCCCTAACCAACCTGATACAACACACATCCACCCCTAACCAACCTAATAAAACACCTATCCACCCCTAACCAACCTAATAAAACACCTATCCACCCTTAACCAACCTAATACAACACACATCCACCACTAACCAACCTAATACAACACCTATCCACCACTAACCAACCTAATACAACACACATCCACCCCTAACCAACCTAATAAAACACCTATCCACCCTTAACCAACCTAATACAACACCTATCCACCACTAACCAACCTAATAAAACACATATCCACCCCTAACCAACCTAATACACAGATGCACAGTGCAGTGGGAACGTACTTCTCCTTAGTCTCTGTATTACGACACCTTTTAAAAAAAACGTTTCAAAACAGTTACAAAAGTGCTTCTTCACACACGACAAAAGAAAGCAAGTGAGAAGCAATATCATTAGTCTTCATTAAAACATTATTAACACACAACAAAAACAGTTCATTGATCCGTCTATCCATTATTCCACTGGTGACTGACTGCTCTCCCACTGCTGTGCTTGTGGCTCCAGGGTGAAGCAGCAGGCCCAGGACAGACCCATGTCTCTGTGGATCTCTTCCATCAGGCAGCTGGAGCCGGTCAGACACCTGCTGAGCCCTCTGCTCCTGGACTTCATGCAGGCTGCATGGCCTTCCTCTATCAGCATGGTCATCCCCAGAGGTGTGTGTGTGTGTGTGTGTGTGTGTGTGTGTGTGTGTGTGTGTGTGTGTGTGTGTGTGTGTGTGTGTGTGTGTGTGTGTGTGTGTGTGTGTGTGGGTGTGGGTGTGTGGGGGTGTGTGTGGGTGTGTGTGTGTGTGGGTGTGTGTGTGTGTGTGTGTGTGTGTGTGTGTGTGTGCGTGCGTGCGTGCGTGCGTGTGGGTGTGTGTGGGTGTGTGTGTGTGTGTTTGTCTGTGTGTGCAGTTGTGTTTGCTTGCTTGCTTGCTTGCGTGTGCGCATGTGCATTACTAAGAATGTGTATGCTTATGTCTGTGTGAGTTTCTTTTTATATATAGTATTTAGAAATATATACAATATATAATACAAAATATTATATATTGTACAATAAAATATATACCATATATGAATACAATAAATATATTTATTTCTAAATACAAAAGATGTTTCCCTGTCGCGTGAATACTTTCGACAACAAATGTTTGTTGTTTCCGCGTTCGAGTTTTGCGCTCTGATTGGCCAGGTGACATGTGCGCCAATCGTGGGACAGCAAGTTCTGCGCCTATTTCCAGGTCTAACAGCCTGCAAACTACCTGGCGTTCTATCGCCATGCTCTAAGACAAACTCTAACCTTAACCAACTTCGAAAGAGTGCCTAAGCTTAACCGTCGGAATCAGGGCAGGCGTTCTATCGCCATGCTCTAAGACAAACTCTAACCATAACCAACTTCGAAAGAGTGCCTAAGCTTAACCAGTGTAGAAACTTGCGGTCCCACGATTGGGGCGTACATGTCACATGACCAGAAATGACCTGGCCAATCAGAGACACGGAAACAAACATTTGTTGTCTAAAGTATTCCGGCCTCCCGGTCACTCACTCATCTTGTCAGTCAGTCGCTACAGTTACTCTGCCCCTAGTGGCGGCTCACGTGTATGGTTTTTTGCTTTGTGTCCACAGTATGACACTGTGTCCCTGTTTGACTTTGAGTGTTCATTTGGTTTCTCCTCTCTTACATACTGTAGGCCCATGGATGGACCCCTTTGGTTTAGGGGAGGCAGCGAAACACATTGGAACTCCACAAAGCATTGCTATCAGAAACCCAGACTGTGCGGTGGCCACACACCTCATCAACATGGTAATCTTTCACAGATGTCATCGTATCAGGAGACGAATTCTGAAGCACGCTGTCTTCAGAGTCTTCTATAAATGGTCATCAGCTAAAGAGAGGATAGTCCCTCTTTGTTCTACTCTATGTTATCATATAAATCCCTCCAAATCACTGTTCCTTATTCATTCACATCTGTCTGTACATACCTGCATATAATCCTTTTTACCTTATCTGTAGATACTACATATATATATCTGTACATATCCCTTACCTACCTTTACTAGTTACTAGTTATTGTATATTACTATTGCACTTTACTGTTACATTTGCACTGTGGTTGGATGCCAAACTTATTTTCGTTGTACTTTACTTGTGTTGTATAATGAAGACAATACATTTGAATCTAATCGAATCTAATCGAATCTATAGGTTGGGCCCATTGCTGTCACATCAGCCAACCCTACAGGCGAGGCAGACACAACTCACCACAACCAAGTTTATGCCAAACTGGGTGACAAGGTGATGACACCAATATTGTACACTAATACATGAGGTAATACATAAATTTTTTTTTTTTTATATATACAGTGCTTTTATACTTTTCCTGTACTGTAGGTGGATGGGGTTCTATGTAATGGCCCCTCCCCGGAGAACATTGCTTCGACTGTGGTCGACTGCACCAAAATTGAAACGGGCCATATCGGGTTCTTCAGAGTGGGACTCATTCCTAAATCTAAGGTATTAGAAATATATAAATATTATAAATACCCGTCAAGCTTCTCTACAAGTAACTAGTTTATATATTCAGTATATATCTCTACTGTGCATAATACCTATTGCTTTTCTTTCTCTCGTTGCTAGGTTCTCCAGATCTTCGAGGAGGTCCAGGGCAGACACAATCGAGGGCAGATGAATCTTGGCTTCGAAGCAGATCTTTCAGACACTCAAAGGGACATCGTTTCAGGAGACGAGGCAGCAGAGTAGGGGGGGGGGGGGGGGAAACATCATCACAGAAGTCCAATCATCACAAACCGGCCGTGATGGCAATGTAACGCCCATATTGTTGGCAATAACCCTGCATTCCGGTTTATTTGACCAATATCAAATCAAATCAATTATATGCTTACAGTGTTGGAAACTCCGTCATGGTACTTTATGACAGTCTATTCTTAATACTTAACACTATAATCAAGAATCCTATAGGACTCCTATAGAAGTCGATGGTACCTTGATGCTTTTATCTTTTGAGCCAATCTTGTATTTAAATGAATAAAATCAGGTCCATGCTGTATCATTGCGTTTATAGTAATGTGTTTGTGTATATAAGGAATGTATATAATGTATAGTGTACACAACAATGTGTTGTGTACATCTGGAATTGACATCTTTGCGACATACTTTCTGTAAATATCGGGCTGCTTAGCTACGGCAGCATCAGTCATTGTGTGTGTGTTGGTGTCTATACTGATTATGGTGTCTGTACTGATTATGGTGTCTGTACTGATTATGGTGTGGTGTTTGTACTGATTATGGTGTCTGTACTGATTATGATTGAAACAGAAATACTGTGTGTGTTGGTGTCTGTACTGATTATGATTGAAACAGAAATACTGTGTGTGTTGGTGTCTGTACTGATTATGATTGAAACAGAAATACTGTGTGTTGGTGTCTGTACTGATTATGATTGAAACAGAAATACTGTCCATGCTCTGAAGAGTTAACGACTGTTCACTATTACATCTACAATAGTATGAGTATGTGTTTTTTTTGTTTTATTTGGTATATTTATATGTTATAAATCTTGTTATATTTCCGTGCAATATATGAAATGTGCCTGAATATACTGTAACTGTTTTGTACTGAACATTTTTATTAATATTATTTTGAATGGCTGAGCATATTTGTATCAGTACATTAACCTAACCGTACCCATGGTTTGCTGCTCGTATTGCCATGCATTGAAAAGATGATCTCTTGATGGCATGAACTATAATTAAATAAAAAATGTTATGTAAATATTGTCCAAAATGTCATTTCTAGCATCAAAGGAGTTCTTTCACTATATAAAGTGGGGGTAAAACTGAATTACAAATACATACTGTATACGGTATATAGCTATATAGCATCAATCTCTTAGCCTACTAATTACTATAATAAATTCCTAAATACATAATTTTGAATCTGAATATAAACTATAAATATAATTCAACGGTATACACAAAGGTGAAGATGAGGGCCTGTATTCCCTACTGGCCATAATATACGTTATATTCCGTGCAGGGTTTAGTGGTTAAGGTCCCCCGAGTCTGAATTTGAAAAGTCAGCCTTTTATTTGAATGGCCAAACTGCTTGGAATGATCTTCAACACACTTTAGAAATCTGTACTCTACTAAACTATGGACAATTTAAAACCATGATCACAAACCTCCCTGCTCCAATATGTAACATTTCTTCATTTTTGTGTTTTGTCCTTTTCATTCTCTATGTAACGGTTTTAACAGATTTCTTTCTTTATTCTGTGTTTTCACCTATTTATTTTAACTTGCCTGTAACTCGACTGAAAATGAAAATGAGGGAAACTACAGTGATATTTCGAGTGTGAATAAAGGTTTGAAATGAAATGGAATGAAATAAAAGTATGGCACTAAAACAGCTAAATCGTTGTGGAATAAACACTTTTACATTATAATTCAAATGCCCCATTATGACTTTTTTGGGCAAAATTACTGGGAGTTTCATAAAGCTGCCGTGATGTCAGTCTGGTCATGTGGGGAGTCCACAATGCAACACAGTCGGCTGTAATGTGGATGCCTTCTAGCCATTACCCTCCTGTCTTGGTAACACTTTCCCTAGTGTCTCAATAGTTTGAGCACGGACCACACATATTTGAGCATTTCGAGGGGGAAACATAAAAAAGAGACGTAATGTAGATGAGATGTAAGGACTGCCACATCGCCAGGATGTTGCTATCTAACAAGCTATGGTTAGTTGGTTACTAGTGCGGTACTGACGTATGACGTTACTGACTGTACTGATGGTACCACATTATCTATGAAGCCATTGTCAGAAAGCTACTACCTTATATGGCAATGATTCTGGATTGGATCTTTGGACCCTATCGCTCAAATGGCTTATGCTTAAGGTCCTAAAGCACAGTCTGAATTTGTAAAGTCAGCCTTTTATTTTATATTTTAATACCCAAACTGATTGGAATGATCTTCAACACACTTTAAAAATCTATTCTCTACTAAACTATGAACAATTTAAAGCCATGATCACAAACCTCCCTGCTCCAATATGTAACCGTTTTAACAGATATTCTTTCTTTGTTTTTCATCTGTGTTTTGTTATTTATTCTATATAACTATTTTAGATTTCCTTTTTATTCTGTGTTTTCACCTATTTATTTTTACTTGCCTGTAACTTGACATAATTGAGAATGATGGAAACTCCAATGATTTTTCGAGTCTGTCCAGACCCATTCACGGTCTGGACAGACCATACAAATTTGGAATATATCCAGGGTGGTCAGAGGAGAAACTCGCGACAGGCTCGCTGGTCACTGTTTTTCTCTCAGTTTAATTTCCTTCTGACGTACCGTCCCGGGTAAAAGAAAATATCAAGCCTGATGCTCTTTCCCGGTTATATGATGGATCAGAAGAGGACCATCCTCCTGAGCCCATTGTTCCTGCAGGACAGATCCTAGCTCCTGTGACATGGAGCATTGACTCTGCTGTGCGGAGGGCACAACGTTTGGAACCAGATCCGGGTGGAGTGCCCCCGGGTCGGTTATTTGTGCCAAACAACATTTGTTCCCGGGTGTTGAAGTGGGGCCACTCCTCTCGGCTGACAGGACATCCCGGAGTGCACAGAACTCATGACTTCTTGGCCAGAAGGTTCTGGTGGCCTGGTATGATGAAGGACGTTCGGGAATTTGTGGCAGCCTGTCCCGTTTGTGCACTGAACAAAGTGTCTCAACAGTCACCAACGGGGCTGCTTCGTCCTTTGCCCATCCCTAGTCGTCCGTGGAACCAAATCGCCATGGATTTTGTGACTGGTCTGCCTCCTTCTGATGGTCACAGCGTCATCATGGTATTGGTGGATACGTTCTCCAAAGCAGTTCACTTCATTCAGCTGGTCAAGCTGCCGTCTGCTCATGAGACCGCCCAACTGGTGGTTGACCATGTCTTCCGAATTCATGGCATCTGCCAGGACGTGGTGTCGGACCGTGGACCCCAGTTTACTGCATGGTTTTGGAAGGCATTCTGTGCTATCCTGGGTGAGTCGGTTAGCCTGTCATCAGGGTTCCACCCGGAGACCAATGGGCAAACAGAGCGCACCAACCAGTCTATGGAGAGTACGCTTCGCTGCTTGGCCTCCTCCAATCCGACCACTTGGAGTCACCAACTGGCATGGGCAGAATATGCACATAATTCTTTGTGCAATGCATCCAAGGGACTAAACACGTTTCGCAATTATGCCACATCAATGTGGAACGCCCTACCCAAAGCTGTAAAGGAATGTGAATCCCTACCCACACTCAAAACCACTCTTAAAGAGCACCTACGGGAGGCTGCAATTCTAAACTGGCCACCGTAAATGCCCAAACCCCCCACCACCTCCTAATAGACAGTCTCCTCCCCACCGCATGTATATATTCTCTCCCCGCCGTATGTATATTTCTCTCCCACCCACCCACCCCCTCCAAATGTACAGTCTCCTCCCCACCGTATGTATATTTCTCTCCCACCCACCCACCCCCTCCTAATGTACAGTCCCCTCCCCATCATATGTATATACTCTGTCAGGATCTATGGGTAACAGTGCTGTATATTTGAATACTGTTTATGTCACAAATGTATCAGTACTAAATACCTATATGTCCCTATGCCATAAATGTCATGTATGTTGTGTATGTCATAAATGTCGATATGAATTGAAAATGGGGGACCCTGATGTAAACAAGACAAACGTCTTTCTCTGGTCTGCATCCCCTTAACAATTGTGTGTATTGAGCCGTACTGTATTGTACCCATTCTGCAATCTGTGTATTGAGCCGTACTGTATTGTACCCATACTGCAATCTGTTAAATAAAGTTTTCATTCATTCATTCATTCATTCATTCATTCCACTGGTCTCTCCCCATTCGAGGTTCAGTTTGCTTATCAGCCTCCACTGTTTCCTGAACAGGAGAGGGACGTGGGGGTGCCATCTGCCGAGGCGTTTATCCGTCGGCCTCGGGCAACATGGAAGAGGGTGCGGTCGGCTCTTGTGCGTGCTGCGGCCCGGCACAAGCGGTTGGCGGATGTACACCGTCGCCCTGTGCCTTCCTACCGTGTGGGCCAACAGGTGTGGCTTTCCACACCCAACCATCCATTACGGGTCTAGTCGAGCAAACTCGCTCACCGTTTTGTGGGCCCTTTCACTATTGTTCGCAAGATAAACGCGGTCATGGTGCGTCTTCGGTTACCCTCATCAATGAGGGTACACCCTACATTTCACGTATCCCGTCTTAAGCCGGTTCGGAAGAGCAGGTTGGTTCATGCCGAGAGACCTCCACCTCCTCCTCGATTCGTTGATGGCCAACCTGTGTATACTGTACGGCGTATCCTGTCCAGTAGGCGGATTGGTAGGGGTATACAGTACCTGGTGGACTGGCAGGGTTATGGGCCAGACGAGGGCATGTGGGTTCCGGCCAGAGACATCTTGGATCCTGAGCTTGTTCGGGAGTTTCGGAGACATGTCTGTCTGGTATTGTATTGCCTAAACCGAGACCAGCATTTATCGAAGAGATGTGTTTTTTCTTTAAGATTGAACATTATTTTCACTGATGCCATGTACAAAGATATTTCACTAAGCCACATAGACAAGGGGGGGAGTCAGCACTCTTCCACAGCATGGCAATACACTTGTTACCAGCAATCATGGTCAATTTGATGAGCCGCACCTTGCTGCTCTTATCAGAAGAGATGTCAGACATGCCGCTTAATAAGGCTAATTTAGGTGTACATGGGATCTCAAACCCTGTGATCTCTTCGAGAGTCTCCCATATTGAGCCCCAGTAAGGTCTTAGTTTGTTACAGTCCCAGAACATGTGGAGCAGGCTACCTGTTTCAGTTGAGCACCTAGGGCAAAGGTCAGAGATAGAGTCATTCATCCTGTGAAGTATTTCCGGCCTAAAATAGGTTATATGGATAATGTTAAATTGCAAGTTTATGGCGAGTGTTACGGCTCATATCGCTGCACCTGTGGACTGAGCGGTTCAGGCTGTCCTTTGTCCATCAGCCATCAGACTGATCAACACCATATGACCCCCCCCCCCCTCTCTCTCTCTCTCTCTCTCTCTCTCTCTCTCTCTCTCTCTCTCTCTCTCTCTCTCTCTCTCTCTCTCTCTCTCTCTCTCTCTCTCTCTCTCTCTCGCTCTCTCTCTCTCTCTCTCTCATGACCTGGGCGGCATCTGTGATGCCTTAGTTAATCTCTCCATCAGCACATTGGCCATGATCCATTCATTTTTGCGGTACAGTTGTTTAATACCTGCCATGCAAATCAAATCAAATCAAAATGTGGACAGCAATTCCCCACAAACATTCCTGTGAACTGAGCTGACTGCATTGCATTTTGAACTCCTCACATGACCCACATGACGTCACGGCAGCTTCATGGAACTTGACCATTGCTTCTGTCAAGTTTGGTGGCTGGAAATACCCCCATTATTTCTGAACGTTATCATTCATCACGTTCAGTCATTCGGTTTATTCACCAACTTCCTTACACTTGCAGCCTTTGCCCTTTTGACCATGTCACCCAACTCCAAACTAGAACTGCCACTTCTGATGTGTTTCAAGGAATCCATCCTGTCATGCCTTAATCCCTCCATCAGAACATTGGGCATGAGCCATTCATTGATGCGGTATAGTTGTTTAATACCTGCCATGAATCATTGTACAGCAATTCACCACAAACATTCCTGTTTTGTAATGCTGCTCTTCTGTTTTGGCATTCCAAAATAAACATTGCTATTAGTTTATCTATGAAGCCATTGTCAGAAAGCTATCGGTCATAATATAACAATAAATATAGGCAATAAAAGTTTGAATCTGAATATAAATTATAAATAAAAGTAAACAGTATACACAATGGTGAAGATGAGGCTCTGTATTCCCTACTGGCCATAATATACGTTATAGTCTGTCCAGGGTTTAGTGGTTAAAAGTCAGACATTTCTAATAGTTCTTAAGTTCTACTGTCGTTAATTCTCCAGCTGCAGTAAGCAGTCCATGGCCTTGGTTGTGGAGCCTGATGGCCACTGACACAATAAGGACTGGCCAAGGCGTTTAGAGGAGTGTCGGGGTGGTATGAGTCTGTGGCTGAACGTGCTCCTCATCTTGACTAGCTCCTCATAGAAAGGGTAGGAGGGGTTCTCCAGGTTAGCAACCAGCTTCTTTCTCATCCTTCTTTCTGCCACCACCTTTAGTTTGACCAGCTCAACTCCCACTACAGAGCTAGCCTTCCTCACCAACTTGTTCACTTTGTGTCCCTTGAGTTGATGTTACCCTCGTAGCATACAACGGCAAAAAAAAGGATGCTGGCTACTATATAGTGGTAAAACGACTGCAGCAGTCTATTGCACACATTGAAGGACCTGAGTCTCCTCAGCTTAAGGTATGCTTAAGGTCCCCCGAGTACAGTCTGAATTTGTAAAGTCAGCCTTTTATTTTAATGCCCAAACTGCTTGGAATGATCTTCAACACACTTTAAAAATACATACTAAACTATGGACAATTTAAAATCATGATCACAAACCTCCCTGCTCCAATATGTAAGCTTTATTTATATTTCATGTGTTTTGTCTTTTATTCTATATGTAACTGTTTTAACAGATTTCTTTCTTTATTTTTTATCTGTGTTTTCACTTATTTATTTGTACTTGCCTGTAACATGACATAATTGAAAATTATGGCAACTTCAATGATTTCTTTCGAGTGGAAATAAAGGTTTGAAATCAAATTAAAGTAAATAATGGCACTTACATATCACAATGGTTATTGAATAAACTCTTTTTGATTATAAATCAAATTCCCCATTCTGACTCTCTTGGGCAAAATAATATTTTCTCTTTTCAGTGTATCCGCAGTTCCGCACTAAGAATCTTGTTTCTCAGATGTCAGTTTGAAGCAAAAGTCAAAAGCCTTCTGTTACATAGAAACTTAAAAAACGGGATCTTCCTCATCTTCTTCTCAATGGAGGAGTTCCATAAAGCTGCCATGAGGTCAGGAGGGTCATGTGAGGAGTCCATGATGCAACACAGTCGACTGTAATGTGGATGCCTTCTAGCCATTACCTTCCGGTCTTGGTAACACTTGCCCTAGTGTCTCAATAGTTTGAGCATGGACCACACATATTTGAGCATTTCGAGGGGGAAACATAAAAGTGGCAGATAAAATGCTGATGTAAGGACTGCCACATCGCCAGGATGTTGCTAACAACAAGTTATGGTTAGTTGGTTACCGGTGCTGTACTTACGGTAATGTTGCCAAAGACAGGGCGGTAATGGCTAGAAGGCATCAACAGTACAGCCGACTACGTTGCATTTTGAACTCCTCACATGACCCACATGACGTCTCGGCAGCTTCATGGAACTTGACCATTGCTTCTGTCAAGTTTGGTGGCTGGAAATACCCCCATTATTTCTGAACGTTATCATTCATCACGTTCAGTTATTCAGTTTATTCACCAACTTCCTTACACTTGCAGCCTTTGCCCTTTTGACCACGTCACCCAACTCCAAACCAGAACTGCCACTTCTGATGTGTTTCAAGGAATCCATCCTGTCATGCCTTAATCTCTCCATCAGAACATTGGGCATGAGCCATTCATTGATGCGGTATAGTTGTTTAATACCTGCCATGAATCATTGTCGACAGCAATTGACCACAAACATTCCTGTTTTGTAATGCTGCTCTTCTGTTTTGGCATTCCAAAATAAACATTGCTATTAGTTTATCTATGAAGCCATTGTCAGAAAGCTATCGGTCATAATATATGTAACAATAAATATAGGCAATAAAAGTTTGAATCTGAATATAAATTATAAATAAAAGTAAACAGTATACACAATGGTGAAGATGAGGCTCTGTATTCCCTACTGGCCATAATATACGTTATAGTCTGTCCAGGGTTTAGTGGTTAAAAGTCAGACATTTCTAATAGTTCTTAAGTTCTACTGTCGTTAATTCTCCAGCTGCAGTAAGCAGTCCATGGCCTTGGTTGTGGAGCCTGATGGCCACTGACACAATAAGGACTGGCCAAGGCGTTTAGAGGAGTGTCGGGGTGGTATGAGTCTGTGGCTGAACGTGCTCCTCATCTTGACTAACTCCTCATAGAAAGGGTAGGAGGGGTTCTCGAGGTTAGCGACCAGCTTCTTTATCATCCTTCTTTCTGCCACCACCTTTAGTTTGACCAGCTCAACTCCCACTACAGAGCTAGCCTTCCTCACCAACTTGTTCACTTTGTGTCCCTTGAGTTGATGTTACCCTCCCAGCATACAACGGCAAAAAAAAGGATGCTGGCTACTATATAGTGGTAAAACGACTGCAGCAGTCTATTGCACACATTGAAGGATCTGAGTCTCCTCAGCTTAAGGTCCCCCGAGTACAGTCTGAATTTGTAAAGTCAGCCTTTTATTTTAATGCCCAAACTGCTTGGAATGATCTTCAACACACTTTAAAAATCCATACTAAACTATGGACAATTTAAAATCATGATCACAAACCTCCCTGCTCCAATATGTAAGCTTTATTTATATTTCATGTGTTTTGTCTTTTATTCTATATGTAACTGTTTTAACAGATTTCTTTCTTTATTTTTTATCTGTGTTTTCACTTATTTATTTTTACTTGCCTGTAACATGACATAATTGAAAATTATGGCAACTTCAATGATTTCTTTCGAGTGGAAATAAAGGTTTGAAATCAAATTAAAGTAAATAATGGCACTTACATATCACAATGGTTATTGAATAAACTCTTTTTGATTATAAATCAAATTCCCCATTCTGACTCTCTTGGGCAAAATAATATTTTCTCTTTTCAGTGTATCCGCACTAAGAATCTTGTTTCTCAGATGTCAGTTTGAAGCAAAAGTCAAAAGCCTTCTGTTACATAGAAACTTAAAAAACGTGATCTTCCTCATCTTCTTCTCAATGGAGGAGTTCCATAAAGCTGCCATGAGGTCAGGAGGGTCATGTGAGGAGTCCACAATGCAACACAGTCGACTGTAATGTGGATGCCTTCTAGCCATTACCTTCCGGTCTTGGTAACACTTGCCCTAGTGTCTCAATAGTTTGAGCATGTACCACACATATTTGAGCATTTCGAGGGGGAAACATATAAAAGAGGCAGATAAAATGCTGATGTAAGGACTGCTACATCGCCAGGATGTTGCTAACAACAAGTTAAGGTTAATTGGTTACCGGTGCTGTACTTACGGTAATGTTGCCAAAGACAGGGCGGTAATGGCTAGAAGGCATCAACAGTACAGCCGACTACGTTGCATTTTGAACTCCTCACATGACCCACATGACGTCACGGCAGCTTCATGGAACTTGACCATTGCTTCTGTCAAGTTTGGTGGCTGGAAATACCCCCATTATTTTCTGAACGTTATCATTCATCACTTTCAGTTATTCAGTTTATTCACCAACTTCCTTACACTTGCAGCCTTTGCCCTTTTGACCACGTCACCCAACTCCAAACCAGAACTGCCACTTCTGACGTGTTTCAAGTAATCCATCCTGTCATGCCTTGATCGCTCCATCACAACATTGGGCATGAGCCATTCATTGATGCGGTATAGTTGTTTAATACCTGCCATAAATCATTGTAGACAGCAATTGACCACAACCATTCCTGTTTTGTAATGCTGCTCTTCTCCTTTGGCATTCCAAAATAAACATTGATATTAGTTTATCTATGAAGCCATTGTCAGAAAGCTACTACCTTATGTCGCAACGATGATGGGGGTCTGATACCCTATCGGTCATAATATATGTAACAATAAATATAGGCAATACAAGTTTGAATCTGAATATAAACTATAAATAAAAGTAAACAGTATACACAATGGTGAAGATGAGGCTCTGTATTCCCTACTGGCCATAATATACGTTATAGTCTGTCCAGGGTTTAGTGTTTAAGAGTCAGAAATGTCTAATAGTTCTTAAGTTCTACTGTCGTTAATTCTCCAGCTGCAGTAAGCAGTCCATGGCCTTGGTTGTGGAGCCTGATGGCCACTGACACAAAGGACTGGCCAAGGCGTTTAGAGGAGTGTCGAGGTGATATGAGTCTGTGGCTGAACGTGCTCCTTATCTTGACTAGCTCCTCATAGAGAGGGTAGGAGGGGTTCTCCAGGTTAGCGACCAGCTTCTTTCTCATCCTTCTTTCTGCCACCACCTTTAGTTTGACCAGCTCAACTCCCACTACAGAGCTAGCCTTCCTCACCAACTTGTTCAGTTTGTTGGTGTCCCTTGAGTTGATGTTACCCTCCCAGCATACAACGGCAAAAAAAAGGATGCTGGCTACTATATAGTGGTAAAACGACTGCAGCAGTCTATTGCACACATTGAAGGATCTGAGTCTCCTCAGCTTAAGGTATGCTTAAGGTCCCCAGAGTACAGTCTGAATTTGTAAAGTCAGCCTTTTATTTTAATGCCCAAACTGCTTGGAATGATCTTCAACACACTTTAAAAATCCATACTAAACTATGGACAATTTAAAATCATGATCACAAACCTCCCTGCTCCAATATGTAAGCTTTATTTATATTTCATGTGTTTTGTCTTTTATTCTATATGTAACTGTTTTAACAGATTTCTTCCTTAATTTTTTATCTGTGTTTTCACTTATTTATTTTTACTTGCCTGTAACTTGACATAATTGAAAATTATGGCAACTTCAATGATTTTTTTCGAGTGGAAATAAAGGTTTGAAATAAAATTAAAGTAAATAATGACACTTACATATCACAATGGTTATTGAATAAACTCTTTTAGATTATAAATCAAATTCCCCATTCTGACTCTCTTGGGCAAAATAATATTTTCTCTTTTTAGTGTATCCGCACTAAGAATCTTGTTTCTCAGATGTCAGTTTGAAGCAAAAGTCAAAAGCCTTCTGTTACATAGAAACTTAAAAAACGTGATCTTCCTCATCTTCTTCTCAATGGAGGAGTTCCATAAAGCTAATACCCACACTGATTGGAATGATCTTCAACACACTTTAAAAATCTATTCTCTACTAAACTATGAACAATTTAAAGCCATGATCACAAACCTCCCTGCTCCAATATGTAACCGTTTTAACAGATATTCTTTCTTTGTTTTTCATCTGTGTTTTGTTATTTATTCTGAATAACTATTTTAAATTTCCTTTTTATTCTGTGTTTTCACCTATTTATTTTTACTTGCCTGTAACTTGACATAATTGAGAATGATGGAAACTCCAATGATTTTTCGAGTCTGTCCAGACCCATTCACGGTCTGGACAGACCATACAAATTTGGAATATATCCAGGGTGGTCAGAGGAGAAACTCGCTGGTCACTGTTTTTCTCTCAGTTTAATTTCCTTCTGACGTACCGTCCCGGGTAAAAAAAAATATCAAGCCTGATGCTCTTTCCCGGTTATATGATGGATCAGAAGAGGACCATCCTCCTGAGCCCATTGTTCCTGCAGGACAGATCCTAGCTCCTGTGACATGGAGCATTGACTCTGCTGTGCGGAGGGCACAACGTTTGGAACCAGATCCGGGTGGAGTGCCCCCGGGTCGGTTATTTGTGCCAAACAACATTCGTTCCCGGGTGTTGAAGTGGGGCCACTCCTCTCGGCTGACAGGACATCCCGGAGTGCACATAACTCATGACTTCTTGGCCAGAAGGTTCTGGTGGCCTGGTATGATGAAGGACGTTCGGGAATTTGTGGCAGCCTGTCCCGTTTGTGCACTGAACAAAGTGTCTCAACAGTCACCAACGGGGCTGCTTCGTCCTTTGCCCATCCCTAGTCGTCCGTGGAACCACATCGCCATGGATTTTGTGACTGGTCTGCCTCCTTCTGATGGTCACAGCGTCATCATGGTATTGGTGGATACGTTCTCCAAAGCAGTTCACTTCATTCCGCTGGTCAAGCTGCCATCTGCTCATGAGACCGCCCAACTGGTGGTTGACCATGTCTTCCGAATTCATGGCATCTGCCAGGATGTGGTGTCGGACCGTGGACCCCAGTTTACTGCATGGTTTTGGAAGGCATTCTGTGCTATCCTGGGTGAGTCGGTTAGCCTGTCATCAGGGTTCCACCCGGAGACCAATGGGCAAACAGAGCGCACCAACCAGTCTATGGAGAGTACGCTTCGCTGCTTGGCCTCCTCCAATCCAACCACTTTGAGTCACCAACTGGCATGGGCAGAATATGCACATAATTCTTTGTGCAATGCATCCAAGGGACTAAACACGTTTCACAATTATGCCACAACAATGTGGAACGCCCTACCCAAAGCTGTAAAGGAATGTGAATCCCTACCCACATTCAAAACCGCTCTTAAAGAGCACCTACGGGAGGCTGCAATTCTAAACTGGCCACCGTAAATGCCCAAACCCCCCACCACCTCCTAATAGACAGTCTCCTCCCCACCGCATGTATATATTCTCTCCCCGCCGTATGTATATTTCTCTCCCACCCACCCACCCCCTCCAAATGTACAGTCTCCTCCCCACCGTATGTATATTTCTCTCCCACCCACCCACCCCCTCCTAATGTACAGTCCCCTCCCCATCATATGTATATACTCTGTCAGGATCTATGGGTAACAGTGCTGTATATTTGAATACCGTTTATGTCACAAATGTATCAGTACTAAATACCTATATGTCCCTATGCCATAAATGTCATGTATGTTGTGTATGTCATAAATGTCGATATGAATTGAAAATGGGGGACCCTGATGTAAACAAGACAAACGTCTTTGTCTGGTCTGCATCCCCTTAACAATTGTGTGTATTGAGCCGTACTGTATTGTACCCATTCTGCAATCTGTTAAATAAAGTTTTTATTCATTCATTCATTCATTCATTCATTCATTCATTCATTCATTCATTCATTCATTCATTCATTCATTCATTCATTCATTCCACTGGTCTCTCCCCATTCGAGGTTCAGTTTGCTTATCAGCCTCCACTGTTTCCTGAACAGGAGAGGGACGTGGGGGTGCCATCTGCCGAGGCGTTTATCCGTCGGCCTCGGGCAACATGGAAGAGGGTGCGGTCGGCTCTTGTGCGTGCTGCGGCCCGGCACAAGCGGTTGGCGGATGTACACCGTCGCCCTGTGCCTTCCTACCGTGTGGGCCAACAGGTGTGGCTTTCCACACCCAACCATCCATTACGGGTCTTGTCGCGCAAACTCGCTCACCGTTTTGTGGGCCCTTTCACTATTGTTCGCAAGATAAACGCGGTCATGGTGCGTCTTCGGTTACCCTCATCAATGAGGGTACACCCTACATTTCACGTATCCCGTCTTAAGCCGGTTCGGAAGAGCAGGTTGGTTCATGCCGAGAGACCTCCACCTCCTCCTCGATTCGTTGATGGCCAACCTATGTATACTGTACGAGATGTGTTTTTTTCTTTAAGATTGAACATTATTTTCTCTGATGCCATGTACAAAGATATTTCACTAAGCCACATAGACAAGGGGGGGAGTCAGCACTCTTCCACAGCATGGCAATACACTTGTTACCAGCAATCATGGTCAATTTGATGAGCCGCACCTTGCTGCTCTTATCAGAAGAGATGTCAGACATGCCGCTTAATAAGGCTAATTTAGGTGTACATGGGATCTCAAACCCTGTGATCTCTTCGAGAGTCTCCCATATTGAGCCCCAGTAAGGTCTTAGTTTGTTACAGTCCCAGAACATGTGGAGCAGGCTACCTGTTTCAGTTGAGCACCTAGGGCAAAGGTCAGAGATAGAGTCATTCATCCTGTGAAGTATTTCCGGCCTAAAATAGGTTATATGGATAATGTTAAATTGCAAGTTTATGTCGAGTGTTACGGCTCATATCGCTGCACCTGTGGACTGAGCGGTTCAGGCTGTCCTTTGTCCATCAGCCATCAGACTGATCAACACCATATGACCCCCCCCCCCCTCTCTCTCTCTCTCTCTCTCTCTCTCTCTCTCTCTCTCTCTCTCTCTCTCTCTCTCTCTCTCTCTCTCTCTCTCTCTCTCTCTCTCTCTCTCTCTCTCTCTCTCTCTCTCTCTCTCTCTCTCTCTCTCTCTCTCTCTCTCTCTCTCTCATGACCTGGGCGGCATCTGTGATGCCTTAGTTAATCTCTCCATCAGCACATTGGCCATGATCCATTCATTTTTGCGGTACAGTTGTTTAATACCTGCCATGCAAATCATTGTGGACAGCAATTCCCCACAAACATTCCTGTGAACTGAGCTGACTGCATTGCATTTTGAACTCCTCACATGACCCACATGACGTCACGGCAGCTTCATGGAACTTGACCATTGCTTCTGTCAAGTTTGGTGGCTGGAAATACAGCCATTATTTTCTGAACGTTATCATTCATCACTTTCAGTCATTCGGTGTATTCACCAACTTCCTTACACTTGCAGCCTTTGCCCTTTTGACCACGTCACCCAACTCCAAACCAGAACTGCCACTTCTGACGTGTTTCAAGGAATCCATCCTGTCATGCCTTGATCTCTCCATCAGAACATTGGGCATGAGCCATTCATTGTTGCGGTATAGTTGTTTAATACATGCCATGTAAAATAAGATTGGACAGCAATTCCCCACACACATTCGTGTTTTGTAATGCTGCTCTTCTGTTTTGGCATTCCAAAATAAACATTGCTATTAGTTTATCTATGAAGCCATTGTCAGAAAGCTACTACCTTATGTCGCAACGATGATGGGGGTCTGATACCCTATCAGTCATAATATATGTAACAATAAATATAGGCAATAAAAGATTGAATCTGAATATAAACTATAAATAAAAGTAAACAGTATACACAAAGGTGAAGATGAGGCTCTGTATTCCCTACTGGCCATAATATACGTTATAGTCTGTCCAGGGTTTAGTGGTTAAGAGTCAGACATTTCTAATAGTTCTTAAGTTCTACTGTCGTTAATTCTCCAGCTGCAGTAAGCAGTCCATGGCCCCAGTTGTGGAGCCTGATGGCCACTGACACAAAGGACTGGCCAAGGCGGTTAGAGGAGTGTCGGGGTGGTATGAGTCTGTGGCTGAACGTGCTCCTCATCTTGGCTAGCTCTTCATAGAGAGGGTAGGAGGGGTTCTCCAGGTTAGCGACCAGCTTCTTTCTCATCCTCCTCTCTGCCACCACCTTTAGTTTGACTAGCTTAACTCCCACTACAGAGCTAGCCTTCCTCACCAACTTGTTCACTTTGTGTCCCTTGAGTTGATGTTACCCTCCCAGCATACAACGGCAAACAAGAGGATGCTGGCTACTACAGACTGGTAAAACGACTGCAGCAGTCTATTGCACACATTGAAGGACCTGAGTCTCCTCAGCTTAAGGTCCCCCGAGTACAGTCTGAATTTGTAAAGTCAGCCTTTTATTTTAATGGCCAAACTGCATGGAATGATCTTCAACACACTTTAAAAATCTATACTCTACTAAACTATGGACAATTTAAAACCATGATCACAAACCTCCCTGCTCCAATATGTAACCTTTCTTTGTTTTTCATGTGTGTTTTGTCCTATTTATTCTATGTAACTGTTTTAACAGATTTCTTTCTTTAGTCTGGGTTTTCACCTATTTATTTTAACTTGCCTGTAACTCGACTAAAAATGAAAATGAGGGAAACTACAATGATAGCCCCCCCCCCCCCCCCCCCCCCCATTGGACAATGTGCAATTCATTTTTAATTTGTATACTGTAATTTTATATAGCAATTGATTTTTCTTTGAATTAACACTGTGCAATAGTGCTCACCATTTATTTACTTATTCATTGGAACTTTTTTTAAACATCAGCGCTGACCTTCATTGTTTGTTTGTTGTATTGGTTGTCCTTTTTATAGCTTTCTATTGTCTGTCAACTGACTGAGGTACAGGATACCTGAATTTTCCCAAGGGGCGGCACGGTGGTGTAGTGGTTAACACTGTCGCCTCACAGCAAGAAGGTCCAGGGTTCGATTCCCGCTCGGGGACCAGGTTTCCATGATGCCAGTTACCCAGGTGGGGTATCTCCCAGGCCTTTCTGTGTGGAGTTTGCATGTTCTCCCCGTGCTCGCAAGGGTTTCCCCCCGATAAGATAAACCCAATGGAAAAACATGCACAACAACAAGATCGCTAACGCTGTGGCGTCCTTGACGAAGACGGACAGGAGTACTTGGATTGGTCCCCTGGCGCGGCTCACGTTGACGCCTGTCTGCTCCCGGCTGCCCATGGGGGGGAAGGACGACGGGATGGGTTAATCACAGAGACAAATCGCATGCATACCGATTAATGACCTCTGAGCAGGTCCTAAATATTTTTTTTTATTATTAAAGTATCTATCTATCTATCTATCTATCTATCTATCTATCTATCTATCTATCTATCTATCTATCTATCTATCTATCTATCTATCTATCTATGAAAAGGATAATGCGGACTCACATAGTGATTCCCATTCATCTTCTTCAAAGGTACAGGGTCCTGCTCCCATTTGTTTTTAGCGTTTAGGGGTATTATTTCAGTAAAGGCCAAAATTCTATTATATGTTAATGATAGGATGCTTCTGGGGTGAATAACTCCTTTTAGAATATCGTCAATGAGGAGGGGCTTTGGGAGAGTGGAGCTTCCTCCCTGACCTGTACCTATAAGTGTCTTACCTGTAGATATTTGAAGCAATTAGTAGTTGGAAGGTGAAAGGTACTGCATAACTGTTCAAAGGACATAAGTATGTTATTTTCATAGAGGTCCCCAAAAGTTTTAATTCCCTGAGTGTGCCACTTCTTGGTAATGCCATCTCTAAGTGATTCTGGTAAAGCTGGGTTGGTATGGAAGGGATTATTCCTGTAAAGTGCAATAAAGCTACCTAGATGTGTCTGAATCTCAAACCATGTTCTTGCTGTGTGTTTAATAAATGGGTTATCTGGTCGGCTGAGTGGTACAGTGGGCAAGGCGCTCGCCACTAACGCAGGAGATGCTGGTATCGAGCCTAGCTCTCTGCGTTGCTACCGGCTTGGCCGGCCGTCATACTAACAAAATTGGCAGTGTTAGAGGGTGGGAAAGCCGGTGGGTGGGGATTGGACGTTGTGGACAGCGACTCCTACAGGTCGGTTGGGTGACGCCGGTGCGGCGGAAACAGGAAGTATCGTGCATAAGCCTGGTCTCTTTTGAAAGATAACATTCTGAAGGTTTTGATACAATAAAGGAGGATTACTTTTAGTTCTAATGAAATAGAGTAACATAGGTCTGAACTTGAGTTGTAGAAAAACTTGTTACTCACGTTTTCTGTAGTAGTTTCTCAAGTTTCTTTAATAGTTGTCATACAGAAGTACAGAATACTTTCATACAAAATGCTTCTTACTGTTACGCTCCAGAGACTGTGCTAGACAAGATAGTATCAAATAACATAGTATAGCATGTAATTTAGAAGAAGAAAAAGGTCACAGTGTTCGGTATAGACATATGTACAATGTTCTGAGTTACCATATAATATACAATACTATGCAGTGTACTAATGTACAGTACTATATAGTGCAAAGCAGAAATGGGATGAGGTACAATTTAGGTACAATTTACAGTAAGGTGTACGAGTTGTAGTGCAATCCTTCATCAATAAATATAAAGTGTGGGGAGTGGGTGCTACAGTGTGTTTGTTTAAAGTGGGTGTGTGCTATAAAGTGTGTGGAGTGGGTGCTACAGTGTGTTTGTTTAAAGTGAGTGTGTGCGTGTGGATGTGTGTGCTATGTGCGTTTGGTGGTTGTTGTTGTGTAGTGTTCATTGTTCGTTTAGCAGCCTGATGGCCTGGGGATAGAAGCTTCTTCTGAGTCTTTCTGTGCTCGCCTTGAGACTCCGGTATCGCTTGCCTGACCGCAGCAGTTCAAAGAGGCAGTTGTTCGGGTGACTGGAGTCTTTAATGATTCTCTTAGCCTTGCCCTTGCAACGCTTGTTGTAAATGTTCTGGAGGGTGGGGAGCCCCCCTCCAATTGTGCGTTCGGCTGAACGTGTCACTCTTTGTAGTCTGCTTCGGTCTTGTGCAGTGCTATTCCCAAACCAGGAGGTGATGTTGCCGGTCAAGATGCTCTCTATTGTACATGAGTAGAAGTTCTTAAGGATCTTCTGACTGACTTGGAACTTCCTTAGGCGCCTGAGGAAGTAGAGGCGTTGTCGTGCCTTCTTCACAACACTGTCAATGTGTGTGGTCCATGTCAAGTCCTCGGATATGTAGGCTCCGAGGTACTTAAAGCTGTTGACTCTCTCAACCGGTGCCCCGTCGATGCTGAGGGGGCTGTAGTCCTTGACCCCCGACCTCCTGAAGTCCACAATCATCTCCTTTGTTTTGCTAACGTTCAGGGAGAGGCTGTTTTCCTGGCACCATCCCGCCAGGACCTTGACCTCTTCCAGGTAGGCCCTCTCGTCGTTGGCAGAGATCAGGCCCACCACCACTGTGTCGTCAGCAAATTTGATGATTGTATTGCTACTCCGCTGAGCCACACAGTCGTGTGTGTACAGGGAGTAGAGGAGGGGACTCAGAACACAGCCCTGGGGGGCCCCTATGTTGAGGGTGATGGATGAGGAGGTGCAGTTGCCTGCTCTCACCACCTGGGGTCTGCCAGTCAGGAAGTCCAAGACCCACTGGCAGAGGTCATAGTTCAAGCCCAGGTCCCTGAGCTTGGCTATGAGTATGGAGGGGACTAGTCGATGAATAGCATTCTCACATAGTTCCCCTGCCTCTTGTCCAGGTGTGATGCTGCTGTGTGCAGCACATGGGCTATGGCGTCCTCCGTGGACCTGTTGGGGCGGTATGCAAATTGCAGGGGGTCCATGTTGATGGGGAGGGAGGAGCAGATGTAGCCCTTTACTAGCTTCTCAAAGCACTTCATGGCTATGGAGGTGAGAGCTACAGGGCGGTAGTCGTTGAGGCAAGCAGGCTTGGATTTTTTGGGTACAGGGATAATAGTGGACTTCTTCAGGCAGGTGGGGATGACAGCCTGTTCTAAGGACAGGTTAAATATGTCAGTGAATACTGGGGCCAGTTGGTCGGCACAGACTTTTAGGACGCGGCCGGGGATGCCGTCCGGACCTGCTGCCTTCCTGATATTCACTTTTTTAAAGGTCCGCCTCACCTCATGCTCTGTTACCCTGAACACTGCGCCTCCATCAGCAGCCGACCCCCCCCCCCCCATTGCTGTGGCTTGTGAGCTGGTGTTGTTATTACCAGCATCAAACCTCGCATAGAAGGTATTGAGGTCATTTGCTAAGGAGATGTCACTGTTCAGTTTGAGGGAGGCGCCTTTGTAATCTGTCATCGTTTTGAGCCCCTGCCACATAGCTCTAGAGTCAGCTTGTTCAAACTGGAGTTCAATTTTATCCCTGTAGCGCCGTTTGGCCTCTGACACTGTCCTCCTTACGTTGTATCGCGCCACCTTGTGGTCATTCATGTTGCCTGCCACTAGGCCGTCGTTGTATGCTTTGGTGCGCTCTCTCAGAGCTTCACGGACGGATTTGTCTACCCAGTGTTTTTGATTTGGGTAAACTCTCATTTTGGTAGTGGGGATTGTTTCTTCCACCAAAGTACAAACATAGTCCAGCACTGTCTCCGTGTAGACATTAATGTTATCTGTGTCGCGGAACACATTCCAGTCTGTGCAGTCAAACGCAGACTGGAGCGTCTCCTCTGACGTCAAATCCCATTTCTGCACCTCTCGCGAGACTACAGGAGTACTTTTGATTCTCTGTTTGTACATTGGTGAAAGAAAAATGGACGCGTGATCTGACTTACCAAAGCCACTATCAGAATGAGCCTTGTAGCCACCTTTAAATTGCGTGTAACAGTGATCTAGGATGTTACCGCCTCTGGTGTTGCAAGTCACATGCTGATAGAAGTCAGGTAATACCTTTCTCAGATTGGCGCTATTGAAATCACCCAGCACTAAAATGGCGGCGTTAACGTTCGCCGCTTGTATTCTATTTACCTCGTCATGGAGTCTGGAGAGCGCGACGTTGTTACTGGCTTGCGGTGGAATATATACTCCGACCAGGATGATCGCCGTTAACTCCCTCGGGAGGAAGAAAGGACGACACTTGATGGTTATATATTCCAGGTCTGGGCAGCAGTGGTTGGATAATTCCTTCACGTTAGTTGGATCACTCCAATTGTTGTTAAACATGAAGGCAATACCTCCTCCACGTTGTTTACCGGACTCTGCTGTACGATCCTTGCGGTGGATAAAGAAGTGTTCGGCCGGTTGGATTACGTGGTCTGGAACGTCCGGCGCCAGCCACGTCTCGGTGAAGCAGAGAACGTTGCAGTCTCTGACGTCTCTTTGGTATTGAATCCTTGCTCGGATATCGTCCAGTTTGTTGTCAATTGATTGTACATTGGCTAGCAATATACTGGGTAATGGCGTTCGGTGGCGTCTGGATCTCAGCCTGTTACGGATCCCAGCTCTCTTCCCACGCCGTCTGGATCCTTTGTTCCTGGGGTCGGGAACAAAGGGATCTGGTCCCATTCTCCGGAGAATCTCCTCAGGCCATTGTTGCGGTTCGGAAAGCTGGTCCAGTGAGTAATCCAATCGGTAAGTTTCCCGTAATCCGATGTCTATAAGTGACTGACGGTCATACACATTAAATGCACCTACTGTTGGTACAGACAAAACTCTTAAAACTATAAATATTAACAAAAGTAAGCACAGTCTCGACGGAGCGAACAGAAAGGCAGCCGGTCGTTGCAGCGCAATATCTAAATATAGTATTTCCAAAAAAGATTGTATGAGCTGGAAAACATGCTGGGTACATAGCCTGAAGACTTATGTAGTAGATGTCCAAATTTCATAATAATCCGTTGAGAAATGAGTGATTAGGAGCGATTTTGGTACTGTGGAGAAAATAAAAAGCTCTGCAGGTTTCCTTTTCCTCATTGACTTCAATTCATTCTGCGTTTTTTTTCCCTGTTTTCGCTCATGAATTTTCACCTAGATCCCTGATTCGCAGATCCCCACATCGGGTATCATTGAAAAGCCACACTCATTGGCTACAACCCTGTCCAAAAACTCTCGAGATCGCCAAATGATTGACGGAGCTAGAGCCCCGGGAGTCAGGGGTTCCTGTACGGGTTCACTATCACATTATTTATTTCAAACCTTTATTTAAACTTGAAAGGCAACTGAGGTTTCCCTCATTTACAGTCACGTCAAGTGTATACAGAAATAAGCAAAAACATAAAAGGCATATAAAATAACCACAATAAGACAACAAGACGAGACAAAAGTAAGGATACAAATCAATTAAAACACGTACAACTTGATTGACAAAGGTTGGAGTTCAAGGTTTTATACTCTGCAACAGAGGGGAGAATCTCAATATTTAAGGACTGTTGGAGTTCATTCCATGAGCTAGAGGGGCATCATGGCATCAAAATGCAGACTTACCTGTTCCTGTTGAGGGACCGGACCAGTCAGTCACTAGAAGGGGTTCCAAAATACCATTCCAATAATGATGTCGTTTTACGAGGTAGCTTACCAATAAGGCCCTTAAAAATGAAGAAATATCAGTGTTTGTTGCACCTCTCCATCAGAGAGGACCAACCAACCTTCTCAAGGACACACTGATGAGTGTCATATCTATCATTAGTGATGAATCTGAGGGAAGAGTGATATACAGAGTCCAGGGATTGAGGCCGCAGCATGCCTATAAATTACATGTATTATTTACATGTTTATAATTACATGCAATACCTGAGTGGATCAGTGCTGATCATGACAGGAGGAAAGGGCTGTATAACTTGGTGTAACTTGCGGGATGATTAGGCTGACCAATAAATATTGATTGATAATTTTGTTATGCTCCTATTGTAGTGCACAGTAAGATGAGACCTAACAACATTGTTAAATGCCAAATTGTCACTTGGTCTTTGGGTAGTAGTAGGAATGTTTAGATAAGATAAAATAAGTTCAGCACCACATTGGTGAACAGCTCCTCTTCCCTGCACAGTGTTTCATATAATCAATCAATCAATCAGATTTATTTATATAGGACATTTAACATGACACGTGTCAACCAAAGTGCTGTACAGAGGGTAGATACACATAGATACATATTTACAACAATCACACTCCGTTTTATGGGAGGGCACACAGGCAAACACATAGGAAAACAGGGCATGAGTCAATGAACGGGAAAGGCTAGTAGGTAGAAGTGGGTTTTGAGCCTCGATTTGAAGGCATCTATCGAGGGGGCAAGCCTAATGGAGGTGGGGATTCTGTTCCACAGTTCAGGGGCTGCGACAGCAAAGGCACGGCCCCCCCTGAGCTTGAGGTTAGACCTCCGGACTGTCAGGAGCCTCTGATCAGCTGACCTGAGGGACCTGGTGTTGGAATAGGGGGATAGGAGGTCTGAGATGTAGGAGGGGGGGTGACCATTAAGGGCTTTAAAAACAAATAGGAGAACCTTAAAATCTATCCTGTAGCGTACTGGAAGCCAATGAAGGGAGGCAAGGACAGGGGTGATGTGGTCTCTCTTGCGGGTTCCGGTCAACAGTCTGGCAGCGGCGTTTTGTACCAGTTGGAAGCGGGACAGGGAAGACTGGTTAATGCCTATATAGAGGGAGTTGCAGTAGTCTAATCTAGATGAAATGAAGGCGTGGATGACTCTCTGAAGGTCTGCAGGGGAGAGAAGGGCTTTGAGTTTGGCAATGGTGCGTAGTTGGAAAAAACATGCCGTTACCACTGAGTTCACTTGTCTGTCGAATTTAAATTGTGGATCAAAAATGACACCTAGGTTCTTGACATAAGGCTTGACCAGGGAGGACAGGTTGCCAAGGCTGTTGGTAAGGGTGGTGACAGCGTCACATTTGTTTTGATTTAGTTGTAGAATGTTTTGTGCCATCCAACATTTAACGTCATCCAGACAGGACATGAGCCTGTTAAGTAGAGACTGGTTGTTAGGTTTCAGGGAAACGTAAAGCTGTGTGTCGTCAGCATAACAGTGAAAAGAGATGCTGTGCTTCTGAATGATTGGACCAAGGGGTAGCATGTAAAGAGAGAACAGGATCGGGCCAAGGATGGACCCTTGCGGGACCCCACAGGAGAGGGAGGTTGGGGGGGAGGAGCAGTTGGCGATGTTGACAGCAAAGCTTCTATTTGTGAGATAGGAGGAGAACCATGCTAGTGCAGTGCCACTGACACCAACCCCATGTTGGAGACGATCTAATAGAATGGTGTGATCAACAGTGTCGAAAACTGCGCTGTGGTCAAGCAGCATTAAAACAGAGCAGTCACGGTTGTCAGCGGCGAGGAGTAGGTCATTTGACACTTTAAGGAGGGCTGATTCTGTGCTATGGCCAGTCCTGAACCCTGACTGAAAAAGGTCTCCAGGATGCTGTTCTGGTGCAGGTAGGGAGACAATTGGCACATATAAGGTGGGGCTTGACAGCTGGACACTCACTTGGGAGGAAAAACCAGCGATGCCATAAGTAGTATACTGTATGTACGTATTTTATTAAAAAAAAATTACAATGTGTACATAAGTACATATATTACATATAAAAAATGCATTTTAAAGGAGAGTTGCCGGTTCTCAATGGCTAGTAGTAGCAATACAATACATCATTGACATAAAGATGAACTTGACAACCACTTAAAGATAACAAGATTGTCCATTATTAATATTATGGTAAATAAGATAGGACCCAAGACTGATCTCTGAGGAATGCCTTTTGTAATTGGCAAGAACTCAAAGCTCAGACTGGGCACTCCCCATTTTCACACACTGAAGTCTCAGAATAGCTCTGAAACAAGTATTCGTGTACAAATACAAGCATTTGTATCAAAGCCAATAGAGGCATTGCACTGAATGTTTAGAATGCCCATTTGTCCTCCATGTTGGAAGAAACAATGGTCACAGTAGAATAGTAATAGCATGCTTTTCCAGTGTTTCACCTCTCTACGACTGCAGATATTTGGCATTTTCTTTTGAAAGTGGTTAGCAATGGTTACAGGCAACCATGTTAGAAGAAAGGTAGCGGTTAGGTAGCACTCTTAGCCTAAATTCAGACAGATGTAATGTTTAAACAGCCACTGGAAACTTTAAAAAACATCAGCTTTCTCCTCCACCAAACACTAGTTTCCACGACAACATGGTCGTAATTCTACGGCTGACATTTTATGATTGTACACCAGTCAAATTACCATTCATGAATATTGATTTAAACGTGAATGACAACATCAATTGAAGTTCTGGTGGTGCTCAGGCTGGGCTGAGTGAAGACTATAGTATACACTACACTACAGTATCTAGACTACAGTATAGACTACAGTATAGACTACAGTATAGACTACAGTATAGACTACAGTATAGACTACAGTATACACTACCTAGACTGCTGGTCGGGTGACAGCCGTTAGAACAAGAATGGGAATGAAATATACTGGGGAGAGGATGTCCTCACTCAGAATCTCAGACTAGCCTGTCACAGTAATGTTTGTGCTAGCTAGACCATGGTTTGTGTGCGTGTGTGTGCGTGTGCGTGTGCGTGCGTGCGTGTGGGTGTGTGTGTGTGTGCGTGCGTGCGTGTGTGCGTGTGTGTGTGTGTGTGTGTGTGCGTGTGTGTGTGTGTGTGTGTGCGTGCGTGTGCGCGTGTGTGTGCGTGTGTGTGTGCGTGTGTGTGTGCGTGTGTGTCACTGCCAGGATCAGGCCCACCAGCCTTCACATTCTCAGACTGTGTGATGATGTCTTGCCACGCTGCCAGAGCATCTGAACATCATGTCCACTGGGTCACAGGATCCAAATGGACCATGAAGACATTGCTTTCGGTTCATGTTTGCACACACTGTCTAAAGGCCGGTGTATGGTTTCTGCGACGCACGGGCCGCACCGCGCACAAGCCGATGAACGATGAACAGCGACATGTCGACTGCAAAGCGCTGAGCGTTCATGCTTCTCACTCTTTCATTACAACTGCATGCCTCGCCGTGAAGGGAAGAGTGGTCCAGTCGGCCGGTCATTGATGGAAGTGTTTCTAACGTAACCGCGGAATGGGACGTGTGGTTTAAAAAATTTCAGAGGGGGTGTGGCTTCGTTGCACAACCCTCAATTGCAGCAAATGTACCATAGACTCTCTAGAGCAGTGGTTCCCAAAGTCGGGGGCGCGACCCAAAGGTGGGCCGCGAGCAGCCACGGGAGGGCCGCGAGATTTTTAATTGTCGGGCCACTGAACTTAGAAGCAGGCCAGGACAGTGTTTCTAGTTGTATTCTAAAATTCTATTCTATTGTATTCTAAAATGTGACTATATGGTTTTATATTAACTTAATAAATAAACAAAAAATGAAAAATCTACTTATTTCAACGAACATTTCAAACTAAATAACAGATTATGCACATAAAACGCTGAAAACAACCGAAGCAACAATAGTATTTTAATGAGGCTATTATTATTATCATTATTATTTTGCAACAAGTTAGCCCTCTCATAAATAGCACATATAAATGAATAACTAACTTGAACTAACTTAATAGGATTGAAGTGATATTTGGCTTAAAAAATCGGTCACCTGAAAAAAAAAAAAAAAAAAAAAAAAAAAAAAAAAGCCTGACGATGTGCATTGGGCCGCGGCTCTCTGACGCCTTATTTTCTGGGTCCCGGCCTGAAAAGTTTGGGAGCAGGGGTCCCCAAACCTTTTCCTCTGAGGGCCACATAACTTTTCCCTTCTCTGGTGGGGGCCGGGGTCAGTTTGTAACAGAAAAAGTGTGACGATCGCAGGGGTGCCTAAACGTAAACATTTATTGTTTTTCCAGAAAGCCACACATAACCAAATATTAATTACGCTTTCCGGGATCTTCACAGAAAAAAAGAGTCAGGAAATAAATAATAACACTATTAACACTTTAACTGCCGAAAACGCCGGAACTCGTCATTCCCCGCCATGCTCAAGTTGCCGCGGACGCCGGAACTCGTCTTTGATATCAATATTTCAAAAATCTGTGATCGGAATCATATTTCCCCTCTGCAGCCTTGACACACAGTTCTGATCTCCTCTCAATCCTCTAGCGGTTCAAGAGCGCCATCTGGTGGCCGATCGGCAGATCGAAAAACCGGATGTCAACCTTTAACCCGGCAGGACTCACTCCATATGTGGTCCGGGCACTCGCTAATGTTAGAGAGACTCAGTCTTCACACAGTGAACATCGATCGGTGGAAATAACTCAAAAAAACAACATGATTTGGACGTATATACTATTATACAACCTGGAAATAGATCGGGTATTTCGACATCCCATAATGGAAAAACTGTTTACTCCACGCTGATCGCCCAACGGCCCGAGGAGACTAGGGTGAGTTTTAGCGTTATATTCTAACGTGTTCTTTACTAACTGCTATGATGAACATATGACCCACATTAGATGAATGGTATAACGTTGCCCACGGAATTATAAACGCCCCCTCGCCCATCCGGTCAACATCTAGTAATTCTAGTCAATTCTAGAAGTACGTCCAATTGAAATTTTTGATCTCGCACAGATCGCTATCAAACTGTATTTCATCATCAATATAATGCATTTGGGGCTATAAATCACGTTCTGGAGAAAGCTGCAGAAAGAGATGAAAACATACTTATACTTTAGACCATATTTTAGTATGAATATGTGGATGAAAAAGTTTAACGTTGCTACACCCTGAACAATACATATAGGACATTGAATGGGCCCTAATAATGGCAATCTAGGGAGCTCCAGTAGCTCACCGCGTACCTCGAGCGCTATTTCGGCGCCGGGGACAACCGTGCTCGTCACGGATCTGGGGTTTAGCGAGTTCGAATCCCGGACTGCAGCCGTGCCTTTCCCAGAGTGTCTTCCCCCCCATCTGTACCCCTTCAGCCTGTTTCTGTCGGTCATTCTTGACCAGAGTAAATGCGATAAACGCAAAAAAGAGCCAGCGGAATGGCCAAAGTTAAAAAAATAAAAATAATGGCAATCTAGCAATAGAATTTAAAAAGTTATAGCCCTGCAAAGAAGGGGAACTTCTCCATGTTAAATAGAGCTGGCAACGGATGGTATATCATGAATTTAACCTCGGCAGTTAAAGTGTTAATGAAATAAATAACACTATTTATGAAATAAATATACAGTACCTACAGACCACCTAGCTCTGTACTATTTAAAAGCACAGTGCAGGACACACTCGAAGGTTATCACACCTCAGAGATGGCAGTGGACATGTATGACAGGACAATAATAATTATTTAATGCCTTCTGTGGAATTTGTATTTCTTATTTGTTACACATCTGTTTTAATGATTAATTATATACATTTGAAAGAATGCAGGTCAACATGCAATGTATCCCATTGATTGGTATACAATGGGACAGACCTTAGTTTGATTGATTGATTGATTGATTGATTGATTGATTGATTGATTGATTGATTGATTGATTGATTGATTGATTGATTGATTGATAACTTTATTAACAGATTGCAGAATGGGTACATAAGGGGATGCAGACCAGAGAAAGAATTTTGTCTTGTTTACATCAGGGTCCCCCATTTTCAATTCATCATAACATATATGACACACACGACACAGATAGACAGTACTGCTACATCTATACATTTATGACATACCAGATTTGCAAATACAGTACTGTTTGTGATACAAAAAGAGTCCAGAAAAGAGAGTACATTTGACGTAGAAACTGTTGGAGGAGGTTGGGTAGGAGGGGTGGGTGGGGGATAGACTTACACTGTACAAGCAAAACTGTACATTGGAATATTGACAAAACCATACTTGGTCATTTACTGTACATTGGAGGGGGTTGATATAGCTATACACCTGCATTCCTTCGAATATATCATTAATCAATTAAACTTATATTGAAATACACTATATAGCCCTATACACCAACACTGAAATGACAGTGGATAAATAAATAAGAACTAAAGCTAATCTGTGGAAATAGACTACATTAATATTCCATAACAATATCTTGTGTGCGCCTACGAATGAACAGTAGCCTATAGGCTTAATTATGGAATAATAAGCCATACTGCGTTCATTCATTACGCCCGCCGTAGGCTATATATATTATATTTCATTCATTCATTCATTCATTCATATACAGTACTGTGCGCGCGTGTGTGTGTGCGTGCGCTGCGGCAGGTGTACCGCGAGCTGTATATGATGCCAATACATTAATCTAATCTAGTTTTGATGGCGCGCAAGCGTGATTACGAAACCTAGCCGCATTTCTCGGAGACGCTCTCTGATTGGCACTGACTGACACTAGGTTTCGTAATCACGCGGCTCGCAAGACTCGCAAAGCACTTCCGCCATTAATTTGCATAATTTTATTATAACTTGACAGACTGTGTTCTCATAGTGATTCCTTCACGTCAACGCTACAGGCCTCCTTGGAATTAATTACTTAATCATAATTAAAATAAATATGACAATATTTGTATGATAAGAAATTACGTTATTTGATGCCGGAAAAATAAATAATAGCACTACACACACTGCAAATGACTCGGAATAAATAAATACATCAGCCACATAATTCTGTTATAATTTTATTGTTGTTCTCATTTATAGTTTGGGACATTTGCTTATTGTATACATTATAAGAGCCAGTGGATAAACATTCCACTGCTCATCTTACCGGTACGATGTTGCGTGTGACAAATAAACCTGACCTTGCAGGTGCACTTGAACAGCAATCATGTACATTGAACCCTGGCATCCAATTAACAGTGATTAATCGCGCCATGCTTAAATGGTCAACTCTGCACCCAAGGCTTACACACACAATTATGGGTAACGTCCAGCATAATTATGCTCGATACGAACGCGCAATGAATATCGGATCCTTCGGGGACGGGAGACATTCAGCATAGACAATGGGGATGCTGCCATCTAATTTTATTTTATTTATTTTTTTAAGCTCCGGGGCTCTAGGGGGCCGGGCCAAATGTGGAGGCGGGCCGAATCCGGCCCGCGGGCCGTAGTTTGGGGACCACTGCTCTAGAGGTAAAGAGGCCGATGGGGTTTTCCACAGGCCAAATACGGTAACCATCGTTCTGTCTTGCTGAGAGGTGTAACTTGTAGCTTGTGACAGAACCTACAAGACAGTGGGATACAGTTACCTGGCTTTGTTTGCACACAATATACACTGTGAATGTTTTCACAGTGCAGCCTGTAGAGGAGGAAGGTTTGGCTTGTTTGAACACTGCACCTGTAATTGGATTACCTCACCATGGACTTCTTGGGTCAAAGACGTTTCTATTTATAGAATTCCTGGTCATTTACAGAATCCCAGCTCAAGAATAACAATGGTGGTTTACAGATTGTCCTCCTTCCATTTATGTGGAAGAGGCCATTCACAGAATGTTTCAAGTTTCACGTTTTGTTTTATTTGTCACAAATAAGGTAGACGTACATTACGGTGAAATGCTTCGTTCTGTGTGACCCTCCTGAAATTGTGCTTCATACAGTACAAAAGTAAAATAATAAAGACCAAACACTATACAAAAGATACAATATACAAAACTAAAGTACAAAATGCAAAACAAAATGCAAAAATTAGGTAGAGATGTACTGCAAATCTTTTAGTAATAAGTAGACCAAATATGGTGTAGTGTTAAAAAGTGTGTTAAAGTGTCTAAAGTGAATTGTTTTAAAGGTGAGTGTTTAAAGTGAGCATGTGGATGTGTGAATGTATAATGTAGAATGGTTATGGGTTAGCATACATATATATCAACAAAAATGTAATTAATCTGTGTTTTATTACTGGATCTTGTAAACGAGTCTCAGTGGAACAGTGATATTGTGATTTCACAAACCTACTCGCTACACAAAATTAGGTAATTTCTTTTGAAAATGGTTACCAATGGTTACAGGCAGCCATACTGGAGAGGAACCTATACTATGTAGTCATGGTCAATAAGCCACTTTCAGCAAGTCTCTGTTGCACATCCTCCAGGAGGCCACAACTAAATCAGGCAATGATTTCCAAATATTTTCATTGCAAATTAAAATACACTATGCCGCAGAGGCGTATTTAGACCACTATCACTAGGGCACGTGCCCTAGTGATGATCATCTGTGCCCCAGTGATAAAAAAAAAAAAAAAATTAACAAATGTTTTTTATTTTCCCTTTTTTAACATGATCAAATGATCATTTAACATGATCAAATAATTATTATAATATTTTTTACTTCGCTTTGAAATATTATAGTGAAATATTTTGCACTGCATTTATCTTGTTGAAATCCTCCAACAGGCTCTTTTTTGTAAGTTGACTGGTTTGCACACCAATAATACAGTGCAATAATAGAATAGTAGAATAGATAGTAAAATTATGCAATAGAATGGCCAGAGTAAAATAGTGCTACAGTACAATCAACAGCGGGGTGTATTAGAAGGCTATGGTGAAGAGGTACGTTTTTAGCTTATTTCTGAAAATATTAAGAGATCTAGCTTCCCTAATGTCCATAGGTATCAAATCAAATCAAATTTATTTATAGGGCCCGACAACACACGTTAATGTCCCCATGGGCCGTACAGGTCTTCTTTAAACAAGTCAAGAAGACAACATAACAATAAGTCAAGAACAGAACAAGAACACCATAGGGTCCAAATTTTTTTTAGATGAATGCAAATAAATGAAAGAATGCAAGCACTCCCAGACATACCCCACGCGAAGGTAAGGAAAAACTCACTAAAACCTAACAATAGGGAAAAAAAGCTCCACAGGCAATGTGGAGGAGAGAAACCTTAGAAGGGCCGTTCAAGGGGGGATCTCCCTTCTTAGATGTCGGTGATAGTAGTGTTGCAGACGGACAGTTGGTAAGCATGCACTCATGTGTGTGGTGAAACACAGATGAGTGCATGCAATAGCAACTGTACATTTTGAAAAATTAAAGATAGAGCTAATAGCGATAGCAACTGAACATTTTGAAAGATTAAAGATAGAGTTGATAGCGGATCTATTTGAGGCACAGGGGCGGCGCAAGAGGGTCACGTCCTCCCCGTCTTAGTCACGGGACATTCAACACTCCGGTCGTTGCTCAGGGACAGCCGGAGACAGGGGGAAGGGGGGTGGCGCAGAGAGGGTCGCGAACTCCCCGACATCATCGCGGGACATCCGGCACTCCGGTCACCACTACGAGACCTCCGAAGACAGGGGGGCACGCAGAGGGGGTCGCAATCTCCCGGCCTTCGTCACGGGACGTCCAACACTCCGGTCAACACTCCAGGACAGCAAGTCATAGGAAGACAGGGAGACGGGACAGGCGTTAGACAGCTCATGAGATTGTAGTAGGCGGACATAGCAATAGATACAAGTGGTAGGCATATATGTGAATGGAGTAGATATATGAAGTAAGCGTATTATGTGAATAGAATAGAAGTACTTAACCCAGCAATGAAACCGCGTTGACTGTTAATCTGTTAACAGTCTGTTAATCAGTTGACAGGACCACGGACAGACGGCGGTGAATAACTGATCCAATGCCTCGGAGGTGCATGTAGAGCAGTCACTACAAGCTTGGCCAAGACCCCGAGGCATCCATCACCTTGGTCAGCGCCAGGAGACGGGTACTCAGAGAGAAGGGGGAGGGAGGGGGGGGGGGGGGGGGAGAGGGGGGGGGGGAGAGGGGGGGGGGGGAGAGTTAGAGAGTTCCCATGTTTGTGGTGCTGCAAAGGAGCAGACATGTAGTACCCTGTAGTGCCATGTAGTACCCCGTAGTGCCATGTAGTACCCTATAGTACCCCATAGTGCCATGTAGTACCCCGTAGTATCGTGTAGTACCCTGTGGTGCCATGTAGAGCTATGTAAGCCATGTAGTACCATGTAATGCCATGCAGTACCAAGTAGTACTCTGTGGTACCATGTAGTACCCTGTACCCTAACTAAACTACCCTATAGTAAACTACCCAGTGGTACCATGTAGTACCCTGTACCATAACTAAACTACACAGATTAATCTAAAGGTCAGTCCCCGACCAGGTGAGATCAAGGTAGGTTGAAGGAGAGAGAGAAAAGATGAGTCTTAAGCAGGGATTTAAAAGCTTCGACAGAGCAGGCGCCCCTGATGACGGCAGGTAATTTGTTCCACAGGTAGGGAGCGCGGTAGACAAAGGCTCTGTGGCCGGCGGATTTCTTTTTAACCCTAGGGGTCGATAGAAGCCCCGCATTTTGTGAGCGCAGAGCACGAGCGGGCGAGTATCGGGAGATGAGATCAGATAGATAGAGCGGTGCAAGCCCATTTAAAATTTTGTAGGTGAGGAGTAGCACTTTAAAGTCAGAGCGGGCTTGGATAGGAAGCCAATGTAGGGCGGACAAAACTGGTGTGATGTGATCAAATTTTCTAGTTCTAGTTAGTATCCGTGCAGCCGCATTTTGCACGAGTTGAAGATTTTTGATGCTTGAATTAGGTAAGCCTGAAAAAAGTGCATTACAGTAGTCCAGACGTGATGAGACAAAAGCATGAATCAGGGTTTCAGCATCAGCCAGAGTTAAAATGGGGCGTATTTTTGCGATATTACGAAGATGGAAGAATGCAATTTTGGTGACATTTTTTATATGTGCATTAAATGAGAGGGAGGAATCAAAAATGACTCTGAGGTTTTTTATGGTGGAGCTCTGGGATACATGACAGGTATCAAAGTTGAGGGAGATGTCCTGAAACAGGCCTCTGTGGTTTGGGGGGCCAACAATTAACATCTCAGTTTTATCTGCATTAAGGAGTAGAAAGTTTTGCGACATCCATTTTTTGACGGCAAGCAAGCAGGCCTCAAGGTTTTGTAGTTGGGAGGAATCATTTGGCTTAATAGGTATATATAATTGGGTGTCATCAGCGTAAAAATGAAAGTTTATGCCAAATTTGCGTATGATATCGCCGAGGGGTAGCATGTAAATCGAAAATAGCAAAGGGCCCAGGACAGAGCCTTGTGGGACACCACATTGCACTGGGAGGGTCTCAGATGTTAAATCATTATAGACCACGCAGTGTGTTCTATCAGTTAAATAGGATTTAAACCAAGCTAGTGCAAGACCCCGAATGCCAACATGGTTCTCAAGCCGACCTAGAAGAATCGAGTGATCGATAGTGTCAAAGGCTGCACTGAGATCAAGCAATAAGAGCACAGAGGTGAGGTTTGAGTCAAGAGAGAGCAGTAAGTCATTTGTGACTTTGGTAACCGCCGTTTCGGTGGAGTGTAAGGCTCTAAAGCCAGATTGAAATGATTCATTAAGATTATTGTTTGATAAATGGTCAGTAAGTTGCGTTGCGACGATCCGTTCTAACACTTTGGATAGGAATGGGAGATTGGAGATAGGTCTGTAATTTTTCAAGATTAGAGGGTCAAGGTTCGGTTTTTTAAGTAATGGTTTAATGACGGCTGATTTAAAGGCCAGGGGCACCACGCCAGTAGACAAAGAGGTGTTGAAGATATTGAGTAGGGCAGGGCCTAGAGTTGGGAAGAGTTTTTTGATGAGAGTTGCTGGGAGAGGGTCAAACAGACAGGTTGAAGGTTTAGCCGCGCCAACCAGTTTAGAGAGGGCACTAAGTGAGACGTTTTCAAGGCAGCATAGCGTATGACTGGAATCAAAGTCAGGGGGAATGCCCGTCAAAGGTTGGGAGGGACTCTGATTGTTGAGTAAAGCAACAATTTCATCTCTAATGAGGTCAATTTTCTTGGTAAAAAATGTCATGAATTCGTTAGCCGAGAACGCATGGTTTAGGGCACTTGGTTGTTTCTGCGTAAGTTTTGCAACTGTGTCAAACAGAAACTTTGAGTTGTTTTTGTTTTCATTTATGAGCCTGGAAAAATAAGAGGTTTTGGCAAGTGAGAGTGCCTTTTTGTAGTTACGTAAACTATCATTCCAGGCGAGGCGGAATACTTCGAGTTTGGTCGAACGCCATTTATGTTCAAGTTTGCGACAAGCCTTTTTAAAGGAGCGCGTTTCCTCCGTAAACCAGGGAGTTAGTTTTTGCGGAGCACGTTTAATTTTAGGTTTAAGGGGAGCGACAAGGTAGTGTGTTCCATAACTTTGGTGCATAGTTAGCAAAGGCTGCATCCCTGATTTTCTTTAGACTGTGGCTTGGAACCTTCAATAGACCAGTAGTAGATGATCACAATGTTTATACTTTGTATATAAGGAGGAGGACCTTGAAATCAATTCTAAATGTTACCAGAAGCCAGTGTAGGTTACTTACTTGTAACTTCGGGTTTGATCCAAGGAGTAAGTTGCCCCATATTGCTCTGTAACATTTCTCTTTTTGTTATAGGACCGACTAGTAGGATTTCAGTTTTGCCCTCATTTAATTTTAGGAAGTTGTTCGTCATCCATTTGTTTATTGCTAAGAGACAGGCGGAAATGGAGTTTATAGCTGTGTGATCATTTGGTTCAGCGGAGATGTACAATTGTGTGTCATCTGCGTAACTATGGAAACATACATTGTGCTTTCTAATGATGTCTCCTCAATGTTCAATGTTCAATGCAATGTTCAATGCAAGTAAAGCACTTTAAACTTTAAGTATGACTAAATGCTTTATTGACTATATATATAGTAACTGTTCCAAAATGCATAGATTTCTATGTATTTTAGGGGTTTGGGTGGCTAGCTCTTTTTAATTAATATAAATGTCAGATTGTTTTATTTATTTCATAGATTTCTATGCATTTCAGGAGTTTGGGGGGCTGGCTCCCCAAAATAATTAAATAACATAACCCTAACCTAACCATAAAACCGAAATAAAGTTAAAAAAAAATAGTTACAAAATCCACCCATTTTCGCCCACAAACCGGCCAAAACCGGCCAAATTTTTCCCGCCGTCGCGCTACGCGCTCCCGCTTCGTAGTTGTTGGTGCCCTTCTGTGCCCTACTGAAGTGCTGGGTCTAGATACGCCCCTGCTATGCCGTCATACAAGGAAGTAATACTGTGTGTCTCTGCTTTCCCTGTTCCACATGTAACAGAGAACAACCAGGATGGCTTAGAAACAACACAAAGGCAAGTATTACGTCCATGTCTTGAGAAGGAGGAGCGAAAGACTCGTTTTACACTGTATACAGTGGCAGCAGGAAGAGACCCAATGCACATCATGACTCTTAGTTCTTCCAAAGAAACCAACCAACGCTGATATCCAGGATTCATCAAAGCCATTTTGAATCTAAATGGTTCCAGACAAAGGACGTCACAAAGCTCTCAAACCCACGTAAAGGCCAGGCACACAATCGAATGTCCATCTTTAGAATCTGAATCAGAAGGGCGGCTGGGTGGCGTAGCGGAGATTGCGCTCGTCACCAATGCAAGAGACTCCCGTCTCGAATCCCGGTGTCAGCATTGCCTGCGGCTTGGGCCAGTCATCATACTATCTCAATTGACAGAGGTAGCGGGTGGGAAATCGATGGGTGGGGATTGGACGTTGTGGACAGCGACTCCTACAGGTCGGTTGGGTGACGCCTGCACAGCAGAGACAGGAAGTATCGGGGGCAGCGTGAGCCTCCCATGCGTTACTCCTCGCCACTGAGAGTCCGCGCTGTCTGGTGAAAAGATGCGACAGGCTGCCTCCTCGTGTACGGGAGGGGACACGTGATGCAAGGCTTCTATCCTCACTACAGCCGACCAGTGGGAGGCATAGTCTAGCAACGTTCAAGACAGTGGAGGGGAGAATTGGCAATACGAAATTGGGATGGGAGAAAAATAAGGAGAAAAAGTGGACAAAAAGAAATCTGAATCAGAAAGGTCTTTATTTATTATAAGTAGTTTTTCCACATACAAGGAATTTGCTTTGGTCGTTTTTCGATGCGACATTAACGGACAGATAATAACGGACAGATAATAAAATAAAAAGGTGGAGTCAAATAAAATGGAATATGAACTAAGTTAAGATAGAAGCACAATAGAATATAATAGAATTATGAAATCAAATATAGTCCAGCAGGGCTGTACAACTGTAAATAAAGAGGTTGAATAAAATAAAATGGAATATAAACTAAATAAAATATAGCACAATAGAATATAGTACAATTATAAGTAAAAGATTAAAATATAAGAATAGGCCAGGGCTGTACAACAACAGTATCAACTTCTTGCCAACTTGTTGTTGTGTGCTGAGAACCTCACAATTACTCCATTATTGCCACCAGATGGTCGGGCTTCAGTTCTTCTAAAAAATTTGTCAAATATCAAGGTCCAGTGTGTAGCTGCCCCATAAGGCTACGTGAATTGGGAAAGATCGTAAAGGTGACACTGCAAATTCACTCTGATTATAATTGTACATGTTCTGTTTCAGAACTGAGGACACTATTAGAATAAAGCTCATTCGGTATAATAATAAATAAATAAACGTTCTGTGTGTCCGCAAAATCTATGGCAGCCAAAAACAGCCATGTCTTTATTTATTATTTTATTGCCGTTTTCTTGTGATAGCGGCTTATTATTTAGTTATCTCGAGATAACAAAGTCAGTTTTCTCGTGATAACTTATTATTTAGTTATCCCGATATAACAAAGTAAATGTTCTCGTGATAACAAAGATTAATTTATTTAGTTATCTCAATATAACAAAGGTTGTTTTCTTGTGATGTTGAGTACAGCAACTACGGCTGAAATCAGGACGGCGTGATCACATGAACCAGCTCGCAATCATCTCCGAGTTCTGCACATGGTTCTGGATCATTATCCCACCAAAACAAAAGTCTTCTGCTTCTGTTATATCGAGATAATGAAATAAATGAATCTGTTATCACGAGAAAATAGACTTTGTTATATTGAGATAACTAAATAATAAGTCGTTATCACAAGAAAGTGACAATAAATAAAGACGTGGCCGTTCTCGGCTTCCATAAAAATCATCGCCAATCATCTCCCATTCCTTGTCAATGGAGCACTTTCAGACTTTATACTTGATGACATCACAAATTTGAATATTGATTCTCTGGTTTATCGCTTTAGGATAGAGTGGCTCATGTTATATTGATTGACATTTCCTAAGCCATGCAATAACATATTGGAATTGTTAATTTGGGTGGTAGTGAAAGGGTTAACCCAGCTCTGTCTCCCATTGACCTGTAATGGTGGTATCGGAATGAAAAGGTCTAATACTTTTGATTTGAACGACTGTGACCCCCACCCCCACGCCTATCATAGAAACTAAGGTGCTGTCAGCCTGTCAAAATGCATCTGGTTCTGTCGGGTCTATGATACATTGTCTGGCGCTGGTCACTAACCTGCAGTAATACATGTGTTTTACATTCATTTAAGGCGAGACAGCACCCCCAAAATTGCCTTTTTGCTTTTTTTCGACGAAATTGAGATTTTGTTATATTTTGCTTCCTAAACATGTCTTCTATGAAACTAGACAATAAAATGTCAATAACACACATTTAGTTGTTTAATTGACTTAATCTTGCCTGATTGCATCCATAAATGTGCACATATTTAATGGGGAAGTGCCTCATTTGCATATATAAACATAAAATTCAGAAAACTTGCAATATATTTTTTCTTAGTTTATATGTACATAACAAACTGGGAATGTCTCATAGTGATATATATTCAAATATTGTTTTTGCCTATTAGGGGGTGCTGTCTCACCTTAATGATGAATATAGTGGACAGTTATACCATGAAAGGTTTATAGGATAGTTTATTGCACAATTTGATCAAACACTGAACAAAATGAATAGAAAAATCTAAATGTACAAACAATTTTTCTTCTTCAAAGATGCATGTCAAGTGAATGACTGTAGCTCCTTCATATATTAATAATTTTAACTATCATCATTCTTCATTAGCTACTGCATTTCACTGTAAATGTTTAACATGCTTGAAGACTTCACTTCAAATTACAAAACATTAGAACTAAATCATTGTTTATTTGCAATGTACCACTTCATTGTACAGTACAATTTACATTCAAATATATACTGTATTACATTCATTCAATCTTTATTTATACTCGATAATACACTGAGTAATTAAACTCATTTACAGTGCCGTCGATATGTTACATACACAAGTGTCACAGTGTGTTCATAAATATAAAGACATCAGACAATCAGAATAATTAAGAGCACATTTTAAAATACATTAAAAAGAATAATAAAAAATCTTTTAAAAAGAATAAAATAGCTAAAAATTTAAACAGAGGTAATAATTTAAAAACAATTACATATTGTGGTGACCTGATTGGTCATTAAGGTTCTAAACCGACCCATAGACACTAGAGTGTCTAGTTTCAGTGTTTCCTGCAGGGTATTCCATGATGTAGGGGCAAAAAAGCCAAAAGCAGATCTACCAAGTTCAGTACAAACTCTAGGCACTCTGTAAGCCAAAAACTGGATCGTGTACGACAGGGTCCAGTGGTCCATTCCAATAAAGAACTAATATAATTTGGACAATCTCTAATTATGGCTTTATAAATAAAAAGATTGCAATGCAACTTATGTCTCTCTGCCAGAGAGGCCCACCCGACCTTATTATATACAATGGTGAGTACCATAACTATCACCGGTGATAAATCTAATGGCTGAATGATAAACAGAGTCTAAGGGCTTAAGAGTGGAAGCCGCTGCATGTCTATAAATCACATCTCCGTAATCCAAAACAGATAGGAACACTGCTTCAACAACTCTCGTTCTACTAATCATAGGGAAGTTGGCTCTATTTCTATACAAAAAGCCAATCTTTTTCCGTAATTTACTGGCGAGAACGCCCACATGATATTTAAATGTAAGTCCTTCATCAATCCAAATACCAAGGTATTTGTATTCTGAAACTCTCTCGACATCAGAACTGTTCAGAGTAGATATATGCAAGTCACTATAAACAATATTTTTGGCTTTGGAAAACAACATAAAAGAGCAGCACAGTGTACATACAAAAGAGCTTACCCTTCACTTCATATTCCCTGAAACTAATACCACACTTGCTGGGTGTAATGCAAAGATGTGAGAACATTTTCATACAATGTTTCACTTTTTACTTAATTATTTCTTAAGTGATATTCTTCATAATATGTTGCCCTGAGTGAGGAAATGAGGAGAGGTTGTCAGTGTTTTATACGTCTGAGGAGCAGAAACAGTATAGGGTTTGGATGGGGGAGGAAAGTAAATGGTAAATGGTGCATTTATATAGCGCTTTTATCCAAAGCGCTTTACAATTTGTGCCTCACATTTGACCCATTCACTCACACATTCATTCACACACCGATGGCAGAGGCAACCATGCAAGGTGCCAACCTGCTCATCGGGAGCAGTTAGGGGTTACGTGTCTTGCGTAAGGAAGGACACAAGGCTGTCTCCAAGGACACTCCGACACGCTGCCCAGGAGGAGCGGGAATCGAACCGGGAACCTCCGGATTACCAGACGACTGCTCTACCTCCCGAGCCACTGTCGCCTCACAGCATGCTGTTCTTCACTCGGTCGAAGATCTGTCGCACTTTGGCCGAGGGGACACATCCTTCCCTCACGACGGTTATGGTCCCTGTGGAAGTAGGTCATATGAGTGAGACGGTGGGAAGAAATCAGGGTTTGTTTGTTTGTTGCACCTTTTCTTTATTTCTGGAATTTGTCATTTGATTTGTTAGGAATGTCACCGTAGGAGAGATTCTACATTTACACTTAGATTTACATTTTGTCATTTAGCTGAACGCTTTTATTCAAAGTGACTTACAAGTTCTGTACAACAGGTCAGCAGGAAAGGTACAACTCTTACAGCTGAGTAACAATGTTCATCAAACAATGCTGAAACTTGGGTGCTGCAGTGTTGAGTGCATATAGTAGAGAGTAGAGACATATTAGTATAGTAGGTAGTAATATAGACAAGGAAGATGAATTAGTGGAAGAGTGCATGATAGTAGAAGACAGTAAGGTTAGTATATATTTTTTCTTCTTTCATTTCAGATATTGAGTAAAGAAGTGTGTTTTTAGTCGACGGCGAAAAAATTGCTGTTAGGCTTTGTGTCCACCGGGGACGTTTTTTTCAAGGCGGACCGCTTTGAAAGGCAAAAATATGCATGCCCAGAGCGTTTCCAGAGCGTCTCGCGACTCCACTTGCTCGATGTTGATTGGTCGGTCGAAAAAAGTTACCTTGATGAGCGGCGCTCCTCTCCAAAAGTTTAACTAGTTTCAACTTTAGGCGCTGGGAGCGCTCCGCCCAAAAACGCTAGCCGCCGAGAGCGCTAAAACGCGACGCGCGGCGCTGGGAAAAGGAGCGCGCCTGTCGCGTCTGTAGCATAGAAATGAATGACAGAAATGAGCTGACAACTCATAAAACGTCCCCGGTCGACACGGGCCCTAAGCTGTCCTAAATGTGGTGGGAAGTTCAGTCCATCATTGTGGAGCAAGGATCGAGAATAGGCGGCTTCTCTTTGATTCTATCGCACCTTCATCGATCTTCACACAGTTGATGACGGTGGAGGCCACCACCTCGTTGGATTCCCCGTCACACAGGACGCCCTGGATCTTGTGTCCCAGCCGGCTGCAGCAAACACAGAGGATCACAGATATAATACACCATGCTGATACACACTACACCCTTGACACTTTGATAATGTACACAGGACACTGGAATTACACGTAATGCCAGTGCATACAAAACATTTGTCACAGTTCAGATGAATCTCCTTCAGTGCAACTCCCGTGAGAGTATCTCAATTGACTTATCTCAAGCCCTGCCCTCTTTTCTTGATCCTCCAATCACAACTGTTGCTCTGTGTGTCTGTTTACATGGGCAATAACTATCAAAATAATGCAATAACACTTTCTTGTTTACAAATTTAGTCTCTGTGTGTTCATAATTGACCAAGGTCGAACATAGATAGAAAACATAGTAGTATTTCTGTCCCTTCCCTCTGTGATTAAATATTTTTTTCTTTCATTGTCTTAAGTATGTAATATGTAACATAATGTTTTTGTTTTTGAAAACAGTTTGCTGAACTTAATAACAGCTGACGGGATGCAGTAGAGTTCTTTGGGGAGCAGCTCACCTGAGGACCATGTCGTGGTGTGTGCTGTCTGGCTCTCCACTGGGATTGGCTGAGGTGATGGCTAGGGGTCCAGTGATGTCACACAGGTGCGCGGTCACAGTGTGGTTAGGGACGCGGATCATAATGCTGTCCATGGTCCCAACTCGGTCATAAGCTGCCCCTACACCTATATAAATATACAAGACCAATTAATACTATATATACAAGACCAATTAATACTATATATAAATATATACAAGACCAATTGTATATATAGTATACAGTTAGTTTACAGACCAAGTAAAGGACACACATATACACATATAAACATCATATAAATAGAACCCTTAAGGGAACATTATGGCAAATGCGCTTACTGTCTTCTCCAGAGACTGATACCAATTTCCTCTCTGTGCGTTCAGTAGAAAGCTATCCGGCTGCAAGCTAGCCAAGCTTAGCACAAATGAATGGAAGCGGTTATGGACCACTAGCCTAGCTGGTCCGTCTCCACTTCCATTCATTTGTGCTAAGCTAGACTAGCTTGCAGTCGGATAGCTTTCTACTGAACGCACAGAGAGGAAATTGGTATCTGCCTTCTTGTCTGACTCTGGAGAAGATGGTAAGCACATTTCCCATACTGTTGCTGTGTCCCCTTTTAAGCATGGGCAGTCCACTCTAGCCATTGTGGCCTGTTCTGTTTAGCCAGTCTGAAGAGCCAGTCTGTGGTGTTTAGCCAGTCTGATGAGCCAGTCTGTGGTGTTTAGCCAGTCTGAAGAGCTAGTCTGTGGTGTTTAGCCAGTCTGAAGAGCCAGTCTGTGGTGTTTACCCAGTCTGAAGAGCCAGTCTGTGGTGTTTAGCCAGTCTGAAGAGCCAGTCTGTGGTGTTTAGCCAGTCTGAAGAGCCAGTCTGTGGTGTTTAGCCAGTTTGTGGTGTTTAGCCAGTCTCTAGAGCCAGTCTGTGGTGTTTAGCCAGTCTGAAGAGCCAGTCTGTGGTGTTTATCCAGTCTCTAGAGCCAGTCTGTGGTGTTTAGCCAGTCTGTAGAGCCAGTCTGTGGTGTTTAGCCAGTCTCTAGAGCCAGTCTGTGGTGTTTAGCCAGTCTCTAGAGCCAGTCGGTGGTGTTTAGCCAGTCTGTAGAGCCAGTCGGTGGTGTTTAGCCAGTCTGAAGAGCTAGTCTGTGGTGTTTAGCCAGTCTGAAGAGCCAGTCTGTGGTGTTTACCCAGTCTGAAGAGCCAGTATGTGGTGTTCTTTTTACCCAGTCTGTAGAGCCAGTCTCCCTTGGTGACAATACAGCTGATGCCTCCGGGGTAGACGTTCCTCATGAACTCCCAGAGCAGGGGGCTGAAGGGAGGCTTGGCTACCACCAGCTGCTCCACGCTGGAGATGCAAATACAGATGGGCTTCTCCGCCGGTCGGTCCTGGGAGTGGTCACAGACAGCAGGTTCAGGGGTTAGAGGTCAAGCACGACAAGGGCCTGAACTTAGGAATGAATCACCGATGCTAATGGTAGACTTAAAAGTACACGCCAACATTTTGGGAAATTATACCTTACCGTCTTCTCCAGAGAGACAGGACCATAGACACGAATTTCCTCTCTTTGCGTTCAGTAGAAAGCTATCTGGCTGCACGTTAGTGATAATGAATGGAAGCGGACATGGCCGGCTAGCCTAAGCATTGTCCAACTAACACCTCTCCCGAAAGGCTAACCGGCCATGTCCGCTTCCATTCATTGTGCTAAGCTAGGCTAATAGTGGGATTGATAGATGCATCTACGCGTTTCTGCCACTTCATTACGACACCACTTGGCAGCTAATCATGCTCACTTTGATGCTGTAGATCTGCTCTATGGCCTGGGGGTTCTTGCAGGAGGCGGCCAGGGCGTACACTGTATCGGTGGGGATGCCGCAGACGCCGCCTTCCTCCAGCAGGCTGGCGATCTTCAGAAGACCACTCGTCAGTCGGGAGTCAGCCACAGGACAGGGTGGCTCCACAGCTTTCTCCTGTCTCTTCTCACCCTGAGACAGACCACAGATGGAGGGAGGATTTAATTAAGTGAATAGAATAGAATAGAATAGAATAGAATAGAATAGAATAGAATAGAATAGAATAGAATAGAATAGAATAGAATAGAATAGAATAGAATAGAATAGAATAGAACATGGATCGTTTAAGTGGTCACCTTTAACAAGGGTGGGCCCATAGGCAGCAGTCTCAGCGAGAAGATGCAGTTCGTCAACGACGCCAGGGTTCCATATATGCAGATTATTGAGAACACAGCCAGCATGGCAACTGTACAGAAAATGTTGAAACAACGTCGTTAAACATGAAGGCCAGTTTCACAGGCATAGGCTGATCCTAAAGGCCAAGATTCAAGACTGAAAAGTTCCTTTCAATGGAGATCTTTATTCAGGGTGTATATTTTAGGTCTTTTTTGTTTGTTTTCTGAATTATATTTTAGTCTTACTCTATGGCGTTCAGCAATCAGTAGCCATTGTGACATAATTTCATTACAACTCCAATCTCACATGAGAGATTGTACACCTGGAAAGGTAAAGCATAACTTCACCTAAATGTTGCCCCGAACTTGTGCATTGACCAGTGGTTACCATCAACATTGGGGTATTTTTTGTATTTCTTTTTTTTTGTATTATAATTTGTTTTATATACTGTATATATACTATTCAATTATATTAAATATACATGTCTTGTGAGGTCCCGGGGCTTAAGCCTATGCACTAAAGCACCCCTGGTGACCATGATGACGTGTGGTATTGCTGGTAAAATAAGAGTCTGGCTCCTTACTCTCTAGTTGGTATGGTAGACGCTGCAGTGTGGAGAGCAGAAAGCAGACCAGTACCACCTCCATGACTGTCGTCAGACACAGCAAAACCAGGTTCCTGTATGCAGCTGTCACAAACCATGGAGAGCACCGTTAATTCAGAATCACGTCGATCTATTTAGTTCTTCTATGAAATAAACTCTAGAGACCAGTTGAGGCTTACCAATCAGCATGAGGAAAGCATTAATGACCAGGAAAGCAATGGCTCCAACTGTAAAGGCATGGGCTGCCCCTGTAGAAAGCTGGAGCAGTTTACCTGGAATGAATAGAGTGCTTTGTTACAGTATAATATTACTACACAGTAAATCACAATCTATTCAATAATTGAACCCTTGCACCGAAGAACTGGATACTGTAACTCTGTTTTGAAATGTGTTGGAGTGATATAGATAGCCAAAGAGCAAAACCTCCTATCTGAAAATGTCTCACTTTTGAGAAAGTGTTGTTTTCTTGCAGAATGCAATTTTTTAAGGATACCCAATACAATACACTGTTTTTAGACTATATTACTATATTATGTGTTAACAATACCAACCAGGTATTAGTGCCTCGCTAAAGTGCTGGTAGGAGGTTTTTCCCCAATCTTTTATGCAGACAGGAGGTTTTGTTCTTCGGCCATCGATACATCACAAGAAGGTATTCAACCTCCACTGTCATTAATGAATGCAACACTTTGAAAAAAGAAAATCGTTCCTATGAAAACATAAAACTGAGTTATATGGTTCTTTGTACTCAATTATGAAGGCAAATACATTTCAACTTCATACCTGCAAACCTAAACCAGGCCCAGGTTGCCCACACTGCTACGTAGAAGGACGGGATGACGGACCCAAATCGCCTGCCTCCTCTGACTTGCAGGCGGCTCACGTAGGCCTGGATGACGGCTCCGGAGATGAGAACCCACGGGACGGTTAAATGGAGGAAGGGTGCGTTCCCACTGGACACGCTGGCGTGGAGGGCCGAGAGAGCCGCCACTCCGTTGCAAAGATAGAACAGGGCGTCTGGCGTCTGATCGATATGGGACGGTGTCCTCCGGTCCTTCAATCTGCAGCAGCCCAGCGCCTTCTTCAGTCGGTCCGTAGAGACGGGCTGCGGGCCCGTGGGGATCAGGGACTTCTCCGCGATGCTATTGATGAGACGGGAGAAGGTCCCGTAGAGGGACGCCGCCGTGAACAGGGAAGACGCCACGCCGAAGAAGACGTAGTAGCCCCGGAGAGGGATCTGAGGGACGGTCGAGACGGTGAGCAGGAGGAACAGCGCGTTGTGGATCACCTCCATCGTGTCCGTGTTCAGGCTGACCACGCAGAGCACCAAGGCCGCCGCGATAAAGAACCAGTCGCCGACCATCGCTTCCCTGCCAGAGGCCCTTTCGCTGTCCACCACAATCAGAGCAGATGCTACAAACTCGTCCCAAGCTTTGATCAGCCAATATGTAACATGGAGCCCAAACTTAGTGGTGTGGTAGCAATCGTTGCGCAGGCAGGCATAGTAGCTTGAGAGGAGCTGAGCAACTGAGATGATGGAGACCCATGCGACACCCAGGCCGAAGGACTTGAAGTACCCAAAGCTGTAGAAAGCGAAGATGAAAGACGAGACAGTGTCACAGAAGAAACCCAGGGCCATTGGCTCAGCGTATTTTGTGTCCTTTTTCTTCTCTTGTCCAATGCTCTGGGCGCTTCCTGAGTTGGCGGTTCCCAGCAGGAGGACATTGAAGAGGGGGGTCCCGAAGCCCTTGAGGACTAGACGTTGAGCCAGGCCTTTAACAAGCAGTGCAGCGGAGCCATAGATGGCGAACATCAGGATGAGGAGCTCCAGGACCCCAGAGACCACGAGAGCCCACGAGTCGGCCACCAAACCCACAGCTTCGAATATCAGGGTAGCCGTGATGGCCCCAAACACAAAGGGCATAATGTAGTTGACAGTCGCTGAGCAGAAGGCAAGGAGAAACGAGAGGAGGATATAGGGTACTAAGCCAGAGACGGCTGACTCGTTTAGAGACAGGTGTGAAAGCCAAGCGGGGACCCCTGAAGTGAGATTCGTGGAAGAGAGGTTGGCCATCAGGGACATATTGTTCCCCATTTCGTAGGACGAGAGCGTTTCGTTCGTGGGACTTTCACTTACGGCGCCGTAGTAGATCCGGGTGGCACCGTAACTGCCCCAGAGAGCGGCATAGCCAATGAAGGCAGTGCCACTCAGGTGGTCATATTTTCTAAAGGAGAGCAGGCCAGCCACCAGTTGGCATACTCCACCAATTAGGATGAGGTGAACACCTGTTGAAGAGAGAGAGAGAGAGAGAGAGAGAGAGAGAGAGAGAGAGAGAGAGAGAGAGAGAGAGAGAGAGAGAGAGAGAGAATATATAAGTTATTATCATGCTAAATTGGACTTTTGTAAAAAAATAAATATATATATATATATATATATATATATATATATAGCTGTTTGATGAACATTATTATTCAGCTGAAAGAGTTGTACTCTTCCTGCTAACTTGTCGAACAGAACTTGTAAGTCGCTTTGGATAAAAGCGTCAGCTAAATGACTCAATGTAAAATGTAAATAGCTAATATAGCTGAAGTCATACCTGCAAGAATGTTCTCCACCCCTACTGGCAAGATGCCAGTGCGTGCTATGTTGAAGTTCTGTAGAAGAACGAGGAACGCACTGATCCCATTGGCCAACATGCCCAGCACTCCTGGTTCACCATAGAAACTGGCTGGAAAACCATCTGATGTTGCCATTATGTCTTTAAGTTTTACTTTTGATGCAGCTGCAAAATAGATGCAATAAGATAATGTAAGAGATGGGGGGGGGTTAAGAAAGAATGAAATGTTTACATAGTCTGTCTTTTTAATGACTCCATGAAGGAATAGAATTTATAGGAATTATCCATAAGACCAAGTAGTTTACTGTCTTGATCTAGTATTGGCTAATTTATAGCTGTCTATTAGGTCGAAAGGAGCCGTAGTCGACTGGCCAACCTCTTAGTCGAATATAATAATAAAAAGAATATATATATGTATATTAATATATATATTTTTGTATCATTCTTTCCAAAAGAAAAGAGGCATAGAAGGATTTCACCCATCTAATGAACACACTAGACTAGACAAATATCAAGATGTATCCATCAGTGGACCAATTGCATGCTTTTGCAGAGGACAAGAAGCCTTCAGTCGACTTCTTCAGACATTAAGCACCCCCCACAACCCAAATGGAATGATAACAAATAAAATAAAAAATAAAAACAAAAAAAAAAGTTTAAAAATATTATACTTTTTTTTTTTTTTTTTAAGTCGACCAATAGTCGACTAACGGCAAATTTTGGCCAATCCTAGTCGACCATCCAAATCCTTAGTCGGGGACAGCCCTACTGTCTATATGGTAAACGAAATGGCATTCATCTACAGGATGAAGGTAGCAAAAGTGATCCCACTTTACAAAGTAGGAGATAAGCACAGCTTCACTAACTACAGACCAGTGTCATTGCTCTCACAGTTCTCGAAAGTGCTTGAAAAAGGAAATTAACAATAGGGGTGTTTATTGATTTAAAAAAGGCATTTGATACCTTAGATCATAATATTCTAATTTCCAAATTACGTTCATATGGTGTGAGAGGAATGGTTCTTGAATGGTTGAGTAGTTATCTCCACAATAGGCAACAATATGTGCAGTTGGCAGATGTCAAATCTGAGCTCATGAAGATTGAATGTGGGGTACCGCAAGGTTCGGTTTTGGGGCCCAAACTCTTTCTTTTATATATTAATGATATTTGTGATGTTTCAAAACTATTACAGTTTGTCTTGTTTGCTGATGATACACATTTTTTTTGTTCTGGAAATAATTTAAAGGAACTAGCTGAATATATTGTGTATGAAATGACAAAGCTAAAGAAATGGTTTGATGTAAATAAGCTATCACTGAATCTGAAAAAAACTAAATTTATGATTTTTGGCAATCGAAAACTAGATGAAAATATAGTACTGACCATAGATGGAGCTGATATAGAGAGAGTTAATGAATTTCGTTTTCTTGGTGTGATTATGGATGATAAATTAACATGGAAATCGCACATAGCACACGTTAAAAAAAAGATGTCCAAGAGTATTTTTGTTATGAATAAAGTAAAGGATGTGTTAGAGTATGAGGCAATGAGAACACTCTACTGCTCACTCATCTCACCTTATATCAGTTATTGTGTTGAAGTATGGGGGAATACTTATGGGACAAATATAAAACCATTATATATACTACAGAAGAGGGCGAATCACACATAAAGTGAGTTATCGAGAACACACAAATATATTATTTATTAAATCTAGAATAATTAAACTTGAAGACATGGTTAAGTTTCAAACAATGTTAATTATGTTTAGGGCAAGAAATAATACACTGCCAGAAAAACTACAAAATCTTTTTCATTTAGAAAGTGAGTTTAGTAGGAGAAAATAAAATTTTAAACATCAGTTTGCACGTACCACACTTAAACAGATGTGTCCTTCAGTTATTGGTGTAAAGTTATGGAATTCTCTCCATAGCGAGCTTAAGGGATGTAACAGTGTTTATCAATTCAAAAAAATGTATAAAAAAAAAATATTTAGTCAGTATGAAAATCAAAATGTGATCTGAATAGTGAGATCTTTTTTTTCTCTTCTCTTTCTTTTCTTTTTTATTCTTTATCATTATTATTATTATTATTATTTAAATTGTTCTTGTTTAACTGTGGATTGTGTTTCTTTTATAATGGTATAAATGATTATTTGTGTAAATAAGGTTATACGCCGACCATTAAGAAAATACATGTTAGTTTAGGAATAAGGGGCAGGTAATTATAAGATTTATTCTTCTTCCTGCTCCTTTTGTCCATGGAATGGCTATTTATGATTTTTTAATGAAGAAACTATGATTGTATTATTCCATGTGGCAAATAAAAAAAAAAAATCTCTGAACTGAATACTGCAGTAAGTATGGCTATGTTTTAGGTTTTACATATGCTCTACAATCAACCGGGGGTATCTGTGGAGTGAAATCATCAGCACAACATATGTTTACAGTAGGTAGAAAAGGAGCCTAGGCAAGACTATAAGCACTGGGACACAGCATCATCTCTCTTTCAAAAGGATTACTCCAGTGGCAGGCAAAACACTTGACCTGAGCGCCCTCTATACACAAAGAAATTAAAAACAATTTATACAGGGAACAAGGTCAGAGTGAATGGAGAATTAACACTGATAGTATCTTAACAGAACATGTAGTAATAATAATAATAAACTGTATTTGTATACCACCTTTCATACAGAAACTGCAGCTCAAAGTGCTTCAAAACAGAATGTATGCAAATATGTAAATAAAACAGCAATGACCTTTTATTTTTGTCTTCTTTTTTTATGATCAGGCGCACACACACACTTTTATTTACACCATAATTACAGGTAATAATTTTTGTTCATCTGGAAATAAAAAGGATAAATTATTATTCTCTCTCCTTCTTTTTCTCTCTCTTTCCTTTACACCCTGAACACTCCAGTCCAGCTCCTACACCTGCCCGGGCCACAGGCCTCTTGGTTGAGGCCCCCGTGGAGCAAACAGGAGGCAGGGACGAGGTGTTACATTTCACTGCTCTAACGGACGGGGAAGTAGTGTCGACTCCTGTTCAAGCCTCCCCGCCAGGGACAAGTAATTCACCCGGACTAACGAGAAGAAAGCTGAACGAGAAGCACGGTGTGGACTGAGGTAATGTCTATGGATCCGTCTCTAACTCAAGCTTAATGGATGAATGCATTAGGAGGTTGTAGGTCAGGAGCTCCTTGTTTCTGACTGCCGTTTCTGCTCAACGGAGCTCTGAATCAGACTCTAGATCAGTGAGTAGACTCTGTGCTGACAGATGCATATGAGGTGTGTGTACACACTCTGCTGGTCATAGTGCTGACTGAAGGATAGTTAGCTACTGTATATGTGCTTGCCCTCCTCACAGTTAGCTGCTGTCATAGGTATAGACTATTCTATTTCTACGGGTTATGGATAGAGCTGTCATGACATGCCAAGAGTGCCTCGGGTTTCTTCTGTTTCATAGCAACCGTTGTCATTTACACCATCTTTGATAGATTTTTTTATTAGACAAACAGCTAAATAAAACTGAACATATCTTTCCTGGATGCTTGCTGATGCAGGGCAAACCAACAATGTAAACCCAAAAAAAAAACAATATCCCAGGATACTTGGATTGACACTATTTTGTTAGTGGGTTACATGAAAACAAAAGGAGTGAACAACATTCTTTCACATTCAAATGTTATGTAATGCTTCTTCAAATTGTATGTCATGTAGTGTCAATTTAAGTATCTGGTGTGCACTGGAATATTGTTTTTTGGTTTACATATATATATACATTATATATATATATATATATATATATATATATATATATATATATATATATATATATATATATATATATATATATATATATATATATATATATATATATATATATATATATGTAAACCAAAAAACAATATTCCAGTGCACACCAGATTTAAATTGACACTACATGACATACAATTTGAAGAAGCATTACATAACATTTGAATGTGAAAGAATATATATATAATATTCATATAAATTAGACATCGTGACAACAAGAATCACTGCCATGCTCTCCAAACTACAGGTAAGCGTCATGACTGGAAATAGTAAAGCAACAAGGGATTTACCTGGTGAAGATGCTCTGACGCTCGGAGAGATGAAGATTTGAGTTGCTCTGAAGTGATAGGTTTATCATAAATATGCCTTTCCTGAGTGTAGGAGGAGTTCCAAAGATTCCCAGAGACCAACCCAATGGGCCCGCCTGGAGAAATGACATAACCACCTCTCACCTCCCGGACAATCCACTTCCTCCTCTTCCTCCTCCTCCTCCTCCTCTGATGATGATAGTGATGATGATGCTGATGATGATGATGATGATGGTAATGGTGATGATGATGATGATGATGATGATCTAATTGGAATAGTCCTTCCCTGTTCCTCTTTGAGCAGCACTATAAGTGGCCTTTGTTAGTCTCAGACTATATAAGGCAGACAGGATCTCACCTGAGGAGGATATCAGCAGCCTTCCTCACCTCTACCTGACCGCAAATTACTACACCAAAGAGGAGGAGAGGAAGCCCGAAACCAAAAGTAGACATTAAACGACGTGACAATCAAGAATCGCCAAGAAATCACCATGCTCTCCAAACTACAGGTAAGCGTTTCCACTTGAGGACCTGCTGTGTCTCTACACTACGCTTTAGGCCAGTGCAGTTAGGACAGATCATCATGTTACTCAGACTATTTGGGAAGGCTATAACTGTTTTACTCACACCCCCCTGGCACTCGTTTTAGTGATTTTCCTGTTCCCTTGGTAACCATTGGCCGGTGGTGGAGGCATACCTGGCGACTCCTGCCTCCGCCGGCAGCTCTCGAACATGGCATTCCCCATCACTCCTGTAAAAGATTCAAAACGAGAACATAAAACCTCAAACTGTGACTGGCTGGTCCTTAAGAGTTTGCTCTGAACAGGGTGAATCTACATTTTGTTATGATGCCCCTCTAGCTCATGGGATGAACTCCAACAGTCCTTAAAGCTTGGGATTCTTCCCTCTGTTGCAGAGTTTAAAACCTTGATCTCCAACCTTTGTCAATCAAAGTTGTACATGTTTTAATTGATTTGTTATCCTTACTTTTGCCTCGCCTTGTCGTCTTATTGTTACGATTTTATATGCCTTTTTCTTTGCTTAAGTCTGTATGTAGACTCGACGTGACTGTAAATGAGGGAAACCTCAGTTGCCTTTTGAGTTTAAATAATGGTTTGAAATGAAATGACAGCAACAGGCACATTTTGACCTTTTTTTCTAATGAGATGTTGCTTTTCTTTTTTATTTATTTTGTCATGCTGGTTGTGACCGTATATGCTTTGTTTCTTTTGTTGGTCTAAATGTTGCTCACGTTGTAAATACCACACCTGCTAGCACCGCATGGCCTATAAGACAGCTCTCTGTTACAAGGTACACAGGCAGACCGATACTCATTACAGTGGCAAGGTTTAAGGCGAGACAGCCGACAGGTGAATAGGCAAAACAAATATTTGAATAGATATCACTATGAAACTTTCCCAGTTTGTTATGTACATAACAACTAAGAAAAAGTGTACTGCAAGTTTTCTGAGATTTTATGTTTATTATGCAAAATGGGCATTACCTAATTAAATATGCGAACAAAATCACCAACATTTTTGTTTCATTATGTTGACACATAACACAATGAACTTTTTACAGAAGGGATTGTCTTTTTATCATCCCATAAATCAGGAAATACTGTCGACTCGACAGTCATAAACAATAAATCTTTGCCAGGTTTTTTGGTATACATGTACTATAAATCAGGCTATGAATGATATATCAACAAACCCCTCTGTAAAAAGAAGCAGGGTATAGATATGAAGACATGTGGACAGTATGGTGTGTAGGTGCTAGGTAAATGGATATTTCATCTCTTAGGTGTAAGAAAAACGCATAAAAACTCAAGTTCTGTATTGTAATTGTGATTTGTGAACACAATCAGACAAAATTAAGTAAAATAAACCACTCATTGTGTGTTTTCGATATTTTATTGCCACTAGTTTGAAATAAATCATGTTAAAGGAAGCAAAATATAAAATAATCTCAAAATTAATAAAAAAAAATAAAATTAAGATGTTTGTTTGATGTGAACTTCACATCAAACAAACATCTTAATTTCCTTTTTTTTGGTTGATTTTGAGATTCTTTTATATTTTGCTTCCTTAACATCACATTGTGAAGAGTGACAGAAGGTCACTGGCTGCACTCATCCACCCGTGTTCATCTCATCTAATCACCTTGTTAACCATGTTATATCCCATGGGAGATTTAGAAATATAATCGCTGATCCGCCTGCAACAGTTTGCAATTGTTTTTAGTATTTATCCCCCATTATTCTGCACTTTATCTATGTCTTTATGTTTTATTGTGTCTTATGTTCACCGCGTAAAACTGATTATAAATATTTGATTATATCAATGTTTATTATTAATTAATAAAAAATGTATTAAAGGTTTGAGTTTGAATTATCTGCAGTTCATTCTGAATGTGAATGTGAAGGTGATACATAGCAAAGGTCCAAATTGAAATCAAATTGAAACTCAAAACAAAACGCAAACTATCTGCTAATCTGTCTCTCACAGAGAACTATCAGACCGGTGTGTGCGGTGAGAGGAATGCACAAGTCTGCAGTGGAGGGTGAGTCCAATGCTTTTGCTGCACTTCAATCTGCTCCATCGTCACAACACGTTCTGTCACCACAGCACTTTCTGGCATCACACAGACTGTAAAGAATAAGGGACACATATTTATCTTCTTTAGGCCGTGCTACAAGGTTCAGCGACTTGAGAAGCGCTATATAAATTAAATTAATTATTATTATTATTATTATTATTATTATTATTATTACAATGTTTGTACTCTGCTACTGTGATGTGGAATGCCCTGCCAACATTCCTAAAACTCCTGAACTCTCCTCTCGGATTTAAATCCGCCATAAAATCATGGCTCAGCAGCAACTCAAATTGGTCTTAATTCGTTTTTTTATCTCTTTTTATCATGAGTTGCTTTTAAGTGTTTGCGGTTTTTTTAAATGTGGGGGGCACTACTAATATGTCTGACCAAGACTGAACCCTTTCCCCCCTGCAGTTGCGGAGCACCCGGCCCACGAGGACACGGTCACGGCCAGCTTCGGGAGGTTCATCTGTGGGGTGCAGCCCCGGCACCTGTCCCCCACCGTGCTCCACCGCAGCAAGCGGATGGTGCTGGACAGCATCGGAGTGGGTCTCCTGGGCAGCACCACAGAGGTGTTCGACCTGGCCCTGCAGCACTGCCAGGTGAGGGGGGGGGGGTGTTCGACCTGGCCCTGCAGCACTGCCAGGTGAGGGGGGGGGGGGGGGGGGTGTTCGACCTGCCAGGTGAGGGGGGGGTGTTCGACCTGGCCCTGCAGCACTGCCAGGTGAGGGGGGGGGGGGTGTTCGACCTGGCTCTGCAGCACTGCCAGGTGAGGGGGGGGGTGTTCGACCTGGCTCTGCAGCACTGCCAGGTGAGGGGGGGGGGGGTGTTCGACCTGGCTCTGCAGCACTGCCAGGTGAGGGGGGGGGGGGTGTTCGACCTGGCCCTGCAGCACTGCCAGGTGAGGGGGGGGGGGTGTTCGACCTGGCTCTGCAGCACTGCCAGGTGAGGGGGGGGGGGTGTTCGACCTGGCCCTGCAGCACTGCCAGGTGAGGGGGGGGGGGTGTTCGACCTGGCTCTGCAGCACTGCCAGGTGAGGGGGGGGGGTGTTCAACCTGCCAGGTGAGGGGGGGGTGTTCGACCTGGCTCTGCAGCACTGCCAGGTGAGGGGGGGGGGGGGTGTTCGACCTGGCTCTGCAGCACTGCCAGGTGAGGGGGGGGGGGGTGTTCGACCTGGCCCTGCAGCACTGCCAGGTGAGGGGGGGGGGGGGTGTTCAACCTGCCAGGTGAGGGGGGGGGGGGTTCAACCTGCCAGGTGAGGGGGGGGGGAGGTGTTCAACCTGCCAGGTGAGGGGGGGGTGTTCGACCTGGCCCTGCAGCACTGCCAGGTGAGGGGGGGGGGGGTGTTCGACCTGGCCCTGCAGCACTGCCAGGTGAGGGGGGGGGGGGGGGGGGGTGGGGGGGGGGGGGTGTTCGACCTGGCCCTGCAGCACTGCCCAGGTGAGGGGGGGGGTGTTCGACCTGGCCCTGCAGCACTGCCAGGTGAGGGGGGGGGGGGTGTTCGACCTGCCAGGTGAGGGGGGGGGGGGTGTTCAACCTGCCAGGTGAGGGGGGGGTGTTCGACCTGGCTCTGCAGCACTGCCCAGGTGAGGGGGGGGGGGGTTCGACCTGGCTCTGCAGCACTGCCAGGTGAGGGGAGGGGGGGGGGGTGTTCGACCTGGCTCTGCAGCACTGCCAGGTGAGGGGGGGGGGGGGGGGTTCGGGGGGGGGGGGGGGTTCGACCTGGCTCTGCAGCACTGCCAGGGGGGGGGGGGGGGGGGGGGGGGTTCGACCTGCCAGGTGAGGGGGGGGTGTTCAACCTGCCAGGTGAGGGGGGGGTGTTCGACCTGGCTCTGCAGCACTGCCCAGGTGAGGGGGGGGGGGGGGGTGTTCGACCTGGCTCTGCAGCACTGCCAGGTGAGGGGGGGGGGGGGGGGGGGGGGGGGTGTTCGACCTGGCTCTGCAGCACTGCCAGGTGAGGGGGGGGGGGGGGTGTTCGACCTGCCAGGTGAGGGGGGGGGGGTGTTCGACCTGCCAGGTGAGGGGGGGGGGGGTGTTCGACCTGCCAGGTGAGGGGGGGGGGGGTGTTCGACCTGCCAGGTGAGGGGGGGGGGGGTGTTCGACCTGGCTCTGCAGCACTGCCAGGTGAGGGGAGGGGGGGGGGGGGTGTTCGACCTGGCTCTGCAGCACTGCCAGGTGAGGGGGGGGGGGGGGGTTCGACCTGGCTCTGCAGCACTGCCAGGGGGGGGGGGGGGGGGGGGGGGGTTCGACCTGGCTCTGCAGCACTGCCAGGTGAGGGGAGGGGGGGGGTGTTCGACCTGGCCCTGCAGCGTCTATACTTCCCGCAAGCAAGTTGTCCTTTTGCGCGATCTGATTGGCCACTGACGTTTCTGGTCATGTGACATGTGCGCCCAATCGTGTGACGGCAAGTTCTTTGGACGGTTAAGCTTAGGCGCTCTTTCGAAGTTGGTTAAGGTTAGAGTTTGTCTTAGAGCAGGGCGATAGAACGCCAGCCCTGATTCCAAACTCTAACCTTAACCAACTGCGAAAGAGTCGCCTAAGCTTAACCAGTGATAAACTAGGCGTTAGGTCGTTTGCAGGCTGTTCGACGCGGAAATGGGCTAAGACACTGCTCGTCATGCGATTGGCGCACATGTCACATGACCAGAAACGTCAGTGGCCAATCAGAGCAACGCGGAAGGACAACTTGCTTGTGGGAAGTATAGACACGGCCCTGCAGCACTGCCAGGTGAGGGGGGGGGGGGGGGGGGGGATAGAAAGTGAAAGAGAAATAAACAGAATGACTCACTTTCCTCTGTTCTCGGTTGACGGGTTATAGAATGAGGGCAAATACCTGATAGATCTATCATACTTGAAATAACTACGCTGTAGTTCAAATTAGCTTGTTTCAAGGTTTTCCTGAAAACAGCCAAAATGAGATGTTGTCATTTCAAGTATTTCAAATGTTCCCTTGATTGTAACAGGACCTTAAGGTTTAGGGGGCCCATTTCAAGATCAAACATGGGGCCCATATCTTATATTAACAACCCCCGCACTGTAGCCATTATGCAGCCCACGACGCAGCTCAACTAGACTCTGGAGATCACTTGGTTTACGTCAGGAGCAAGGTTTCTTCTACACCTTGTGTCAGTAAACTTCGTTTACTGTGTTGGTGATGTGCCTTTTCAAGCGTTTCCCCCGCACATCTGTTATCCACATTGGCACAATGTGCCACATTGGCTTTGTCAATCCAGGGTGTGTTTGCTTTGTCAATCAGGGTGTGTTTGTTTTGTCAATCAGGGTGTGTTTGTTTTGTCAATCAGGGGGCCCTGCTAGCGAGTGGGGCCCGTTTCAGTGGAAACGGGTGAAACATACAGTAGCTAGGGGGTACTCCCGGTCTCCTCCCACCCCGAAAAAACACATGCACGCTAGTACTCCCGCCGTCGCGGTCCTGGCATTACAACCGGAGTCGGTCCCCCCAGGGGCCTGGCTACGGCTGCCCACTGCTCCTATGTGGTTGGGATGGGTCAAATGCAGAGGAATAATTCCCCCCACGGGAAGCAATAAAGTATAACTTCCATTTATAATTTTATAAGGCTACTGAATGCCGGAGGGCATGGAGAGAGGAAAATTACTGGAGCCATTATACTGTAATATAACTTGTTTTCCTCCACTGCCTGATGACCTCAGTGACAAGAAACATATTCACCCTCCACTCGCCTAAGAGTGGTCTACCCAATTTCATTAAGAGTACTGGTGCATGTGCGTGTGCGGGTGCGCGCGCGTGTGCGTGTGTGTGTGTGCGTGTGTGTGTGTGCGCGCGCACGCGCGTGTGTGTGTGTGTGTGTGTGTGTGTGTGTGTGTGTGTGTGTGTGTGTGTGTGTGTGTGTGTGTGTGTGTGTGTGTGTGTGTGTGTCAAGATTCAAGAGTTTTATTCATCACATACATACCAGGGCATACAGTGAAATGCGGTTGGCCATGCCCGCTTCGATTATGCAATAAAACAATAGTAATAGTAATAATAATAAAAAGATAACTAGAATAGACATGGTAAAATAGACATGTTAATAAATCGCTTAAAGGCACTGGATACATTCCTATACAATGTGCAGTTTTTCTTCTATGTCCCTATGCTATACTTGCTGTTACTAACTATACTGTACAACAATCACAACAAGTTATTTAGTGTCCTTTTCCTTCCTTTAAAGTGTCCTTTTCTTGTGTGTTTAAAGTGACCTGTGGTGCGTTTGTGTGTGTGCGAGTGCAGAATGTTGTGTTGTGTGTGTGTGTGTGCAGGGGCGTAGGTTTGATTTGAGCTTTGATAGGAAAATCAAAGAACACTTTCTTTGCACTATTTTGAGTGTAAATACTGTTTTTTTTTGTTACAAAGAGCATCAGATGATCCTGATTTTCTTGCTGATAGGTTCTTCATGCAGCTGTGTCAACCTACACGTTCGCAATCGCAAAACAGATCAAAAGGCTCTATTTTGCAAGACCGCAATCTTGTGAATAATAATACAAATGCTATTTTTGGAGTAGGGACAATTTGTGTTCCCATGGCTTTTGTAGGGACATGTCCCTACGGTCCCTATATAAGACGATAAGATAATTTCCCCAAAATGTTGACGTGTTCCTTTAACTGATCAGATGTGAAGTAACGTGGTTATGACCGTCCTCTCCCTCCTCCGCCCTCAGTACATGTACGCTCCTGACCGTCCTCTCCCTCCTCCGCCCTCAGTACATGTACGCTCCTGACCGTCCTCTCCCTCCTCCTCTGCCCTCAGTACATGTACGCTCCTGACCCCATCAGCTGTGTGTACGGACGCCGCGGCACCAGGCTGTCCCCCACGCTGGCAGCCTTCGTCAACGGAGTGGCGGTGAGTAGAAACAGGTGGAACAGATCTGATATATATAACTAGATGGCACAAGGCGGAGTCTCCAGCATAGTTCCCCGGCGGCCATCTTGTCACAGTCAATTATTCTGGTACGTTCTATGGTAGCTGTTGTAAGGTGAGTATGATCTGCACAAACAAAAATACTCTTAACTCGTTGAAATCTTGATGGATTTACAAACGGTTTGGTTTATTACAAACGTTGGCTATGATTCAGGATGCTTGGACAACATGTTGAAATTATTTTCATATGAAAGTCCATTATAAGTATGCAGTATGATAACTACATCTCTGACCTTTATAACAAACCAAACCGTTTGAAAATGGGTTGAGAATTTAGCAAGCTATGGTTATTTCAATAGTACATGCGCCATAGACATTCATGTTATGATGAGTGGGCGTGCTGCCTGTGACAAGATGGCCGCCATGTGGCAACGTCAGTCTCCATTGGCCAGCAGTGCGGGTGAGTCATCTAGCCTTTATATATGTCTATGCAGTAACCGCTGTGGGGGAAACACTGACTCCTTAACCCCACCACCACCACCACCACCACCACCACCACATAGTGAGAAACACAGCTCCTCCAGCCTTGTAAACTGTGATACAGCCTGGGCAGCCAGCCAATGTAGCCTACAACAAGCCACAAGGGAGTTGAGGAAACTACTCACGTTCAAATCATTCGTAAATCAACACTGTATTGACACATATTATGGGTGTGGTGTGCAACGAGGGACTTGTGTGTGTGTGTGGGGGGGGGGGGGGTAAAACCTGGTACAGTCATTAAAGTAGTTTAGATCTTCCTGTCAAAATCCATCGGTCACTGTGGTATGGTTGTCCAATTCTCTTATTGTTATAATAGTTACTAACCTGCTCTCTTTTAGTAAGTATTGGCAAAATTGGAATTTGCGTTCTGAGAATAAGTAATTAATTGAGAAACTATATAACTCCATTTAAAGTTTTCAGAGGAACGTTTTCAAACTTCATTATCTAAATATAGTAACTAGTGAAATGAAATACAAAAGAGTGAATCTTGAAAGGTACAGTAAAGAGGAGGGAGGTTCTAACTCTCATTTCAACAATGGAGATGTTGAAATGAATGACTTGTATTTGTTTCTTTCCTTTTTAGTCTGATCTAGTCAGCATATACCTTTTCTTTTCTAAAGATACTGGATGGACATAGGGCTGGGCGATAAAACGATAACGATAATTATCGCGATATATTTTTCCTCGTCGATATGAAACGTGGTCGATAATAAATCGATAATACATATATATGTTTTATCTTTTTACATTTGTATTGTGACCTGCAACAGGGCAGCTTTAAAACCAGAGACAGTGGACAGACTTGTCTTTCTTGCCTGCATCTTAAAGTAATGGCTTTGCTTGTCCAAATGACAATACTGACCAAATTGAGATTTGTCAACTCCCCCGGAGCCACAGCCACTTTTTTTTGTTGATACTTTCGGTTTCAAACCAGCTGCAGCCTGAGAACTGGAGTGTGAGGGGCTGTAACACTAAAGATGGCGGCAACGACAAAGAATTGCTGCAAAATTAACATACATTTGTTGTTTAACACACAGCCGACAAGGGGTCAAATGACCCCTAGGCCTTTTCAATAAATGTATCCTCGTCACTCGGTCGAGCTCCAGCTCTGTCACTCAATGACTTTTCCTAAAAGTACCCGTTTTATCTGGCACGGTTTCTGAAATTTCTAAATGACTTCAGGAAAATGTAATTAGAACGTTATTCCACATATGGGCCGTTGGAACAGATGAAAGTCACAGCACTTTGCGAGCGTCTAGCACAGGGGTGGCCAACCCGTGGCTCGCGAGCCGCATGTGGCTCTTTGCCCATCAATGTGTGGCTCTTCCATCCAAAAAAATTATTAAAAAAGATTATAATATTATTATTATACAAATTTTTTATGTCACTTAAACCTACATTTCATTGTGGTAAACCTCATATTTGTATATTCAGAGGTAATTATATAGTTTACACTGTTTATTTTTCTCATATTTCTCATATAAACGGTCGGGTCATCTGACCCGTTCCTGGCGGGAATTAGTGGCATTTTCTCCATGGCTGTGCTAGTGTTAAATAATAACAATAAAAAATGTAATACTAATAAGAATATCGATAATTATCGATATCGAACGATATGAATTTATTTTTTTGTATACCATTTTTGGCGTCCAGCCCTAGATGGACAGTAGCATATTGCTTGTACAATATCTTATTATTCATTAACAGTAATGATTGTATATTAACTGTGTTTGAAGGTGCACGTACATTAGTCTTGTGGTTGATATATTGAAATTTGTTAAGGGTTTATTGTAATAAGGGGCAGGAGTCTGACCTGATAAGCATCTTGCTTCGTCCTATTCATTTTCAGACACTGAGACTGTTTTGTTTATTATTTTATCTATTTTCTTTCACAGCTAATTATCTTTGTATTTTTCCTTGTTATGCTTTGATTCTTTTATATTACTATAATCGAAATAAAAAATTTATTCAACTATTCATTCATATAGTAACTAGTGTTAATTCATAGGTAATGACAGTAGAGGTTGAGTACTTTCTGGTGATCACATTCACATTCACACTCAAAGTCTTGAATTGACAAATGCCTGTCCAAATAAATTATGTTTTTTTTCAGTGCAAGGGTTCAATTAGTATTGTTAATATCAGTAATCTCGCTATTGTTAATAAGGAAGTCGTCTGTTTTCTCCAGGCTCACTCAATGGACTTTGACGACACCTGGCACCCTGCCACTCATCCCTCAGGGGCGGTACTTCCTGCTCTGTTGGCCATGAGTGACATGCTGCCCACCAGTAGCAAACCTAGTGGGCGGGACCTCCTGTTGGCCTTCAACATCGGCATCGAGATCCAGGGCCGACTGATGAGGTTCTCCAATGATGCGCATAACATCCCCAAGAGGTGAGCGCCCCCAGAGCGTGGTGGGAATCGTGAGACAGCTCATCTGTTCAGAGACCAATTTTACAAAATATATAATCAAGTTTAGCTGTATTACAGACGTATAGGCCTGCCGTTAGCAGGCGTTTAAGTCCGGTTGCCTGGTGACGTGCAGTGGGCTTGAAAATGCAATCAATGTCTCAAATGGAGATAAAAAAGAAAAGCTATAAATATAAAAGCTATGTGGTAGACTAAGAAATCTCTGTTTTTAGACAACACTCAACACACTTATACCTTTAAGGCTAATTTGAGATCCATATTTGACTGTGCTGATCGCTACGGTGTGTTTCAGAAAGGCCTGGGCAGTGCAAAATGGTCTCTATAAGTGTTGTAAATGAGGTGTAAAAGGCCTGCAAGTGTTCTCTCCAGGGCTAGCCGAGGCTCCAAGGGTAGGGTTATCACAATTAGCTGTGGAGTGGAGAAAATGTTGACTTAATAAAGCTCCTTCTTTTGACAGGTGTTTACACACAGTCGGATGCCCGTGACATTCGTAACAACCCACTGCACTTTATTTGCTTAGTGAGGAAAATACAGAAATATTATTTCCTCCAACGGGCCTGAAATAGACTAGTTTCTGTGCACAACAGCGTGCACACAGTGCCGTCTCCGAATAGAAGCTATAGACGCCTGTGCTCACGGCTGGGACACCGCAATGACAGAGTTGATGACCCTTAGTCATCAGGCTAAATGGTACCAAAACATCATCACTCATCACTCCACAATCCTCCACCCGTACCCTCAGATCTGCAGGTAGCCTGCTTCTTCGGGGTCCCCAGTACCCGGCTCTGCACCATGGTGGACCGAGCCTTATGCTCGGCTGCCTGCACCACGCCTGTGGAACAGCGTCCCCATGCAGCTGAGGGCACCACAGAGCCTGGCCTCTTTTAAAGCAGGCCTGAAAACCTATCTACCGGTATTTCAAAAGGCCTTTGATTGCTAGCTATTTCTTGTGATAAAATTGTTTCTTGTGCCGTTATTTCTTATTTTCGGTTTATACTATGTCTTTAACTATGTTTTATTTTTATTTCATTTTTATTCTGTATTTTATTATTATTAGTATTATTAATAAAAAAAAAATATTTAACTATGTTTTAACCCTGTAGCACTTTGGGATCCTATTGAACGAAAAGTGCACCACAAATCCAATTTATTATTATTATTATTATTATTATTATTATTATTATTATTATTATTATTATTATTATTATTATTATTATTATTATTATTATTATCTGACCAAGGTCTCTGTGTCCCTCTCTTTTCACCAGGTTTCACCCTCCCAGCGTGGTGGGTACCATGGGGAGTGCAGCAGCTTGTGCCCGTCTCCTGTCTCTGGATCGCTCCCGGTGTGGCCACGCCTTGGCCATTGCCGCCTCCCTCGCTGGAGCCCCGATGGCGAACGCCGCCACCCAGTCCAAACCTCTCCACATTGGCAACGCCACGCGCCTGGGGCTGGAGGCCGCTCTGCTGGCCTCTCGAGGCTTGGAGGCCAGTCCTTTGATCCTGGACGCCGTCCCGGGCGTGGCCGGCTTCAGCGCCTTCTACGAGGACTACGCCCCGCGGTCCCTGAGCTCTCCGGAGGACGAGGACCACACCTTCCTGCTGGAGGAGCAGGACATGGGCTTCAAGCGCTTCCCCGCTCATCTGGGGATGCACTGGGTGGCGGACGCGGCGGCCTCCATCCATAAGCTACTGGTCAGGGTAGAGTCTGGCACCGTCTCCCCCGCCCAGGTCAGGGACATCTTGCTCCGAGTGCCCCCCTCCAAGTACATCAACAGGCCCTTCCCCGAGTCTGAGCACCAGGCGCGCCACTCCTTCCAGTTCAACGCCTGCAGCGCCCTTTTGGACGGGGAGGTCACAGTGCAGTCCTTCTCCCCCGCAGCCTTGAGGCGCCCCGACCTGCTGACCCTGTTGAGCCGCGTTCGCGTGGAGCACCCCCGCGACAACCCGGCCAACTTCGACCGCATGTACGCCGAGGTGCAGGTGACCCTGAGCGGAGGAGATGTCCTGAAGGGGCGCTGTGATACCTTCTACGGTCATTGGCGCAACCCCCTGACCAATGACAGCCTGAGGAAGAAGTTCCGGTACAACGCAGGGGCGGTGCTTCCTCCGGGGAACATTGAGAGGCTGATGGAGGCTGTGGAGGGCCTGGACAGTCTGGCAGACTGCATGCCCCTTCTCTCACAGCTGCAGTGAATCAACATGGACACATACAGCAACAATACAGTTGTCAATGTACATAACAGGAGAATCTGAAAGAAATTGCCTTGTATATATCAGGAATTTAGTTGGTTGGAAGAGACCGATTTTACATACAGATAGTAATTTAGTATTTAGTATAAAATATTACATATTTTACATTTTTATATTTTATTTTACATTACAATATCCCTGAATTTCCCCAAGGGGATCAATAAAGGAATATCTTATCTTGTCTTATCTTACATCCACATCACTTGCCATATATCTGATGCCTGATATATCCAGATTTGTAAAGTATACTTTACAGTATGAAGAAATGTTGCTTGAGGTACAGCCAGACCACAAACAAAATGAATTGAGAAGTTGCACAGAATTTATCTCAAACCACGCCCTTTCTTCTTGATCCTCCAATCACCACGACTTTGTTTGTCCAAGGAAAAGCAACCGTTGTGATTGGAGGATCAAGAAGAGAGGGTGGGTTATGAGATAGGTCAGCCGAGACACGATTTGATCACATACCATGGCTTTTATGGTAGACGTCACTGTCAACAATACACAGAGTGCAGCCATTCTGGAAAAAGCAGATATTCTCAATGAGCCAATGTACTATTACATGAACATATTTGTACATATTTTTCCTGCTGCTAAGGTACTGTAAGACTATTACTCCTGGGTATTGCTGGTCTATAAACAATAAAATCATATTTAAATAAAAGGTATTGCATGTATTTGTACTATAGTGCTGCTAGGGTATAGTGGAAGACCAAGAAGAGGCTGGGTAGACGACATCTGTGATTGGAGCGGAGTGAGAGGCGGAATTACGGAGTTGGAGAGAAGAAGTGGGGACAGAATGGGTTGGAGAGTGATAGGCACCTGATGATGATGATGTATTGCTGGTCCATGAATTATAAATAGTATCTAAAACTGAACAGACCCTAAGTACTGTATAGTGATTACTGAGAAGATCAGGTGGGCCTAGCCCATCCAATCAAGCCCATCTAATCTTTCTGTTCCTAGTACCTGGAAAATGGCTCATGGATCTCCATTACATAAAGGTGTAGAAGTGACCTGAATAATTATCAACCAATCTCCAAACTGTCCTGTCTAGCAGAAATCCTGAAATCATTTGTAGATAACCAACTCAAAGCATTTATCTCAAATCACTCTGTATTAAGCCCAAACCAATCTGGTTTTAGAGCAAAACATAGGACGAGCTCAGCCACTACTTTACTTGTGAATGATAGAGTATCCGCCCTAGATAAAAGAAAACATTGTGTTGCCCTATTTGCAGCTCTGTCAAAAGCATTCGATACAATTGACCATTCTCTACTTTTTGTCAGGACTAGTGCTAGAACCCAAGCGCAGGCTGGAGAAGGGGTCCAGAGTGGAAGGCAAGAGTCAGGCTGGAGAGAACAGGGGAGCTGGACAGGATGGGAGTTGAGCTGGGTCCAGGGTGAGAAGAAGTAGAGCAGGCAGGGGCAGGGCTCCAGAATGGAAAGCAGGAGACAGCCTGGAGATTGTACAAACAGAGACTACGGTCCAGCAATGAGTGGATGGAAAACCAGAGTTGATACAGTATACTCTTGGGTTGATGAACTTATGGCAAGCAGGTGTGAATACTGAGCAGGTGAATGGGATGAACAATGATGAGGAGAGGAACAGGAAGATGCCCATATAGGTCACTGCTGAAACTAGAGAGAAAATAATAGAGCAAGAGCAGAGAGAGAGAGAGCTAGAGAGAGAACAATCGAGGGAGGGGAACTGAGAGCTTGGCTAGATAGGACTGCATTTATATAGATAGGAGGGAGAAAATGACGATGAGGGCTAGACAGGAGTGGGGATTGTGACACTTTTAAATACACAGCGTTGGTTTTAATGCAGTTGGAGCTATTTGTCTGAGAGACTTCAGTGTGTGAAAACTGGGAAAGCCCAGTCAGAGTTCTTACCCATTACAAATGGTGTCCCACAGGGATCAATCCTGGGTCCTGTCTTATTTACTTTTCATATGAATGATATTGTCTCATTTGAGTGGATGTCAAGTTCATCTTTATACAGGTGACACTATTGTCTATTGTATTGCTGACTCTGTACAACTAGCCACTGAATATATCGACTGTGAATATGTCTGATATCGAAAGAGTTACAGAATACAAATATCTTGGCATCTGACTTGATGAGAAATGTGTACATTCAACTACCACAGGAACAGAATAATTGTCCCAATGATTAGCAGAAAGAGTTGAAGTAGTTTTTGGTAAAGCTTTTCTTTTTTTTTATTATTATTATTGATCTTTTTTTCCCCTCCATTTTCCTCCGATTTTTCTCCCATCCCAATGTTAGTCGTATGCCAATTCCCAATCCCTTCCTGGTCGCTGCGCACTTACCCCCCACAGTCAGATCATCTGGGAGAGTGGAGGCTATCACGTGCTTCCTCCGACACACGTCCAGCCAATCAACCGCTTCTTTTCACCTGGCAGCGCGGATCCTCCCTGAGAGGGCGTAGCGTGTGGAAGGATCACACTATCCCACTCAGGTCCTATCCGCGCTTAGCAGGCGCCCCGACCAAACTGTAGGAGTCGCTGTTTACAACGACCCGGACCCACCCCGCCAGCTTCTCCCACCCTCTAATACAGCCAATTGTATTAGTGTGAACGGCCAGCCAAGCTGGTGACAACCCCGGAGCTGAATCCAGCTCACAGCTTCGGGGTTGGTGACGAACGCAATCTCCGCTACGCCACCTAACCGCCCTTTGGTAAAGCTTTTCTATGTCTTTTTAAGCTCGGCATCATTGTAAATGGGGGACACCCTCAATGATTTCCCGAGATTTAAAAAATAAAAATAAACAAGTTTGAATTAATTAATGAATATGTTCTGAAATGCATACTGTACATTAGCCAAAACAGGCCCTTATAACTATATTTGCCTGAATGCACCAGAATGTAATCATACAAGCCTTACAGCATCAGGGGTAACGTTAAAGGCACCATGATGAAAACTAGGTGGACACAACAGCATTGCATAACCACACACACACACTTTGATTATTATTTATGTGTTGCATGTATTTATCTCGTACTTGAAAATACCGCCCAATAATTACCAAAAACAAATAAACCATTATTGGGATTAATATACCTAACATATATTTAAATCACCTATGAAACAATGGGATTCAATTTTGTGTAGATGGTCAAATTCAAAGCATGAAAGCACATAGCAAAGTCCAATTTATAATAAGACACAGGATACTTGTGCCCTAATGAGTGCTCAATGAAGAAATTCACTCCCATTGCCAAGTCTAAAATGGAACACGCCTATACATAATTATACTATGGAACTACACACTATATGAATGTATTCCATGGCTCATAATGGCCCCAAACCACATTGCTAACTTCAACAGACCCATGCCCTTTTGATGTGAGCTTCAGGTATTGACAATGCAGATAATAATAATAATGACTTGGATTTATATAGCGCTCTTCATGACACGACACTCAGAGTCCATTATTCGTTCATACACAGTCATACCGGTGGTGGTAAGCTACAATTGCAGCCAGAGCTGCCCTGAGGCAGACTCACGGAAGCGTGGCGAATAATAATCGCCTACGGCCCCTCCGACCACCACCAACATTCATTCACATGCATACACATTCATACGAGGCAAGTAGGTTAACTGTCTTGCCCAAGGACACAACGGCAATGGGATGGACATGGGCTTGAGCGGGATTGGAACCACCAACCCTTCGATCATTGGACGACCGGCTCTACCCCTGAGCCAAAGCCGCCCCACATGTAAATCGGGACAGGAGGAAATGGGGGCTCATCCAGGCGGCGTGAGGACTGTGGTCTGTCCAGCTCGGCCCCGGCCGCGTGTATCACTTCCGCAACGGATTTAGTCGGATTTAGGTTTCCGGGTTCGCCTGATTGGCCGCAACGGCCACGTGACACGCCCCCGCGGCAGCGGCAGCGTTGCCGCTGCGAATCAGAGCAATATTGTCACGCCATCTTCTGAGTGCAGACGCGCTGCTGTTTAATCACTTTTCCCACTTCAATGACAGAGCTGCTGTTTAATGCTCACTTTTCCCACTTCAATGACAGAGCTGCTGTTTAATAATATTGTCGCGTTGTGGAAAGCAGGATGAGAGAGCGTAGATTTCAGTGTGTATCATTTAATCATTTATCATTTAACATTTGACAGGCATACATTGTTGTCATACAGAAGTACAGAATACTTTTATCCAAAATGCTTCTTACTGTTACTGTTAGAGACTGTGCTAGACAAGATAAGTATGAAATAAAATAGTATAGCATGTAAAATAGAAGTAAAAATAGAGGTCACGCTGTTCAGTATAGACATATGTACAATGTTCGATGCAGAATAGAAGTAACTGAGTTACCATACAATATACAATATACTATGCAATGTACTAATATACAATACGCTATAGTGCAAAGCAGAAATGGGATGAGGTACAATTTACAGTAAGGTGCACGAGTTGCAGTGCAAATGCTTCTTACTGTTGCGCTCCAGAGACTGTTACTGTACCATACAATATACAATATACTATGCAATGTACTAATATACAATACGCTATAGTGCAAAGCAGAAATGTAAGGTGTACGAGTTGCAGTGCAAATGCTTCTTACTGGCTCGCTCCAGAGACTGTTAAAGGAAAACTCCAACATTTTGGGAAATTAGCTTATTTAACATCTTCCCTGGAGTTAGACAAGAAGATACCTTTTTTGTCTCTGTGCGTGCATTTAGCTTTGGGAACAGTCGCTCCGTTAGCGTAGCTTAGCTTCATCACTGGAGGTGAAGCAGGACAGTAGCCTGACGTTCCCTACAGGTTTGTTGATATTCTCATTCCTTCAAAGGATCCGAACCGATTGAAGTTTATGGATACCATGACTTAAAATCCTCTTACCTTGACGATTAAAAGCCTCCCCAATTTAGAAAACAGTAATCCAATGGCTGGTATTGATAATATAATACTAACTGCTGCACGCTCGGAGCTAACCGGAGCTAACACAGAACAGGATGGTAAAGCAAATATAATGACTTCCTTTCTGGGGTTTTCAAAATAAAAGTGCGATGTTTATAGCAGCGGAAAATGTTTATTTTGTACATTATCTAACGTTAACACGAACCTAAACTAACTTTAGGTTAGTTGTAACGTTAGTTTAGGTTTGTGTTAATGTTAGATAATGTACAAAATAAACATTTTCCGCTGCTATAAACATCGCACTTTTATTTTGAAAACCCCAGAAAGGAAGTCATTATATTTGCTTTACCATCCTGTTCTGTGTTAGCTCCGGTTAGCTCCGAGCGTCCAGTAGTTAGTAGTATATTATCAATACAGTTAGCCGGATAACTTTCGGTTAAGTCTGACTTAAGCCGGACTTTCCGGCTCCCCGTACCTGGATTTTCCAAATCACCATGACAACAGATCCAAAAGTTTGAGCCTGGTCGAAAGCAGGGTTTAAGTTCAAGTTAGCCGGATCAACCATCGCCACGCCCCCGCAAAGGAGTGACAGCGCGTTTCCTGAAATTATTCCCACAGTCTAGGATCTGCGTTATACCATTCTGAATTACGTTTTTGTGCTCCATTCTTCCAGAGGGGTCTTTTGAAATGTAAAATAGACCCAAAATGCTGATACTAAATTCACTTTGTCCTAAATAATGCACGTTATATATACCGTGGCGCTCGCTCGGTGCGATGTACACATTATGTGGTTATTTTAATTGTAACTGGGATTAAGATGTCTGATGAGATGCGCTGTTTGACGGATTTGAGAAATTGAATGAGCCGTTGACGTCACATTAATGAATGAGGATAAAGAGATAAAACGTCATTCAAAATAAAGAATATTCTAAACACGGGTCTCTCGTTCATTAATGTATAAACAATGAATTCTTCCCATCTGGCACAGTGGCGCAGCGGTATTGCTCATTCCTGCCAACCCAGCAACCGGTGTTCGAAACCCCGTGTTTCCAATATAATTTTTTTGAATATAATATTAATGATTATACGCCAAAGTAGCCTAGTTTTACGTTAAAATATTATAAATCTACATGCATTGAGGATGTCATTCTTTATATAGCTCTCGACGTGCACCAAATTGAATTATTCCTATATTGCAAAAAGAAGGAAAAGACTAGGGTTTCGAACCCCGGTCGTCCGCGTGAAAGTCAAAAGAAGAACCCGTTACACCACAGAGAAGATAAGTAAATGATCGACCATACATCAATCAATGGGTAAGGGAGCCGTATCGTTATTCTGTATAACAGTTTTACTAATTATTTTCGCTAGCAAGATCTCATTTGATTATTCAATCCAGCAGGCAAGTTTAAAGAAATATAATCTGATTGATTGAGGTAATGAGGGACTTAAAATTAGCCTATAGATAACGCATTTAACTTGTCGGCGAGGCGATTGAGCCGTACTGCAATATGTTAATAAAGTTTTAAATCAATTAATCAATCAATGCCGCTAGAGAATCAGGATCTCTGCCATCGATACGTGCTGGCTTTTCAAATGAAGCGGCCGCGCGCACTAATCCTGGGTCTTAAGTCTGAATCGAGTTAACGAGACTGAATCCACCTTCGAGGAACAGGAAAATCCCGGCTTCAAACATCGGGTTAACTGAATCTGGATAATGACATCTTGATCGACTTAGTTGAACCAGGTACGGGGAATAGGGCCCAGCCATTGGATTACTGTTTTCTAAATTGGGGAGGCTTTTAATCGTCAAGGTAAGAGGATTTTAAGTCATGGTATCCATAAACTTCAATCGGTTCGGATCCTTTGAAGGAATGAGAATATCAACAAACCTGTAGGGAACGTCAGGCTACTGTCCTCCCTCACTTCCAGTGATGAAGCTAAGCTATGCTAACGGAGCGACTGTTCCCAAAGCTAAATGCACGCACAGAGACAAAAAAGTTATGTATCTTCTTGTCTAACTCCAGGGAAGATGTTAAATAAGCTAATTTCCCAAAATATTGGAGTTTTCCTTTAAGCATTTTGGATAAAAGTATTCTGTACTTCTGTATGACAACAATGTATGCCTTTCAAATGTTAAATGATAAATGATTAAATGATACACACTGAAATCTATGCTCTCTCATCCTGCTTTCCACAACGCGACAATATTATTAAACAGCAGCTCTGTCTTTCAAATGTTAAATGATAAATGATTAAATGATACACACTGAAATCTACACTCTCTCATCCTGCTTTCCACAACGCGACAATATTATTAAACAGCAGCTCTGTCATTGAAGTGGGAAAAGTGAGCATTAAACAGCAGCGTGTCTGCACTCAGAAGATGGCGTGACAATATTGCTCTGATTCGCATCCGCTGCCGCGGGGCGGTGCCACGCGTGTCACGTGGCCGTCGTGGCCAATCAGGCGAACCCGGAAACCGAAATCCGACTAAATCCTTTGCGGAAGTGATACACGCGCCCCGGCCTGGCATGAGGGGGGAAACCCAAGACGTGTTACAGGCAAGGTCCAAACTCAGCTTGGGCTTGGCCTCTCAATGTTGGTACAGGTCAATCAACAAACAAGGTACCCTGCAAAGTCTCCGCTTCGTGTTAATCAACCAGGGAATTTGTATTCATGTTGAAAGAACAAACGGTGAAACCAGGTATTATCTCTACAACCATAATGTTACTGGCCAACTAAAAGGATGTAGACGTGAACTCCAGGTTCAAGTGTAATACAACCGGATGCGCTTTTGTTGTGGGACAAACAAAGGGAAAAACAGAAGTCTCCATGGTATTGTCCACCCTGCTATTCGATCTCCGTACACCACAGCCGTGACGCGGTCCCGTGATCGTGTGTGGCGGGTGTGGCAGGCAACGGGATAGCGCTGTGTTGTGAAATGGATACTCATGGCATTCCCCTCCGATACGACGTCTATCTCTCCTCTCTCTTCCACGACGACGATGATGATGATGATGTCACCGCAGACAGAAAATGTGGTTAACGCATCATGACTCATAAGTACAATTCTTACTTATAGGCTTCAAAGTGGAAAGCGATTAACAACCCCCGATTCCCAGGGGTTTAAAGTGTCACCTTTTCATTTGTGGGACACAACACGGCGTGTCCTTTCCACACAGCTGTTTTTAGCATGACCAACACTGACCAGGGGTATTCTAAAGTGCAAAAAGTGAGGACATTGCTTGGCCAGATTTCGATTGGCCAGGACCACTAGCACCTGGAGAACAACAGGCGTAGAATCATGTCTGCTGTCGAACAGGCTACGCTTTGTGTCTGGAGGAAAGTCACACCTGGAAATGCCATTTGTGCTCTTTTTATCTGTCTGAAAGGAATAATGACATATTCCATACAACATTCAATAATACTCTGCACTTACCTGCTGTCTGCGCTGTTAACATAGAAATGCAGCTTCTGCAGATTGCTGCTGTTGAACCCGGACTGTATACCCAACGTGCTATACTGTTGTATACACTTTTTACTTGTACACACAAAATCCTCAGTCTTATTATGTATATAGTGCTATTTTAAAATGTCTCATTCCACTCTCTCATATCTCATATCATATATATATATATAATAAGATAAGATATGATATTCCTTTATTGATCCCATTGGGGAAATTCTGGCATCATACCAGCATGGGGGAGGGGAGGTACAGTACACGTATGGGCATGGTAATAGTAGAAAGACATAAATATAGGCAATACAATTATAATAAACTGTAAACTATTTAATCAACTCTGAATAGAAGAATATGAGAAAGTACACAGTGTAATCAAAGGTGCATGAGGGTCTGTATCAGTTATATTATAGGTTACAATAAATATAGGCAATAAAGAATTTGAATCTGAATATATACTATGAGTAAACTATAGTTTACAAAGGGGATATCCTTTACTTATATTATTCCATTTTTATCTACTTTTATCTTACTTTGTTCTACCTTTATATGACTAGTGCTCTAATGCGTCTAACGCTGACCTGTTTCTCTCGTGCAACATATTGTTGACCTCGTGTTAACCAACGCACATATGACTAATCCCTGGGGCTCGGCATGACTTGACAATATTGGCAGGAAGTAAAAAGTTATTTACGGGAGTAACATAGAAATTCAAGTAAACGAGACATGCCCATGAGTAGAACAAAAAAAACCAGGAAGTGGCCAGGGTCAAGAGTGACTGTATCTCACACACCCACGTATTTCTTGAACACTCCATCAATACCTTTTGGACAAAGCAATATAATGGTTGGAAATACCCACGCCTGTTGTGTGGCCGCTTTCTGGGAAATCTTGCAGTGTTTACGAGTTATCTAAAACATTCTAAAGAACCTGGGCATTTTACTAAATTAATAAACACTGTATTGTAAAAGAAAGTAGCTTTATGCAAAGACAAAAGAGCGTTATTGCTTCTCCCGATAATAGCAAGCCACAACCGAAGACAAAATTAGTGCAAACTAGGGCAACATGATCATTAACTCATTAAAACAAATTAACAAATGCCACCTTCTCTTAATCCCAGCCCTAAGGATTTAAAGGAACACGCCAACATTATGAGAAGGCTTACCCATCTTCTCCAGTTAAGACAAGAAGATAGATACCAATTTCTTCTCTGTGCGGATACGGACGTCTAGCCTTACGGGCCACTAGTTAGCTTGGCCAACAGCTAGGCTAGCTGGTCCGTATCCGCTTCCATCCATTTGTGCTAAGCTAGGCTAGCTTGCAGCTTTCTACTGAACACACAGCGAGGGAATTGGTATCTATCTGACTCTGGAGAAGACGGTAAGCGCATTTCCCATAATGTTGCCGTGTTCCTTCAACCCTCTCCGGTTTACAATGAAATGTAATTCACTAACGAACCGAAAGTTCTAATGATGACGTCAAAATGGCTACTGGTCATTGAAACTTTACGCATCTGTAGAATTCAGAGAAAACGTTCAAAAAATAAAACCTACATCTGAAAGGGTTAATTTGTATTATGTAATCTGTATTTACTATTTACTAAATGTGTTTAGTCTACATGGGCATGAATGAATGAATGAAAACTTTATTTAACAGATTGCAGAATGGGTACAATACAGTACGGCTCAATACATACAATTGTTAAGGGGATGCAGACCTGAGAAAGACGTTTGTCTTGTTTCCATCAGGGTCCCCCATTTTCAATTCATATAGACATATATGACATACATGACATACAGATAGTCAGTACTGCTACATCTATACATTTATGACATACCAGATTTGCAAATACAGTACTGTTTGTGATACAGAAGGAGTCAAGAAAAGGGAGTATATACATTTGACGTAGAAACTGTACATTGGAGGAGGTTGGGTGGGGGGGGTTGGGTACATTGGGATATTGACAACCATACTGGGTAATTTACATTGGAGGTGGTTGGGGGGGGGGGGGGGGGGCGGGGCGGGGGGCACACTGTATAAACAAGTAACACTGTACATTGAGGGGGGGGGGGGGGGAGACACTGTACAAACAAACACAATTGTACATTGAACTATTGACAAAACCATACTAGGTAAATGACTGTACATTGGAGGGGGTTGGGTTAGGATATTTACAGGGGCCAGTGTTGAATTGCAGTCTCCCGTAGGTGTCCCTTGAGAGAGGTTTTGAAAGTGGGTAGTGATCCACATTCCTTTACAGCTTTGGGTAGGGCGTTCCACATTGATGTGGCATAATTGCGAAACGTGTTTAGTCCCTTATTTGAGCCGAATCTGGGTTTAACATGATTTGTGGAGCTCCCTCTGGTGTTGTGATCGTGGTATTCACTGACCTTTGGGAAGTATTTTGACATGTACATGGGTACCTTGGTCGTGTAGTGTATCTTGTAGACCAGGCCCATTGCAAGTTGTTGTACTCTGTCGTCTACTCTAAGCCATCCTAGGTTGTCGAAGTGGGCAGGGGTGAGGTGGGTTCTAGGAGTAACGCAGACGGCAGGTCATCTCATTATGTAGCAGGACCAGTAACTAGAACACAAATTTCAAACCAGCTCACTTTTCTTATGTCCCCCTATTCACAATGTCAATATACCCAAACACTGATACATTCCTGTACATGTGAGCGTGGCCTATCTTCCCTTCACCCCTCATTATAGCATGGCACAGGGAGTGTTTCCAGGCAGCAGCAGCAGTACATATTCGCTTTCATGAAGCACGACAGCACGAACGACAAACTCTAACAATGTGGTACTGATTGATTTGAATCTCTTTCTTTCTTTTTCACACACGTAAGCACGCACTCACACATGCCCATCCATCAAGACCCATGGCTGATGTGTGAAGCATCACGTTCTTCGTGACTTTCCGCCCCCAAGCTGTCCGTCACGTTCCCTGCGGCTGAGACACACAGCTGGAACGTTGGAACTATTCAGATGTTTACACTTAACAAAGGTAAAGACTCAACTATGGGAAAAGCAAATGGCTCAGCAGCCATAGGGCAGGAAATCAGATTCCAGGCCTAGAGTAGACAGGGAGTACTGAAACTCTAGTTCTTCCTAGTAGGCTATGTGCTGTGTTTTTATGGTTTTATGTTTTTATGTCTTCCATCGAGGACCACCTTGGAAATAAGTGTTTTAATTCATGCTTTTAGGTGATATCCTCAGGAATACAAATTGGTCATGATAACATTGTTTCTATGATGTGTTTGTAATTTCCAAATAAAGATCAAATCAAATCAAAAGCATGTTTTCAGGCGACCTTGGTGAGAACGATCCTGAGCCCTTTCTCAAAATCTTTTATCCACTCGAGATGTGGACACACAAATTCACCGTTGCGTTTAAAAGTGAGTAAAAAATCTATTAAAATGTGTTGAAGTGATATCATAGTCGGGAAACAAAGAGGTCGATGCAAAGAGCTTTTAATTTGGTAAAACACGGGAAAGAACGTTGTGGATATTCAGCTGAATTATTAACAACGTCACATCTTTACATTATGAAATATACCTTTGAAGTGCTTGTATTTTGTAAGCCATATTTGCATTCCCCATCTGGCCCGGGCTGTTCCATCAGTATAGAGGCTGAATAAGGAGTCATAGAAATCACTCTATACTTAAAATAGCAGGTTACACAGTAATGGGGCCTTTTGCATGGCGTGCTGATGTTATCGGCCTCAGTCTACAACTAGTGCCTATGTGGAATGAGGGCAATTCAAAGTATTGTACAAAGAATTGTACAAAGTCTGCCCCTTGTGGACTGAGTCAGCCAGGCCATCTGAGTATTCGTTGTACTCGTGCGCAGACGTCTTGCTCAGCAAACAGGTGTAATCAATTGACAGATGGTTATCATTAAATGACAACTGTGGCCCATCATGAGCCTTTTTGGTTTGGTTGGCCGGCCCATGAGCTTTTCTGGTTGGTAAAACATGTCATGAAAATACCATGAATAATTCAGGCTCTTTGAATAAACATTGGCCAAGGGGGGGGGGGTCCATTTCCGGGGGCCTGTAGAACAACAGAGAATCCCTACGAGGTCCCTTCTGATGCTGCCTGGTTGTAGTTCGAGACTTCGATGAGGTTGCCGTCTGGATCCCGAAGGTACAGAGAGGTGATGGCCCCCAGGGCTCCACTTCGCTCCACCGGTCCCTCCTCTATCTCTACCCCACACGCCTGCAGGGGAGGAGAAACCAGTGGACTGCTGTTCATCATTCTATTGCCACAATTTTGTATTTGAATAGCAATAATCAAACGGGGAAATAGTCTTAGATGAATATTTGCACTAATTCGATGCCAATTGGATTCCAAACACTTTCCAATTCATTCATGCACAGGTATATAGGATTGATAGAATAAAAGCCGGTTATGCAGTAGGTCTGATTAAGATAAGATATCCCTTTATTGATTATAGTAAAGATAAATAATAAGCAGTGTAAACAATATAATTAACTCAGAATATAAGCAAGTAAGCAGTGTAATCAAAGGTGCAGATGAGGGTCCGTATGCCCTATCAGTTATTTTACATTAACATTTACATTTAGTCATTTAGCTGACGCTTTTATCCAAAGCGACTTACAAGTTCTGTACGACAAGCCATCAGGAAGGGCACAACTCTATCAGCTGAGTAACTATGTTCATCAAAGTGTTGAGTGCTACAGTGTAGGTTAGTTTATTAGGACAAGTGCATGACAGTATGGTTAGTTAGGGTTAGATTTTATTATTATTATACGATAACTGATGAATATATATAGATACATTTATATTATATATAAATATAATAGAACACTTAGAATCGGAATATATACTATGATTAAGTAAAGTATACAATATACACAGGTGCAGTATTACACAAGGCACCCTAACTGGCATGATATACGTCGTAGTCCATGCAGTTTAGGTGGTAAGGGTCAGGCACACTTAGTGATCAGACATTCCAATGGTAAGACTAAATATTATATTGCAATTATTCTGGCAGATATTGCAACTATGATATAACTTGCTATTTTAAGGTCTAGTCTTGAGTTTAGAATCTACTTTTCAGTTTCACTGTGGGGAAACCTAGACATTACACCATCTCCTATCGGATTTCCCAGCGTTGAATAATCTCCTTATATTATATAGGCCTAGCATTTCTGGGCTTGGGTAAAATAATTGTCTGCCAGACTCAATCTCAATCTCCCATCGCCTACCGGTATATGTACAGTCTCCGTTGTGTAGCCTATGGATATCATATTCTATGCAGTGGGAGAAACCATAGACAAAACCAGGTTTGTGCTATATAGTGATGTGACGTTCGTGAACTATCCGATTCTTTTGAGCGGCTCTTTGGTACGAACGAAGGGAACCGAGTCATACTTGGTGGGGGCCGTTGTTTTTATCGGTCGCTGTGCCGATTTCACCGCCTGCCCTGAATCCATTCCCCTTTACGTGAACACGCGTGGATGTTGTTGTTGTGAATCTAAATGCTGCGTGCACTTTATTGTTCACACTCAAAAGTTGTTATAAATCTAGTAAATTCATAACCGGTACAATATCATGTCACGTGGGACCCCTTCTGCCTTCTATAACACGATAAGGATATAAGCAAAGTGTTTCTTTTTCCTGTAAGAACGAATCAGGGACGGTTTCAGGGACGGGATATGGTCGAAAAAAAGGTGACTTCATTCAGGGACTAGCCCCGAAAACCGGGGGTGTCTTGTCACCTTAATATAGGCCTATATTCATTCTGTCAAACTTTGGTGGAGGCTTAATATCCCACTCATGTTAGATATCGTACATACATTTGAACAATTTGAGGCTTTGTTTCCAGGGGCTTTAAGTATCTAACTTCGAATCTGATCCAAATCTTATCCCATCGTTATCCTAGTGATTATTCTGCGGTAAACCAAAGGTTTTGATTTACTGTAAGACCAAGTAACCCCCCCCCCCCCCCCCCCCCCCAAAAAAAGAACGATGAGCTGTTCTTTTGAACAGCTCTTGGAAAGGAACGGAGCCAAAAGATCCGGCTCCCTTCAAAGAGCCGTAATTCCCATCACTAGTGTGCTATACATCTATGGGAAACACCTGCAGGTGGGCAGCAACTGTAGCCAGGGGGGTCGTGGTGATGAGACAAAGGTCTGCAGAGCCTGGGGTTGGACGCCTGGCTTTGGGCTCAAACTCCCGGCCCACCTGGTGAAGGTTGATCTTCTGTTGGCCAAAGCCCAGTGCCTTACGATCCCCCTGAGGGCAGAGAGGCTGTGTAAACAACATTGCTACGTGTGTGCAGTAAGGGTTGTTTAGTGGTGGTTTAAAGGAGGCTTCACGACACGTATCACACAAGTGCCATTTCTGTGACAGACATTGTGATTCGTTAATGATCAAAGCCTGCCATCTAGTGGCCATTGTGAAAACTGGTAAGATATGCAGTCAAATGGTCTAGAGATTGATTGATTGATTGATTGATTGATTGATTGATTGATTGATTGATTGAAAAGTTTATTAACAGATTGCAGAATGGGTACAGTACAGTACAGCTCAATACATACAATTGTTAGGGGGATGCAGACCAGAGAGACGTTCATCTTGTTTACATCAGGGTCCCCCATTTTCAATTCATCATAACATATACGACACACACGACATACAGATAGACAGTACTGCTACATCTATACATTTATGACATACCAGATTTGCAAATACAGTACTGTTTGTGATACAAAAAGTGTCCAGAAAAAGAGTGTATATACATTTGACATAGAAACTGTACATTGGAGGAGGTTGGGTAGGTGGGGTGGGGTTGGGTGGGGTGGGGGGGGCTGTACATTGGAGGTGGGGGGGGGGGGGGGGGGGGGGCGGTTGGGTAGGGGGACAGTACACTGTACATAGGAATACTGACAAAGCCATACTTGGTAATTTACTGTACAACTGGGTTAGGACATTTGTAGGGGCCAGTTTCGAATTGCAGTCTCCCGTAGGTGTTCTTTGAGAGTGTTTTTGAAAGTGGGTAGTGATTCACATTCCTTTACAGCTTTGGGTAGGGCGTTCGACATTGATGTGGCATAATTGCGAAACGTGTTTAGTCCCTTGTTTGAGCCGAATCTGGGTTTAACATGATTTGTGGAGCTCCCTCTGGTATTGTGATCGTGGTATTCACTGACCTTTGGGAAGTATTTTGACATGTACATGGGTACCTTGGTCGTGTAGTGTATCTTGTAGACCAGGCCCATTGCAAGTTGCTGTACTCTGTTGTCTACTCTAAGCCATCCTAGGTTGTCAAGGTGGGCAGGGGTGAGGTGGGTTCTCGGAGTCAGGTCAAGCAGTAGTCTGACTAGTTTGTTTTGAGATGTTTGTAATTTGGTTTTTAGTGCCTTTGAGGTGCTTTGGTACCATGAGGTGCAAGCATAGTCGTAGTACCCTTGAATGAGTGCTCCTGCCAGTCTTCAGGGTATTCTTGTTTACCAGAGAGGAGATCCGGTACAAGAATCGAGTTTGTTGGTTGACTTTTTTTATTACATTGGATGCCATTTTGTCACAGGAAAGATTAGCCTCTAGGATGGAACCCAGGTAGGTAATTTCATCTTTCCTTGTGACAATATTGTCACCCACTTTAACTGAGAAGCCGTCTGTCTTGCTGAGTTTGTTATTTGAACCGAAGAGAATGGACTCTGTGTAATGATAGTTTGTTGTCGGCGAGCCATATGCAGATTTTGCCTAGTTCCGAGCTGAGGGTTTTTTCAACATGTAACTTGTTCTTGTCAGAGACCAGCAGGGCTGAGTCGTCCGCAAACAGGAACAAGTTGCAGTCACAAGCTGACGACATGTAATTTGCATAAATTAGGAACAGTAGAGGTCCTAGTATGCTTCCTTGTGGAACACCACAGCTCACTGGGAGGGACTCTACTCTAGAGTAACTCTAGACTAGAGCCTCTGGTAACCTAAAAACAGAACTACCTGTGTATACATATACCATACTACCTTGAAAGTGATCGTCTCCATGCCAAGTACTGACGAGTAGAAGTTGATGGTGTTGGACACACTGTTCACTGTTAGGACCAAATGGTCCAGGCGGCTCACTTGAACTGGACATGAGCATTTGGTTCTGAACACCCACAGCGTTTGACTGGGCAGCGTCTACAGGTGGTAAGGGATGCAGAAAAGTCACGGGGTACAACAGATACCAACCCCACTCTCGGTGGAAGAAAACATTACAAGGTGTTTTATTACTTTGCAGCATGATTTTCGAGTAAACAGCGACACCACGTGGACAGTTCTATATCCTCGAATGCCTGGAAACATCTCGTTCTCTGGTAATTACGGTATTCACTATTCAGCATTCGAGTCCGTCCCGACGTCATAAAAGAAAAGTTTCCTATGACTGCACTTTTTGGGCACATAGCGAAAGAGGTTCGAATATATATAGCTAGGCGCATCGTCTCGAGCTTATAAATCCGTGTGGTTGCAGATAATATTCGTAGTACTAGTAGTAGGCTACACTCCCAATGATTGCCATTGCATTCTTCCCTTGAATAATTTATTCACATCCGCAAGACCAGCCTTGGAGACTAACAACGGAACCCTTTCCATGGAACATGAGCCGAGATGAAGTAGCCTACCTTGAAAATCTGTTCCAAGTGCAACAAACGACTCCCAAACGTCCGTAATGCCATGAGTGCAGAAATGTAATTAAACCTACAGACAGTACGACTTCCTTATCCCCCCCCCCCGTGTGGACAAGAACCTTACCGTAATACACAGACTAGACGCCACGTCCATTGTCTTAAAACAGCCAGATCACCCATTGTCGATTTTGTAATGTTAACATTTAATTTGGACGCAGGGGAGTGAATGGCCTAAACCAAACCAATGATCAATTTTAACATAATAAATGCATCAGAAGCTGTGCCGATATAAACAGAAACAATATGAAGCATACGTGAAGTAATACTGGATGGTGACGAGTTCTTTTAAACTAGGCTGGTTAAAAAAAATAAAAATAAGAGGGTGGGACTTAAACTGTGTGAATATAACAGTCCTCTGGGTCAAGAAATAACACACAGTGAGACTATATGATGCATGCATTTTGTAGTATAATAACCTGTTTAATTCAGAAAAGCGGTTAGTTTGAAATGGAAATAATACTCAAGTGAACATACTGCATGGGACAAGACCAGGGTGAGGGGGGGGAAGCACGGCCAAAATGATAAAAATGCTTTTTTTTTTGTTGTTGCTTACAACTGGTATGGTATCCAACAAAACAAAACATCTTGAACCACCCAAACCGTTATATTCCACAAAGTGAAGGACTGTGGCAAACAATGAAAGCAACAATGTGACAAGAGGGCATATAACCAATGCCCTTGTTCTCTTTTAACAAGTGCTATTAAAATGCACAGTACTTCTGAATAAATGGGGGGGGGGAGGAAAAGCTTAAACACATTTTAATAGGGAGTAAGTCTTCATTTAAGAGAAATCTTTAACAGTCTACAATAGTTCAGGTATAATATACACATTTATATCATGGTTTGTATTTCTCTTTCAGGTTTCACTTTGTCATGTATTGCACACGGATATTCCAGATATGAAGCGTTCTGGGGGGGGGGGGGGGGGGCAGTGGATTATTACGCCCGTCGACTGGTGACTCGCTCACTTGAGACATGGTGACAAAAAGACATTTCTTTCAGATAAAAGTAAACGCCTGATAAAACATAAACCTGTAAACCGTACAACTTTTTTGTTCATCTTCAACCTCCGAAAGCCCAAATATTCTTCGTCAGGGCCGTGTTGAGATGCACCCGTGTAGTCATTATCTTGAGGGGTAATAATGGAACAGCGGCTGGCACGCTCCGGTCGGGGCCTGAAATCCAACACTCGGGGGGTGGATTCCGTTCCCCACGTCGGCGCTCCCAGGTATGAACACAATTCAATCATCCCATCGAATGATCCCAATGAAAAACAAAGATGCAATTATGATTTCAAAATAAACTTAAGCATTCCAAAAAGCAATCCTAGTTGCGCCTCATGTTTTCCCTAAAAGTCTGTACAACATTCTACATTTTTTTTTTATTACTTTAAACAATTCAACAAGCGGCGACATTTTTGACAGTCCGTGTCCGCGGCGCCACGCAAAAATGTTGATAGTTCATTTCTTTGCTGTGAAGAAGGTATGGTGGTATTATGGCATCCAACTCAAGTCTTAAAGTCCTGTTTAGCACCACCGTCTCCAAATAAACCTCCCTACGTCCTTCAGGCCTGTTCTAATACCAAACCTAGGGATGCTCCAATTGGATTTCTTCTTTCTTTTTAAACCAGTACAATCAAAGATTTTCTACTAAAGGTCAGCCATACCCATTTATTAACATACAGGTCATAAATCGTATTATTATTATTTTTTTTAGAAACCTTTGGCAAATGTGTTTTCTAGGCAAGTTGTAGACAAGTTTAAATATAAAAACAAGTGAATACGTCGATGTGTTGTGGACAATTGACATTCTTTATATGAAGAGAGGGTCGCACTAGAAAAGATTTACTCTTGCTCGAGTGATGAAGGCCGGATGGCCGACAACACTCTGTGACATATGAACAATTGACCCATCTCAAACCAGTTTGTCAGAGGGAAGGAACGGCTTGTGATTGGAGCATCAAGGAAAAGAGGGCGGGGCTTGACAACAGGTCAATTAATTCAAGTGAATGAATAGTTCAGACGGAACGCGACCCTCCCTTCATATAACGATGCATCGAGACATGCATCTAGGATAAACACAACAGGTTGTCAGAGCGCAGTGGCATCCCTCCTTGCAAACAGACAATTGAGATTCATTGACAGATGACGGGATGCCGTGTTTGTGACCGGTAACAGATGGAATGCAAGGAAACAATCTGCTCGATCACCCAAGATTTGCATTAGTAGCATTTTTTGATGCTACAAAACTGGATTGAAATATAGTACTGCGACTAGTATCTCCTGGTTTAGTGAATATCTACTATTACCAATGTGTGTGTGTGATCAATTGGAGCATCCCTAATCAAACCCATAACTAACTAATGGATAAAACTCATAAGATAGTATGAGGGGAGGGGGGGGAACGACAGTAGAAATAGATGTCCAAACCACCTCTCGAGGACTTGAGGTATCAGATACCATAGTTAAACTAACAGAAAGGCCTGCTAAATGCTTCGAGTGCTGTAGCCAGGGGGTGTAGAGAACCCTCCCGCCTCTGTGCGCTACACCACACTCTCCCGATTGGCAGACACCAGGACAGCCCTGCGGCAGATGGGGCAGGTGGAATTCTCGGAGAGCCAGCGGTCGATGCAGTGCACGTGGTACTCGTGAGAACAGGGCAGCTTCCGCAGCTTGTTGCCCTCCGCGTACTCCGTTATGCAGACGCTGCAGGTCTTCAACGCGTCATTCTCACCAAAGTTGCGCATGGCGAGGTTGTCAATCTGCTCTTTGGTCAACCCCTGGGGCTGGTCCTCGTCGTCGTCGTTGAGGAGGAAGAAGTGGGCGAGCCGGAGGAACGGCAGCGAGCTGGGCTCCTCCAGGCTGATGGGGACCCGGGGCCGAGCTCGAGCTCTGACGCCGCCGCCGCCACCGCCTTCCCTGGGGGAGGGACCAGAGGCCAGGCCCTCCTCCGATTCCCTCTCTACCGTCCTGGCCTCGGCTCGGCCTCCGTCGCCCGCGGACGGCTCGGCCACCACGGCGGCGGCGGCCGCGGCGGCGGCCGCCACGGCGGCGTCCGGGTTGTTCAGGGCGTCGGCCAGGTCGGCGGGTGTGCTGGCTCCGCGGTTCGAGTCGGAGGAGTCGGAGTCGGAGTCCATGAGGTAGCTGAGCTCGCCGAAGCCCGTCATGATCTGTCGGATCATGGACTGGAGTGCCATGGAGGTGGCCTCCCCGAGGGCCGCGTCGGAGATCCTGCGGATGGGGATGCGGATGGTGCTGACGTAGGTCCTCACTCCGGCACGCTCGGAGCGCGAGAAGGTCCTGCGCAGCCCGCCGCGCTCGGTCTCGTAAAGTAAAGTGTTGTTTGAGTTCTGGGAGCGGGAGCGGGTGCGACTGGCGATGCTGTCCCTTTGGCGATACTCGCCGGGACGCACTCGCCGCACCTGGAGATCAAGCATGATGGTGGGGGCACGCCGACCGGCCGCTCCCCCTTCCCCACCTGCAGCCTCTCCATCTTGGGGTGTCGTGTTGGGGGCCTCGGGGGCTGATCCCGCTACGGCCTGAGCGGGCTGTACGTCGAACTCTGCAGTGCTCTGCCTAGAAAGTACATGTTGTCGAGTCCTGGAGCTGCCCTCCACGGGAGCCACGGGGGCAGAGTTGGGGCCGTGTATGTGGGGAGCGGGAATTCGAGCCAAAACGTGAGGGGAGCGACTCCTGGCTGTGCGGGCCCTGGTCCTGCGGGGTTCCGGACTGCGACTGCGGGCTCTCCTCTGGCCTCTACGCGGGGGTTCTTCGGGGGGAAAGGGGGAAACCGGGGCTTGGACCACCAGGGCTGCGGGTGGGCTGGGAGGTTCCGATACCACCTCCATTGGAACAGCCTCCTCCAACTCGGGCTCCGGTTCCACTATTACCGCCAACTCCTCTACGACCGGCTCCTCCACCACCTCCCCCGTCTCCACGGGGGCCTGCGACTCTGCATTTGGCGGCACTGCCGCCGCCGCCGTCGTCACCACTGCCGCCGCTGGTCCCTCCGGGGTCTCCTGCTCCCCCTCGGCGATGGCCTGCTGTTCAGCCAGGTTGCGGTTCACGTTGATCTCTAGGCTGAAGCGGAAGTCGCCGCTGTTCGGGTTGGTCTGGCTCACCGCCCGCCATGACTGGTTGCCACGGTGACCGGACCTGGTCGTGTTGCCTGTGCGCCTCACCGTGTTCAGCCAGTCCAGGAGAGTGTCCCCGTTGGAAGAATCCTCGGAGCCTTCCGGTGGGTCTAAGTCGAGAAGTGACACAGCATTTTAGGAGACCGATACCAAAGAATTTAAATCAAGAAACGCCATTGGAAGAAAATAGCAATCTCCTTGTAAAACGTATCACTAAATAATATCCAATTAAACTAAAAACGGTAGACGGACTAACTTACCACCTGTGCCTTCTGCACTTTCAGAAACATTACTGACGGTGTTACTCCTCTGCTCCGGAGGACCATCTTTGATTTGTTGAAGCCGACTTGACAGCTCCTCTTCCGTTATCTCACCTAAGAGATGATAATAAAAAATAATCTAAAATGAAATGTTATTACAAAGGAAATGTAGTCTTTGGCGGCCTGCGTTCTCCCTCCCTGAGGATCAAGTGGCTTCATTCACTTCCTCAAAGAAATGAGAGGTAGCAAGGAGCAACTGACGAGATAGAACTTCCTGCAATTAGATAAGGTAACTAAGGTACGGTCACTATGGTAACGATTACTAGTTACACTGCTGGCCAGTATGACTACTACCACAGTGTCTTTATACCTACTGTGCATATTAATACTACAAATCTGTATATACATCCGATTAGCACCATACTCATTAGTACTAATTTATATATGTTATAAGTTAACCAGTTTAATCACCTGTACACTGTGTATATTGTTATTGCACTTTGCTGCTGCATTGGCACTCTGGTTGGATGCCAAACATCTTTCCGTTCTACTGTACTTGTGCTGTATAATAACACATTTTTATCTAAATAGGAAGGCATCGTCAACTAGGGCTGAGCGATAAGAAAGAAAATCACATCACAATAATTATCTGGATTTCTTTCCTATATCAAGATACAGGTATATAACGACATCCGTTGACGTATGCAAAGTCATAAGATAAATAATCCAATTGACCAATACCAAGCTCTGCCCTTTTTTCTTGACCATCCCATCACAGGGTGGTCACTAAATGGCCAAGCTGCAAAGCAGAAAATCGCTATATCTCTGAACATGTATGATCACACTAAAACAAAATGTCATGGATGTGAGGTGTCCACTGAGGTTAAGGTTCATATACGCAACTTTTAGGTGAAGATTATGATGAGTTGCGGCATTGCAGCTTGGGCAGCCGTTTCCTTGTCAAGCTAAGAGAGCTGTTCATCACATTGAACTGTGTGACAATGTAAAGAGCGACATCAAACCAAATTGTCAAATAACATGCCCTCAAGATCTCATTTTGAGAGAAATTTCAGTTCATATGTGGAGGTCATCATTCATTATGTCAGAATTGTGCACAACTAGGCCATACAATACTATCATTTCTAGGGCTGTCTTAAATACTTCGAAGCTTCGTTCGATGGGCATGGGATTCGAATATGAAAAAAAAAGTGATTAAAATTTTTTTATTTTTTTAATATATTTTTTGCTAAATCAACTCTGCCTCTCTTTGTTAACTACAACAAGCAATGCTGTTTGTTGTTTAACACTTTGAATGCCAGCCACGACATAACACGTGTTAGCAGCCCACCCCCTGAATGCCCAGCATGATAATTAGCATGAATTTTCTTTTATTAGCGATCTGAATTCATATTTCAACCGAGTCTACCGTTGGGAAACCAGCCCCACCAGGCGCTCAGATGTGAAAAAGGCGCCCCCTATCCTCTCCCAGATGGTAATGCACCCTTTTGGAATGGACTAAATGAAAATGGATGAGAAAAAAAAACTCCGGAATCCACATTTGACTTCTCACGCATGTACCCCGAGCCGCTCGGAGTCATTGTGGACCATCAGAACAGCGTGTAATATGTCTTTACAGTACGTAGCATTGGATCAATAAAAGGATAGATTTTTGGAATGGCGATCAGGAATTGGAATAATCTTTTTGGCTACCATCTGATCTCAGGCAAGGAATCTATTTTACCAGTCTTAGGATAATCAGACCTGTTTTCACGGATATAAGCTTTTCCCCTATGTGTGATATGGCTGTTTGGCTGTGCGAGCGATCAGGAACTAAGAGAATCGATTTTCAGCTTGCGGCACCAGCGTGCATACGTACACATATACTATCGATAATCTAGCGTTTATTTGAAAACGATTCATAAATAGGCCGAAAAATGACAACGTTCTAGAATATTCCAGTACATGGCGTTTATCACGGAATCTTTTTATTTTCCGTGAAAACGAGGGCTTTTCAAAATGCTATCAAACGGAAATTAACCGATAAAAAAACAATCCGCTTCGACAATGTTGACTGGAAAATGAGTCATTGATAAGCGACGGGCAGATTAGACACATAGCCATAATTTAAAACATAGATTAGGCGATATTAACGCTAACATTGAAGTGGTTGATGGGCATTCAAGGGGGTAAAAAGGAAAACACGGCCGGCTCTGAAAGTGTTAAGATGAGGTTGGACTCGGCACTGACAGATTTGTGTTCATTGTGCTGCTTTTATAAAGCTTCAAATGACGTCTTACAATATTTCATGAAAGCAGTGTTTTGTTTGTCTAAGATTTAAAAAAGAATCTCGGCCCAGAAGCTTCAAATTCCAAAAAAAATTTGAAGGTCAGCCCTAATCATTTCACCACAACTGGACCAGTGTCACAACTGGAATGAATGAGAGTAAATTAGCCTGTCCCAGAAAACACATGTAAATCACAACATCCGTAATGGATATCAGCTGGTTGGTAGACAAAGAAATTACTTTGCTAAATTCGATTAACTTTAGTCGTCCAAAAACACCTACAGCCACTACAACACTTGATTCACCACCTGCTAGCATGCATTGCCAATATTAATCTCCACTAGCAGTCATGCTGGTCCCATGAATATTTACATTGGAAAGATTTTGCTATGGACCTCTCAAGCGTTTCCTGTGCATTCTCGCTAACCGAAAAATAGCCTGGAAACGCATTGCAGATAGAGTGAATGACATCCAGTAATTTAGTGTCAGCAATGTGGCTGTTTAAAATCAGGTTAGTTAAAACGTAAAGCGTCATGTTACTGCTCGCCGCACATGCAGTTCAATAGACAAAATTACTGGGAGACGTGAAAGGAAAACACTGCTCATTTTCACCATAAGTGCGGGGGGGGAGTTGGCAAAATTATAACAACGTGCAATCTCTATTAGGATGATTCCTTGACTTCTCCTTGCTTTCTAATCCTAGTGATTGACACATCTCGAACCCGTCCTCTTTTCTTGATCAACTGTTTTGCTTTCAGTCTGTCCGAGGGAAGCAACAATTGTGATTGGAGAATCAAGAAAAAAAGTGTGGGTTTGAGATAGGTCAAGAGTCAAGACAATGGTCGATTTGATTTATTGAGGGGGGGGGGGTGACATGTCCTCCAGTAGCCATCCGAGAGGTAAGGAATTTGTGAAAAATACTCAACAACAACAACAACAATTTCCCCAAAACAAAATACTGTACCTTTGACCAAAGAAAACAAGTGATTATGCACAAATAAGAAAACAAGACAGTCTTGTTTTTGGTACAGTATTGGCTCATAGAGCTGGTTGGTCTTCTTTTGAACACAGCAAGAGGACAGTACTGAAAACCACCAGACTTGCCAGGACATGCCACTGTCCATTCAATGCCCTGTCCTGGCAGGGTGCTCTGTTAAAGGATGCTCCAAACTTACTATCACCCCCCACTGTCCTGGGACAGAAACAGATTACGTGTCTTCAGTCGTCCATGGGCTTCGGTCTTCCGGCACAGTAACAAAACTCAGAGGCTAGAAGTAACTATCTTTACTAAATGTGTAAGTTAGACTGCTCACTCAGTAAAAAATATCCAAGCAGGAAACGTATCCAGGTGTAATAAAAGAGGAAAAAAAAGAAATCATTGAATAAGCAATATCACACATAAGGATAGACAAAAAATGATCAACGAATCATTATCAAACTCAAATCATCATCAACAACTCAGGATTATGGATACAAAAATTTAAAAAAATTAAAAAAAAAAAAAAAAACAGCCAGCTCTCTAAAATGTCCCTATGAGTCTCCTTTTAAATGAAAATTATAGCTTTTAGAGTAAAATCGCAATCACGTCTACACGTTTTCTGCCACAGACTGGAGCCAATATAAGATAGTTGTCTTTATTACCTGGGGTGCCCAGAAGGTTGTTGTCTCTCATCAGACGGTAGTCCTCATCGCTAAGATTGTTGACAAACTGGTAGAAGGCCTCCTCTCTCTCCAGCCGGTCCAACTGCCTCCTGCGCTGAGACTCTGACTGATCACTGCTGCCCTGCTCTGAGCTGTCAGACCCCTCCATTGATGTTGAAGGGAGAGAGGTTCAAGTGTCTAAACTCCACCAGGATCCAGCTGCTGCAAATACAAAATCAACAATGTGATGAGGCGAGCCACGCTGCTGCATCACTCACGAATCACAGTCCCCTGTCAGTCACTAACTAAGGTTATTTGCTGACTGATTTTCGTTTGTAATCATGCATCCAACACTTCAAATATTGTCAGATTAAACGAAAAAGTTGACTGATCTAACGCAACGTTTCGAGATTTTCCGAAGAAAAGTCCCACGAGAAAGCTAGCCATGACAAATTATATATTTTTAAATTAGCTAAGGATGGCTGATGTGCGTACATGATCATACATTAAGACGTGTGAATACCAGTAACGTTAATATGCCCCAAGTGTAAATGTAACACTAGGCCTTGAGCCATACAATGGGGAGGATACATGGATCGTTTCATTCAGACATCCTATTCTACTCACCCTACCATCTCTACACCCAGCCATAATAATAACCTACACGATCCGTCGAAGAATATCCCGTTTTATGAATTTTGATAACGCCTAGTCCGGTTATGAAAATATGGACTTGGCCATAAAGTCGAGAAAAAAACAAAATGGCATCATCTGACCAGGTATTAGCTGCACGTTAGCATGCTAGGTAACAGCTAACCTTAACAACCGTTTGGTTATTAAAAGTTAGCTGAGCTTTAATGATGTTATTAGCTCCACAAGAGGAACGTAAACAATCTACACGTCGCGTAGATACCGGCTTGTTGCTAAAGTAAAGCACATTAGCCATTAGCTTCTATTGGGGTTTTACCAGCTAAATAAAGCTATAATGTTAGCCAACACAACTAGCTAGCTTTACGTTGTTGGTTTTAAACGCCAAGTTTATTAACGTTACTTGACAAGTGCCATCCTCAAGATAGTTACCGTAGGTAGGTTAGATCGTAACCCAGCGTTTAAATAATAACATTCACCTTCATAATATTAGTATAACACACATGTTTCTAAATACACCCACACGGGCTTCTTACACTAAACGTTGAAGTCGAGATATTAATGTTAGCTAACGTTAGCCCAAAGCTAGCGACGTCAACTAATGACGTTGATGACCGCTAGTAGGTAGCTAGCCACAAATAAGCCGACAAAAATACACAAATACACAGTCAACTTAACATGTGGCTTTACCTGTCGGGGTTTGTGGGTGTTTAGCTGTATGTACTCTCTCAAATTGTTTTAGCAAAATCCTCCAAAATTCGACTGAATAGTTGGTGCGACCTCAGGATTCCATTTTCCTTATTATCTTCGAGGCTAGCTAGCTTAGCAACAATTTCCCGGAAGCTGGGGGAGCGCATGCGTGGGGGGGAGAGGATGTTTGTTTTGGGTGGTTCGTTCTGTTCTCTGGCTTCTGTGTGGGCTGTAGCGTCACGATGTGGTGATGTGTGGAATTACCAGAGAGCTCGCTGATGCAACCTTAACATTGAAGGCAAAAAAAAGAAAAGACATTTCTTTGGGCTTCATTCCTTCATTCCTTCATCATTAGATGTACGAATTTCACTATGAATTGAAAATGGGGGACCCCGATGTAAACAAGACAAACGTCTTTCTCTGGTCTGCATGTGTGTATTGAAGCCGTACTGTATTGTACCCATTCTGCAATCTGTTAAATAAAGTTTTCATTCATTCATTCATTCATTCATTCATTCATTCATTCATTCATTCATTCATTCATTCACACCTTTATCCATTTCCAACCGTGAAAATGCATAGATCTAGGCAAAACCAATAACTCAGTGGTGCTCAACTTGGGATCCGGCCGGGGACCCTCAGAGGTCCTTCAGAATGAATGAATGAATGAATGAATGAATGAATGAATGAAAACTTTATTTAACAGATTGCAGAATGGGTACAATACAGTACGGCTCAATACACAATCTTTAAGGGGATGCAGACCAGAGAAAAACGTTTGTCTTGTTTACATCAGGGTCCCCCATTTTCAATTCATAGTGACATTTATGACATACACAACATACATCATGACATTTATGGCATAGGGACATACATGACATACAGGTATATAGTACTGTTACATTTGTGACATATATGATATGCAAATATACAGTACTGTTACCCATAGATCCTGACAGAGTATATACATATGATGGGGAGACTGTACATTAGGAGGGGGTGGGTGGGTGGGAGAGAAATATACATAGGGTGGGCAGAGAATATTTACATACGGTGGGGAGGAGTGTACATTAGGAGGGGGTGGGTGGGTGGGAGAGAAATATACATAGGGTGGGGAGAGAATATACATACGGTGGGGAGGAGACTGTCTATTCTTGGATGCCATTTTGTCACAGGAAAGATTTGCCTCTAGGATGGAACCTAGGTATGTAATTTTGTCTTTTCTTGTGACAATATTGTCACCCACTGTAACTGAGAAGCCGTCGGTCTTGCTGAGTTTGTTATTTGATCAGAAGAGAATGGACTGTTTTCCCCAGGTGTAATGATAGTTTGTTATCAGCGAGCCAGTTGCAGATTCTGCCGAGTTCTGAGCTGAGGGTTTTTTCAACCTGTAACTTGTTCTTGTCAGACCAGCAGGGCTGAGTCGTCCGCGAACAAGAACAAGTTGCAGTCACAAGCTGACGACATGTCATTTGCATAAATTAGGAACAGTAGCGGTCCTAGTATGCTTCCTTGTGGAACACCACAGCTCACTGTGAGGGGGGGGGGATAGAGTACCGTTTACCTCCACCATCTGTTCTCTCCCCTCAAGGTAGGATTGCATCCAGCTCACTGATAAAACTATCAAAACCAATTGCTTTTAGCATGTCAATCAGAATGGAGTGATTGACAGTGTCGAAGGCCTTTTGTAGGTCCAGCATGACCAACGGAATTTGGAGGGGATGTTGTCATGGGCAGTGGCCTTGTTAGGTTGGAGGGTGCAGTTTTTTTGAGTACCTCATCTGTTGTTACCATTTCCAGTTTGAAGTCGTCTTTGCGGACCCCTAGGTTTTTGTAGTATCGTCACGTGTTCCAAACATACCTGTCAACCATAGCCTTCTAAAAGATTATTATATGGCTCTGCTGTCAACCATCCCGGGATTATCCCGTATTTCAACCTTCCTTCGTGCCGTCATCCCTTTAAAATATTTTCCCGTATTTTTCCAGTTTTTTTTTTATATAAAATGTTTACAAAATGGCTGCAATTCCCCTTCGTGACGACAGGTGGCAGCAGTGTAGATTAGACCGTTAGCACCGGAAGTCAGACCGGAAGACGGTTGCGACGCAAAAAAGAAGACAAGCAACCAGATAACTACCTACCAAAGTCAGAGAAGCAATACCGGCAAAGTGGGGTTGTTCCCGGAGAGCTCACTCTCGGCCGTGGTTTCTCAGTGTAAATGTATGGTGCTCTCCCTCAACATGCGAGTAGGGTGATACAACACAATTCTTTAGTCCAAATAATACCCTACTTTATACTATATCATTCGTTTAATGTAAAGTCAGTCTTACATTGGCACTGCTTTAACGTTGCATTTACCCATAATCCATTGCTGTATTAGACCCATGTGCCAGTATACCTTTTGTAAAGTAATGAAGAGCAAATGTAAAGTTAATCTGTCACGATCAGAGCTCGTGTCTGCCAGATGAGGAGCAATCAGCGCGGCTGCGAGAGATCACCTCATCAAGCGTTCCCTACTTCAACTGGCAAAACCCGTCATCCAACGTCGCAGTGTTAAACTGCCTACCGAGGTTCGACGACGCTACCTGAAGACCAGCTGTAACTACCCCTGTTTATGCTTGCCCTAACCTTCTGTTTCTTGTGCCCCAGGACTTCGCTCCAGCGTCCTTCCACCCTGACGTCTCGAGCTCCAGCGTCCTTCCACCCTGACGTCTCGAGCTCCAGCGTCCTTCCACTCTGACGTCTCGAGCCCCGCTAAGAGGACTCCTGCTCGCTCTCAAGCGCAAGACCTGTGTCCCCTCTCTCTCGCTGCCGACAGCTGCACTGGAGTGCACCTGCTTTCATTCTTCTCCCCCCCAAGAACATTATAACCTCCGTGTTGTTCACATTCCTGTTTCACATTCCTGTTATACTCTGCTTGGTTGGGAAGAATAATTAAAGAACCCTAAACCGCTCCATTCTCTCCTCCTGTGTTTTGCTATTGGGCTCCGCAAGAACCCCCCCATCCTCACAGAACACTGCAACCATGATGTCGGACTCAGCAGCACAGGAGGCCGGTGAATGGAGCACCAGCATCCAGGCCGCCGTCAACGGACACGCCAGTCTGGTAAATCAACACTCACAGATACTGGATGAGACTATTGCCCAACTCAGCGCTCTCACTCTCAGCGCCGCGGAGCGAGACAAACGATTCGAGCGTTTCGAAGCATATTTAACAGCCCAGCCAATTCCGCCTACTGTCTCTCCACTCGTGGTATCCCCACCTGTAGTATCCCAGTCCCGGGAACCTCACGTACCCTCGCCAGAGCGTTACGACGGAAACGTTGCCAAATGTCGTGCCTTCCTCTTCCAATGCTCTTTGGTGTTTGGGCAACAACCTCTAACATTCCAGAGCGACAAATCCAAAATATCCTACCTGTCTGGTTTGCTGACGGGGCCCGCGTTAGAATGGGCGACAGCCCTCCACTTCAGTAATTCCCCCCTCTGCAATTCGTACTCCGGGTACATCGCCGACATGCAAAAGGTCTTCGACCATCCTCCTGGTGGTTCGGATAGAACGGCCGCCTTGTTTACCATCCACCAAGGACACCGTAGTGTGAGCGAGTACGCTATCGAATTCCGTATTCTGGCAGCGGGTTCCCAGTGGAATGACGAACCATTACGCAGAGCCTTTCGTCAGGGCCTCAGCGAAGTGCTAAAAGACAAATTGGCGTCGAAAGAGAGGCCTACTTCCCTTGACAACTTGATTAACTTAGCCAGAGAGCTGGACACGTGTCTCCGGGAACGCCACTGTGAAAAGGCCAGCACCGTCAACAGTGTCCTGCTGCAGAGCCGCAGGGCCGCTGAGCAGGAGCGCCCCGTTAATAGCGTCCCGCTGCAGCACCGCAGAACCGACGATTCGGAGCCCATGGACCTCGACCGCTCTCGCCTTCCTCTCCGCGAACGCCGTTACAGACTCAGGTCAGGGGCATGTCTGTACTGCGGGCAACTAGGCCACTCCATCGCCTCATGTCCGGTTCGCCCAAACGACGGGGCTCGGCTGTGACGCTGGGCACATGCACGAGCCTTAAATTTGTTCCCAGTTCCGGTCCAAATATGCAATTCAGTGCCACGCTTTACCACAACGGTCAATCCCTCCCTCTTTCCGCGCTGGTCGACTCGGGCGCAGACGAAAACATCATCGACGCTGGGGTAGTGTCCCACTACCACATTGCCACAGACGCCTTACCCATCCCCCGAGATGCCCAAGGCCTAAACAGGAAGTTGCTCTCGCAAATAACACGCCACACCACGCCTCTCCGCCTTCAACTCTCTCATAGCGAGGAGATCCGTTTTCACGTCACTGATTCTCCCCATAACCCAATCGTTCTAGGCATGCCTTGGCTAAAGCTACACAACCCTGTAATAAATTGGCCAACGGGCTCAGTCACGAGCTGGAGTGCTCACTGTCACGCCTCTTGTCTCCGGTCGGCGCGGTCACCACTGGGGTCCACTGGTTCCCCCGTTCTCAACGAACCTGTAGACCTCTCGACTGTTCCTCCAATTTACCACGACCTAGAGGCTGTGTTTAGCAAACAACAAGCTCTCTCCCTACCTCCTCATCGCCAGTACGACTGCGCTATAGACCTGCTCCCGGGAGCCCTGCTCCCCGCTAGCCGCCTGTTTAACCTCTCACGCCCAGAGAGAGAGTCTATGGAGAAGTACGTCCACAAGTCCCTGGCCTCGGGCATTATTACCCCCTCCTCCTCTCCTGTCGGCGCGGGCTTCTTTTTTGTGTCCAAGAAGGACCACTCCCTTCGCCCCTGTATTGACTACCGGGGTCTCAATAACATCACGGTTAAGAACAAGTACCCCCTGCCTTTGATTAACTCTGCTTTCGAACCCCTGCAAGGCGCCACCATTTTCTCAAAGTTGGATCTCAGAAATGCCTATCATCTGGTCCACATCCGGGAGGGAGACGAATGGAAGACGGCCTTCAAGACCCCGCTCGGCCACTTTGAGTACAAGGTGATGCCTTTTGGGTTGACCAACGCCCCTGCTGTCTTCCAGGCCCTTGTCAATGACGTTCTCTGTGATGTCCTGAACCGCTCTGTCTTTGTCTACCTGGACGACATTCTGATTTTCTCCCGCTCCATGGAGGAGCACATCCAGCATGTCCGCCGGGTCCTCCAGCGCCTACTAGAGAACAAGCTGTTCGTCAAGGCGGAGAAATGTGAGTTCCACATCTCCTCCATCAGGTTCCTCGGTTACATCATCGAGGGCGGCAAGATCCGGGCGGACCCCGAGAAGATCAAGGCGGTGACCGACTGGCCCCGTCCCACCAACGTCAAGCAGCTCCAACGCTTCCTGGGGTTTGCTAACTTCTACCGGCGTTTCATCAGGGACTACAGCCGGGTCGCGGCACCCCTTACTCAACTCACCTCGCCTTCCGTGCCCTTCGTCTGGTTGGACGGAGTGGACTCCGCCTTCGCCGAGCTACGCCAGCGCTTCACCTCCACGCCCATCCTCGTTCAGCCGGACACGTCCCACCAGTTCGTGGTGGAGGTAGACGCCTCAAGTACCGGAGTGGGGGCGGTCCTTTCCCAACGCTCCGCCCTTGACCAGAGACTGCACCCCTGTGCCTTCTTCTCTCGCCGCCTGACCCCGGCAGAGGTCAATTACGATATCGGGAACCTGGAGCTCCTGGCAGTCAAACTGGCACTGGAGGAGTGGAGGCACTGGCTAGAGGGATCGGAGACCCCCTTCCTGGTCTGGACCGACCACAAGAACCTCGCCTACGTCCAGACGGCCAAGTGCCTGAACTCCCGCCAGCCACGCTGGGCACTGTTCTTCACCAGGTTCAATTTCACCCTGACCTACAGGCCTGGCTCCAAGAACACCAAGCCAGACGCCCTCTCCAGGCAGTTCGTCCCCGAGGAGGGTTCCACACACCCGGACACCATCCTTCCTTCCTCCTGCCTGGTGGCCGCCGCCACCTGGGAGATCCAGTCTGTCGTCCGGGAGGCCCAGCGCGTCCAGCCTGATCCAGGTAACGGCCCACCTAACCGGCTTTTTGTTCCCGACCTTGTCCGCTCCCAGGTGCTCGAGTGGGTCCACGCCTCCCGGTTCGCCTGTCATCCTGGGATCAACTGTACATTGTCCCTGCTGAAGCGACACTTCTGGTGGGTCACCATGAGGGAGGACACCCGCGACTTCGTCCTTGCGTGCACCGTCTGTGCCCGTGGAAAGGCTTCCCACCAACCACCAGCCGGGCTCCTCAGGCCGCTCCCTGTTCCCGGTCGGCCTTGGTCGCACGTCGCCCTGGACTTCGTCACCGGACTACCTCCTTCACACGGTAACACTGTCATTCTCACCATCGTGGACCGGTTCTCAAAGGCCGTGCATTTTGTCGCTCTCCCCAAACTCCCCCCTGCTACAGAAACTGCGGACCTGATGGTGCTCCACGTCTTCCGTCTCCATGGGATCCCAGTGGACATCGTCTCCGACAGGGGCCCGCAGTTTATCTCCCAAGTATGGAAGGCTTTCTGCCGGTCCCTGGGGGCCACGGTCAGCCTCTCCTCCGGGTTCCACCCGCAGACCAACGGTCAATCGGAGCGGGCCAACCAGGACCTGGGATCCGCCCTCCGCTGCGTGACCACCCGGGACCCCTCCGGCTGGAGTACGTTCCTGCCGTGGATCGAGTACGCCCACAACTCGCTGTCCTCCGCGGCCACAGGTCAGTCTCCCTTTGAGTCCTCCCTGGGCTACCAACCCCCACTGTTCCCTGCACAGGAAGAGGAGATCGCCGTGCCTTCGGTGCAGGACCACCTTCGCCGCTGCAGGAGGATATGGGAGGACACGAGGGCTGCGCTGCTCCGCACCGCTGAGCAGAACCGTTGCTTCGCCGACCGCCACCGGACTCCGGCTCCCGACTACCAACCAGGTCAGATGGTTTGGCTCTCGTCCCGAGACCTTCCACTCAAGTCCTTGTCCCGCAAACTCACCCCCCGTTTTGTTGGTCCGTATAAAATCCTGTCCGTTATCAACCACTCGGTCGTTAAGCTTCAGCTCCCCGCCATCATGCGCATTCACCCCTCCTTCCATGTGTCGCAGCTGAAGCCGGTTCTCTCCAGTCCCCTGTCTCCTCCTGCTCCAGAGCCTCCTCCTCCGCTGATCATCGATGACCACCCGGCCTACATTGTCCACCAGCTGCTGGACGTGCGTCCCCGTGGTCGTGGGTACCAATACCTCATGGACTGGGAGGGCTACGGCCCAGAGGAGCGCAGCTGGGTCTCCCGAGGGATGATCCTGGACCCTGAGGTCGTCCGGGATTTCCATCGCCGTCACCCGGACAAGCCTGGGGGCCCGCCAGGAGGCGCCCGTCGAGGGGGGGGGGGTCCTGTCACGATCAGAGCTTGTGTCTGCCAGATGAGGAGCAATCAGCGCGGCTGCGAGAGATCACCTCATCAAGCGTTCCCTACTTCAACTGGCAGAACCCGTCATCCAACGTCGCAGTGTTAAACTGCCTACCGAGGTACGACGACGCTACCTGAAGACCAGCTGTAACTACCCCTGTTTATGCTTGCCCTAACCTTCTGTTTCTTGTGCCCCAGGACTTCGCTCCAGCGTCCTTCCACCCTGACGTCTCGAGCTCCAGCGTCCTTCCACCCTGACGTCTCGAGCTCCAGCGTCCTTCCACCCTGACGTCTCGAGCTCCAGCGTCCTTCCACCCTGACGTCTCGAGCCCCAGCGTTCTTCCACTCTGACGTCTCGAGCCCCGCTAAGAGGACTCCTGCTCGCTCTCAAGCGCAAGACCTGTGTCCCCTCTCTCTCGCTGCCGACAGCTGCACTGGAGTGCACCTGCTTTCATTCCCCCCCCCCCCCAAGAACATTATAACCTCCGTGTTGTTCACATTCCTGTTTCACATTCTTGTTATACTCTGCTTGGTTGGGAAGAATAATTAAAAAACCCTAAACCGCTCCATTCTCTCCTCCTGTGTTTTGCTATTGGGCTCCGCAAGAACCCCCCCATCCTCACATAATCAATACACAATGAAACAATATCTTTATCTATATATCACATGTCAAAACTACTTTAATAAAAGAAGATTTCCGTTTTTCATTTCTACTCATTCATCAAAAACAAGACAGCAATTCTACTTCTGCATGCACTGGGAGAATTGAGCTCATAGCACAGATTTGGAAAGAAACTATAAAAGAAGGAAGGGTCATCACTTCACTGTGTAGCACATGGATGCACATTGGAAACGTTGAGTTCAGCCAACATTGTGTTGAATGGGATCCCTATCTCCTCGTTTATGACCTGTCATTTAAACAGGTTATTACCTCGGATGTCAGAATCATCTGCAATTTTTTTGCACCGTTAACTAGCTGATTGATTGATTGAAAACGTTATTAACAGATTGCAGAATGGGTACACTACAGCAGCTTAATACAAGCAACTGCAAAGCTAACGTTTGATAGCTTGTATATGTTGCTTCTCCAATGTCCATGCATCTCCTGGCTTCAATAGGACTGGCACCAAAATCGGGCACCAAGCAGAGCATAGAACACTGGTATTTTGACGTGATGACCCTTCCTTCTTTTACAGTTTCCTTGAGGTGTTCCAGAAACTCCTCACTAGTGGGGACCCTAGAAAAAATGTATATGAGTTTATTTAACTATTCTGGTCATAGGTTTCACTTCCTCCTCTGTCACTAGAATAGTCTATAGACAGTTGTGCTATTCTGGATTTAATCAGATCTAAAACATAACATTTCTCGAGCCTATCAGTTTGGGGATCCTTGACACGAAATATGTTGCACCACAGGCATGTGATTTGATTCCTTAGTTGTGATGCAGTCACCATCATGATAATAATAATAATCACAATCTTAATAATAATAATAAAAACAGGAGGCAAGAAACAAGGTACTTGTTCAACTCTTGCTTAAACCTTTGCTATGGAAACCCTAAGGTTTGAATATCATCGTATTGACAGGATATAATCAGTAGATAAAATATGCATGGCCTTGACACAGGATATAAACAGTAGATAAAGAGTATATGCATGGTATTGACATGATAAAATCAGTAGATAAAGAGTATATGCATGGCCTTGACACAGGATAGTGTTAGGGTTTGAAACCGACCTCAAACGCACGGCACAGACAGGTAGTTCAGAGTTAGCCAAATACTGGGGCGTATTTATTTACAGAGTCAAAAAGGAGTCAAGTAACAATTTCGAAACAAAAAGGGAGACTGCCTTCGGCAGAGTTATCTGCGGCTCTGCAGATCCTCTTGGTGTTGGAGGTGGGGAATAGGTGTTGACGCCATAGCGGCTCTGCAGATACTCCCAGCTTCAACTCGAGGTGGAAAAGGAGAGAGAGAGAGAGAGAGAGAGATCAATAACAGTCCCACATAACACAGAGGCAGTGCGGTTTCCTCCTCCCTTAGCTGAGTCCAGAACAAACAAAACGATATCTTCAGTGTTCTCCACAACACACAATTTAGCTGAGGGTCAGTGCAAACAAAAACGATAATCTTCAGTGTCTCTTCTAAACACACACTTCAGCTGAGTCCAGTGCAAGCAAAATGATAATCTTCAGTGTCTCCTTTAACACACAATATAGCTGAGTCTAGTGCAGGCAAAAATGGAACTCTTCAGTGTTCTTCAAAACACACAAAACAGAATAGTCCAAAAAGGGGTTTGGTTCCAACTCACCAAAGCGCAAAGCGTAAAGCGGGTAAACGAGGCGCAGCTCCAAACGGGGGAACAAGGTTTTCACCAGCGGCAATCCACAGATGTCCTGGAGGGAAAGTAGACGAGGCACAGCAACGGGGAGACACAGGCAGAAGCAGAAGTATTCAAAGCAGTAGTATTCAAAACGACCCGACCACGATTGAAAGAAGGTCCCAGTATATGAAGCCTCTGGAGCGCTGATTAGAACACACATCAGGTGCGTGATGGCAATTGGTACTTGACCTAGAAGTGTGCGTTAGGCAACGGACCAATCATCACAGTACCTTAAGAAGCGTGTGGCGGGGAATGAACCAATCCTCACAGATAGAATCAGCAGATAAAGAGTATATGCATGGCCTTGACATGATAGAATCAGTAGATAAAGAGTATATGCATGGCCTTGACATGATAGAATCAGTAGATAAAGAGTATAATGCATGGTATTGACACATGATAGCATCAGTAGATAAAGAGTATATGCATGGTATTGACCAGGATAGAATCAGTAGATACAGAGTATATGCATGGCATTGACACAAGATAGATCTACAGATGAAAATGTTTTCCCCACCTTTCAATCTCCTAAACAGAACATTCTTTCAGGAAATTAAGTTCAGCGAGAGTTCAACAGTTTAAAGATGGGATAGGCAATTTTGGAGAGAGTGAGCTTACGCGTCCGGCTGAAATAATTTTGAAGCCTGGCACAACAGCGGTTTTCTACAGACTGGTTGTTAAGATTCAGGCCACCCTGAGCTTTTGGAATGTCTGATTACAGGCCTGGGAAAGTCACAGAGACTGGGTTTCATTCTTAGAGTATTTCATGGGATGTAAAGAGAATTTCACCAAAAATAACCCAAATGGTTCTCAATTTTTGATTTTTTTTATAATAATAATGCCTACCCCACCTTTAACTTAATTTTCACTTACATTATTTCCACCTTTAAGCAAATTCAAAAGTCAGACTGAGAAAGAAATTAGTTCACACAAGCTGCACAGCATATATAATGAACAATATCGCGTCGCGTATTTATACCTAAGACACCATCTGTCTGTACATACCTGCATATAGATACTATATCTATATCTGTATATCCCTTACCTACCCTTACTAGTTACGCTACTGGCCGGTATGATTACTAGATTTACTACCATAATATACCTGTATCACTGTAGTATTAATACTACAACTCTGTACATACATACGATTAGCACTACACTCAGTAGTGCTAATTTATATATTTTATACCCAGTTTAATCTCCTGTACACTGTATATTGCTATTGCACTTTGCTGTTGCATTTGCACTCTGCCAAACCTCTTTTCATTGTATTGTACTCGTGCTGTATAATGACAATAAATGTGAATCTAATCTAATCTTGCTATGCAAGTGTCATTACATTAAGCCTACATTAAACGCTAAGGTCATAAGTCTCTTATTATTCACACTTCTTTGATGTCGACACACACACGGACGTCTCTCCTCTGATTTAAAACCGTATGCTGTGGATGTAAGTGAAGCCAGGTGGTTGTACTATGGTAACCGTTTTATTGGAACCACCGGTGCATTCAGTTTAAAACTAAAAGCTCCACCCTGTAGTTTTGGGAGTTCTTATCTCAATGCAAATGCAATAAATGATCTTTAGAAACCAAGTTGACCAAATATTAACCATAGAAGATGCTTCTTTGTCTTAGAAATGTGATGGGAGGGTAGAACACCAAAGCCATCCTTTCTAGCTTCATATACAGTTGTCACACTTGGGACACATGATAAATTCAGTGCTTAACCCTTTCACTACCACACTACAAAGGGTTAACCCTTTACTAACACACTACAAAGGGTTAACCCTTTCACTACAACTAACTAAAATGGGAGAGAAATATATTTGTAAACTCTAAATATGCCCCTAAACCTCAATACATGACATTGGGGACAAGCACTTTTCTTGTACTTGGAATTTCATATAATTGATTAAAAACAAATATTGCCCAATTCTTGCCTCAAATAGGTATAATTGTTCAAAGAACATTTTACATTATTCAAATATATAAATTAAATGTGACTACAAAGTCTGTTTAAAGTGTATGCTTTCTGCAAAGGCTGGGGACAGAAAAGTGTGCGTTTCTGTAGAATGACTCATATGTAGTTCTTCCCCCTAGCCAGGGGTGGGCGATGTTCCATTGTGAAGACTGTTGTTCATCCGGAGGTATTCTAAGCAGTGTGTATAGCACAGAATGTTTTTAATGTTCCAGAATATTCCAACATGTCGTTTTTAAAGTACCAGAATGTTCCAGTATGTCCCAGAATGTTGTTAGGTTCCAGAATATTCCAATATGTCGTTTTTAAAGTACCAGAATGTTCCAATATGTCCCAGAATGTTTTTAGGTTCCAGACTATTCCAATATGTCAGCCACGGTAAAAATCCAACGGAGAAAACATACAATGACTTGCGGAAAACTCGTAGGTCTATCTGGCCCAGATACAGCGAACCATTAAAGTAATACGATATGGTGTTTAAGCTTTAACGAAAAAAAATAAAATACTGTATGTAAACTATCCTGCACTTTGTTTTTCCATCAACGGCTTCATCAGGCGAGTCGAGGTAGACCCTCTGTCCCTGTCTATCGGTGATGCGAAGCCTTGCAGGATATAACAGTGTGGGCTTGAACCTTTTCACAAAAAGTTGAGACATCACTGCCTTGTAGTGGGCTCGTAGACCCACCACTTCCCGGCAAAATTCCTCAAAGAAGTAGATTGGTACCTCTTTGTATTTCAGGATGCCTTTCACTTTGCGCGTCTCCCGATTAATCGCTTCCTTTATTCTGACCTGACGTAGGATAGCCATAACCACCCTCGGTTTGTTGTTGTTGTCGTTTTGGTTTCGAGATCCCATAGCACTGATCCACTTCAGGTGTTGTAGAAAGAATATTTCCCAGAATTTGATATAATACTCTTGTCGCAAACTCTTCGGGTCGTGCGCAGCTCACTGATTGATTGATTGATTTTATTGATGGATTAAAAACACACAACACGGATCCAAAGGATAACATGAGAAAGAGTAAAACCCTTATTTCCGTCATGGTCCCAGGGCTGTTAGGCCACAACAAAACACGACAATAACACAAAACACATACATTTAAAACATTATAAGACTAACCTATCGCTAAAATTGTATACCCCACAATAACTAAAAACTGATTGAACTATAGGGGGCTATTCCTCTATTCTGTCCATGAGCCACTTCCTGACGCTTCTCTTGAAGCTGTGGAGGCTCAAGTTCTGCTTGATGGGGATAGGCAGCTTGTTCCAATCCTGGGCTCCAGATAAAGTAAGGGAGCACTGGCCCAGTTTGGATCAGAAAGAAGCAGGCTTCAGGTTTGCTATGCTTGCTCTAGTTCTGTGGTTGTGGGATTCGTTGACCGGGGTGAAGTAGTTCTGGAGGTATCTAGGGGACCTTTGGTTTATAATATTGTGCACTATGTTCAGTCTGAACTGGGTAACTCTGGCCTCCACAGGAAGCCAGTTTAGCTCCTGAAAGTGACTCCTCCCTATGTGGGTGCGAGGGCCAAGACCCATTACCACCCTTACCAGCTTATTTTGGGAAACCTGAAGCTTCTTTTTTATGGTCACTGTCAGGCCCTCGAACCACGACACGCTACCATAGTCAAAGTGGCAGAGTACTAGGCTATTTGCTAGTAGCCTGAGGCTATCTCTGCCAAGGAGGTTGGCTTTCCTAGCTAGGTACCTGGTGCAGGCGTTGACTTTGCCCAGTACTTGGGAGGCCATAGCCTCCCCGTCTAGGCTCCCGTCTATCATACAGCCTAGATACTTCGCTTTTCTTTGCTGTTTTAGGGTTACAGCTCCTAACTGGATGTTAAACTCCCGTGCTTTCCTGAGCTTGGGCTTGGAGCCTAATAGTACTGTCTCTGTCTTACCTAGGTGAAGAGAAAGCCTGTTGTCCGAAAGCCACCTGCTGACCCCTGCAAGTTCTTCACGTAGCATCTGTTCTAGTGTGTTCTGATCCTTGTGTGAGACTAGCAGGGCTGAGTCGTCTGCAAATAAAAACAAGTTACATGAGCATGCTGCTGACATGTCATTTATGTACAGTAAAAAAAGGAAAGGTCCTAGCACGCTTCCTTGTGGGACCCCACATACAATGGGCTTGGCCTCTGACATAGTGCCACTGACCTCAACCCGCTGCACCCTATCAGAAAGGTAGGAAGAGAACCATCTGACCACTGTCTCAGACATACCCATAGCCTTAAGCTTGGAGAGCAGTAGGTCATGGTTCACTGTGTCGAAAGCCTTCTGTAGGTCTAGAAGAACTAGCCCACACAGCTTACCTGAATCTATCTCCCTCCTGATACTGTCTGTAAGATAAATAAGACATGTTTCAGTAGAGTAGGACTTCCTAAAGCCGGATTGGAGGTCGTACAGGAGGTCATGGCTGCTTGCATATTCCTGGACTTGTTCATGGACTATCTTCTCTAGGACTTTGGATAACACCAAAGACACCACTGACTCATCAAGTCCCACTATACGGATATTCAGTTTACGGGATTGATACTCGAGATCGAATATTTTAGCCTTTAATTCCTCGTAGTTCTCCTCAATTTTATTCTTTGTATTCTTGTCGTTTCCATCTATGGTCACGTCAATCTGATCGAGTCTCTGCGTGTTTTCCTCCAAGCCGGCTTCTACTGCTGCAGTGTGCTCGCTTTGTTTACCAGCCGCTGCCCTTAGCTCTTCGATGTTGGCTTTGATAGCTTCTGTGTTAGCTTCCACTTTATCGGTTAAGGTCTTTATTAGCTTAGCAATAAAGATATTCTGAGTTTCCAGAGATTCTGACGCAGATTCTATATCTGCGGGGGTTGCAGTGGTGGTAGATGTAGTGGCAGCCTCTTCTTTGGTCTCTATTTCTCTTGCTCTCCTACGCACAGTAGCCAAACCCTCAGTCGGTTCGTATTCGGCTGATTTAGCCTGTCTATCTTTCTTTGGTAGTCCCATCTTGATTCTTTCGGTCGATATAGTTAGTATCAGTTGACATATACGTCAAGGTTTAAACGCATTGGTGGTATAAAAATAGGCTTTTAAAAGCGAAATAGAAAACACGGGAGAGGAGCTATTTCCACATGCGACTTACTCCATGGTCGGGCAAGTCCGGAAGTCAACGGATTGTTTTTTAATCGCTTCATTTCCGTTTGATAGCATTTTGAAAAGCCCTCGTTTTTCAGGAAAATATAAAAATTCCATGATAAACGGCATTTACTGGAATATTCTGGCATACACAAAAAGTTGTCATTTTTCGGCCTATTTATGAATAGTTAGATTCAAATGTATTGTCATTATACAGCACAAGTACAATACAACGTTTGTAACGTACGTTAATGCATCGTTGCTAATAAACTAGATTTATAATATATATTATAAAATGTATAGCCTACATGAAAGGAATGGGGTGTGCTGAGAGCAGAATGTAGATGTGTCCATTCTATTCCACTATAGTTGTATCCGCGCAATTTAGTTTTGTTCTTATTTATTTATGTATGTATTTATTCACTGTCATTTGCAGTGTTTGTAGGGCTTTTATTTATTTTCGGACATCACAATGCCTCGTTGATGCATGACTATAAATGTAAAACGTAATTTTTAACGATACAAATATTGTCGTATTTATTATTATTATAATTATTTAATTCCGAGGATGTCTGTAGAATCGACGTTCAGAATCAGCTCGTAACTTTTATCGTAAGTCCATTGATGAATGAGGATTTACCATACAAGCTAAATTTGAGATACAAAGCTATAAGCAAAAATACCTCAGTAACAGTGGTAAGAATAGGCACACAATTATTCTCTATCTTTATCCCACTATTAACTGTTTCTTCAACCTTCCTCAGGTTGGACCTATAGGTTGAGAATAGTTGAGGAAATAGTGTCTGCAGTTCATTAGAGGTCTGCTCTCCTCCCGGTGACGTCATCCAGTTGTAGGCGAGCTCTCGAAACACAAAAAATATTTTTGGTTAATTAGATCGAAGACGTTTCATTTTAAATCATTCATCAGCGTTACTCAGTTGGGTCTTTTTTGATTAAATTCTAAAATGATATATTGATTTAGTGCCTTGATTCCCATACTGAGACTGGTTGTTCTGGTAATGTCTATATACCCATAAACTGTGGCAAGATATTTGTAGATTTATTTTAGACTTCAGAGTTTTTACTGGAAAATGTGTTTTTGGATTTTTAAGGATCAACACAATGTATGAAAAATAGTATTTTCCTAATCAATCTCATTATGCTTTTTGCGAAGTTCATAAATGTACATTTAAAATAAATGTAAAAGTAAAACCTCACTTTTAATAATGAATAAAAACAACTTCAGACTGAGACTGTGCTCTCAATTTAATGTTTCCATGTTATTTATTTTTTATTTATCTTGGCTCCTGGCATGTGTTTTGTGTTTTTATTCATTTTCTGCGTTGGTTTGTCTTTTTATGTATATATATATATATGCTTATCCATATAATCTTTTACTTTTAATTGATAATCTTGTATTGTACTGTTAAAATACTTGAAATAAAAAAAATAGTCACATTGTCACAACAGAACAAAAGGATTCAAGTTATATATCTTGAAATTATATATATAAAGGTTGAAATGGAAAAATAAAAAATACATGAGGTCACTGGCGGCCCTCATCGCCGATTCAAGATTCAAGAGTTTATTCATCACTTATTACATGGCGTTTTCACATTCGCCGAAATGCTTGCTTGTGATTGGTCAACAGCCCCCCGACAGCGGTCATTATTTTTCAATAATGACTGCTGTTTTTTCAATAATGACCGCAGTGCGCAGCTGTTGGCAATCAAGCCCACATCAGTGCAGCAAATCAGACACACCTGCCGCACTGCACTGACAGCGGAGTGTCAGCGGAGCCAGAACAGAGCTGGCTGCCCGCGATAATAATAATCACTTTATTTGGGCTGACAGAGCCACAGAACAAATGCGATTTGTCAAATGAATTAGGTATATTGTTAGTAAGTTAGCCATGTAATAAGCGGGATAATGTATAGCCTACTCGGTCATTGTCGCAAAATAATTGACCTTCACTACGTTTAAAACACCTCGGCGCGGCGCCTCGGTATTTTAAACTCTGTGTCGGTCAATTATTTTGCGACAATGACCTCGTAGCCATACATTATCCCTTAGGGCATACAGTAAATCTATCCTCTGTGACACCATGGAAGTGACAACAGGCCTATGGATATTTTTGCAACCCTCATAAGCTTCATTATAATCATGCTATTTATATGGGAAATTATTTATTATTCTAATAATTTCTTATCTGTCACATAAATGACCTGAAGATGTTTTATTCATGGTACAGTATATTAATGTGAGAACTGGAGTCTGGAGCACAGCCCAATTGCTGAATACACGAGAAGAGAAAGGGAGCGGTTTCAAGGGTGTTTAATTGAATAGAGCAACACAGGAATTGGGGGGGAAAATAGAACAGGGTTAATGTTCTGTCCTGTGGCTGCCACGGCGGCAGTGAGCGAGCAAGCGGTCCTGGTGCTTGTCGGGGGAGCTGCTGGGGGGGCAGCGGGTGAATAGGGGTTCCTCTCGGGAACAGGTGACGTCCAGACAGGGACGCTGGAGCTGCTGGGTGGCAGCGGGAGATAGGTGTTCCTCTCGGGAACAGGTGACGTCCAGACAGGGACGGCGGTCTTTTGGGGCACAGGAGATAAACGGGTTAGAGTAAGCCAATACACGGAGGGTATCTAGCAGTAGAGCTTGTGGCAGAGACGTCGTACCTGGGCAGTGGTAATTAATACCACGACAGCTTCTGGTCAGCGTCGAGGTGTAGATATAGTCCCCTCATCAGGGGAGGATAGGGTGCAGCTGGGGAGAGTGGTGTGCTTGCCCGTGTGTGAATTAGGGGGATGGAATACAGCTGGGTGAATGAGGGTGAAGGAAGGGGTGACTGAAGAAAGAGAGGATGATGAGGAGTGCGCAGTGGATAGAGAGGGGGATGAAGAGGAGCGTGTGGAGGACGTGAGGGGAAAAGAAGGGGGAGTGAAGTAGGCCCGTGCTGTGATTATGACAGGACCCCCCCCTCGACGGGCGCCTCCCGGCGGCCCAGGCTTGTCAGGGTGAGCCCGATGAAAGTCCTGGACGAGAGTTGGGTCCAGGATCATTGGCCGGGAGATCCAGCTCCGCTCCTCCGGGCCGTAGCCCTCCCAGTCGACCAGGTACTGGAAGCCGCGGCCGCGTCGCCGCACGGCCAGCAACCCCCGGACCACGTAGGCCGGGTGGTCGTCTATCACCAGCGGAGGAGGGGGCTCTGGAGCAGGGGGAGACAGGGGACTGGAGACCACCGGTTTGAGCTGGGAGACATGGAAGGAAGGGTGAATGCGCATATGGGGGGGGAGCTGGAGTTTGACAACAGAGGGATTAATGAGGGACAGGACCTTGTAGGGCCCCACGAAACGGGGGGTTAGCTTTCGTGAGACGGATTTGAGAGGCAGGTCCCGAGACGAGAGCCATACCATCTGACCTGGTACATAGGCGGGAGCCGGGGTCCGGTGGCGGTCGGCGAAGCGCCGGTTCTGGTCCGCAGTCCAGAGCAGCGCAGCCCTCGTCTCCTCCCAGATCATCCTGCAGCGACGGAGATGGTCCTGCACCGATGGTACGGCGATCTCCTCTTCCTGGGCAGGGAACAGCGGGGGTTGGTAGCCCAAAGATGACTCAAAGGGGGACTGACCTGTGGCCGCCGAAGAGAGGGAATTGTGGGCGTATTCCACCCACGGCAGGAAGGCGCTCCAGCCGGAGGGGTCCCGGGCTGTCATGCAGCGGAGTGCGGATCCCAGGTCCTGGTTGGCCCGCTCCGACTGGCCGTTGGTCTGAGGGTGGAACCCGGAGGAGAGGCTGACCGTGGCCCCCAGAGCCCGACAGAACGCCCTCCAGACCTGGGATATGAACTGAGGGCCTCTGTCGGAGATGATGTCAGCTGGGATCCCATGGAGCCGGAAGACGTGGAGTACCATCAGGTCAGCAGTCTCTGCAGCAGAGGGGAGTTTGGGGAGAGCAACGGAGTGCACAGCCTTTGAGAAACGGTCAACAATGGTGAGGATGGCAGTGTTACCGTGTGAGAGGGGAAGGCCGGTGATGAAGTCCAGGGCGACGTGCGACCAGGGCCGACCGGGGACTGGGAGTGGACGAATGAGTCCGGCGGGCGGTCGGTGGGAGGCCTTCGCACGAGCACACACAGTGCACGCCAGGACGAAAGCGCGGGTGTCCTCTCTCATGGTGACCCACCAGAAGTCCCCGGGTGGCACGCGAACCGGGAAGCATGAACCCACTCGAGCACCTGGGAGCGGACGAGGTCAGGGACAAAAAGCCGGTTAGGTGGACCGTTACCTGGGTCCGGCTGGGCACGCTGTGCCTCCCTGACGACGGACTGGATCTCCCAGGTGGCGGTGGCCACCAGACAGGAGGTAGAGAGGATGGTGTCGGGGTGTGTGGACCCCTCCTCAGTGCCGGGAGAGGGCGTCTGGCTTGGTGTTCTTGGAACCAGGCCAGTAGGTCAGGGTGAAGTTAAACCTAGCGAAGAACAGCGCCTAGCGAGCCTGGTGAGAGTTCAGGCGCTTGGCCGTTGAGACGTAGGCGAGGTTCTTGTGGTCCGTCCAAACCAGGAAGGGGACCTCCGATCCCTCCAGCCAGTGCCTCCATTCCTCCAGGGCTAGCTTGACCGCCAGGAGCTCCAGGTTCCCGATGTCGTAGTTGACCTCGGCTGGGGTTAGGCGGCGTGAGAAAAAGGCACAGGGGTGCAGCTTCTGGTCGGTGGCAGAGCGCTGGGAAAGAACCGCCCCTACTCCGGTGCAGGAGGCGTCCACCTCCACCATGAACTGGCGGGACGTGTCCGGCTGGACGAGGATGGGAGCGGTGGTGAAGCGCCGGCGCAGCTCGGCGAAGGCGGAGTCCACTGCGTCGGACCAGACGAAGGGCACTGAAGGCGAGGTGAGTTGGGTGAGAGGCGCCGCGACCAGGCTGTAGTCCCTGATGAAGCGCCGATAAAAGTTGGCGAATCCCAGGAAGCGTTGGAGCTGTTTAACGTTGGTGGGACGGGGCCAGTCGGACACCGCTCTGATCTTCTCGGGGTCCGCCCGGATCTTGCCGCTCTCTATGATGTAGCCAAGGAAGCCGATGGAGGAGACGTGGAACTCACACTTCTCCGCCTTGACAAACAGCTTGTTCTCTAGAAGACGCTGGAGGACCCGGCGGACGTGCTGGACATGCTCCTCCATGGAGCGGGAGAAGATCAGGTTGTCATCTAGGTAGACGAATACGGAGCGGTGGAGTACGTCACGGAGAACGTCATTGATGAGGGCCTGGAAGACAGCAGGAGCGTTGGTCAGACCGAAAGGCATTACCTTGTACTCGAAGTGGCCGAGTGGTGTCTTGAAGGTCGTCTTCCACTCGTCTCCTTCCCGCATGCGGACAAGATGGTAGGCGTTCCTGAGGTCCAGTTTTGTGAAGATGGTGGCACCTTGCAGGGGCTCAAAAGCAGAGTCGATTAAAGGTAGGGGGTATTTGTTCTTTACCGTGATGTTGTTGAGACCCCGGTAATCGATACAGGGGCGAAGGGAATGATCTTTCTTGGAAACGAAGAAGAATCCTGCGCCGACAGGAGAAGAAGAGGGGGTGATTATGCCCGAGGCCAGGGATTCGTGAACGTACTTCTCCATTGATTCTCTCTCTGGGCGCGAGAGGTTGAACAGGCGACTAGTGGGGAGTGGCGCCCCGGGGAGTAAATCAATGGCGCAGTCGTATTGGCGATGGGGAGGCAGGGAGAGAGCCTGTTGTTTGCTGAAAACTGCCTTCAAATCGTGGTAGGCCGGCGGAATAGCAGACAGATCTATGTTCTCTTTGGGGGGGTACGAACCGGCGCCCTCTAGTGGCGACCGAGCCGACTGTAGACAAGCAACGTGACAGTGGGTGCTCCAGCTGGTCACCAGGCCGGTAGGCCAATTGATAACGGGATTGTGTAACTTGAGCCAAGGCATGCCAAGAACAATGGGATTGTGGGGAGAGTTGGTAACGTGAAACCGAATACTCTCGCTGTGATTCCCGGATAGCAGAAGGCGAAGGGGTACGGTGTGGCGAGTAATCCGCGTGAGTAGTTTCCCGTTTAACCCCCGGGCGTCCCGGGGTATCGGCAGGGCGTCAGTAGCGATGTTGTAACGGGAGACTACTCCGGCGTCGATGAGGTTCTCGTCGGCCCCTGAGTCAACCAGAGCAGATAACGGGAGTGTTTGGTTATTCAGACACAGCGTGGCGCGGAATAGCATGTTTGGGCCAGAGCTGGGAGCGATATCTAAACTCGAACAGATGCCCAGCGCTACTGTCGAGCCCCGTCGTTTGGGCGAAGCGAGCAAGAGGCAACTGAGTGACCCGTTTGACCGCAGTACAGGCATGCTCCAGTAGCGAGCCTGTGTCGGCGTTCGCTGGGAGGGAGACGTGAGCGGTCGAGATCCATGGGCTCGGAGGACCTATTTTCTTCGGCGCGGGCAGCGCGACGAGGCGGACCGGTTACAGGCGGGTGAGTGGTGCTAGCTTTCTCCCGACGACGTTCCCGAAGGCGCAGGTCCAGTTCTCTGGCCAAATGGATTAATTCGCCCAGGGAGGTGGGTCTTTCTTTGGACGCAAGCTCGTCTTTAATAGTGTCGTTCAAGCCCTGGCGAAAGACGCCTCACAACGGTGTGTCCCCCCAGTCGGAGCCGGCGGCGAGGATGTGGAAATCGATAGCGTATTCGCTTACGCTGCGGCTTCCCTGGTGGATAGAAAACAAGCCGGAGGCCCCCTCTGAGTCATCTGGAGGGTGGTCAAACACCTTACGCATGTCGTCGACGTATTGTGAGTACGAATTGCAGAGGAAGGAATTGTTGAAGTGGAGAGCGGTGGCCCATCTCAACGCCGCGCCTGTGAGCAGCGCCGACAGGTAAGCCACTTTAGACCTATCGCTGTGAAATGTGTGGGGTTGTTGTTCGAACACTAACGAGCACTGGAATAAAAACGCACGGCATTTGGAGACGCTTCCGTCATAACGTTCCGGTGCGGGGACAGGGGGTTCCCTATGCGGGGGGCTTGGTGCAGCGGGGGTAGCGGCTGATGAGCCCTGCTGTGACAAGTGTGCCTCAATAAGTTGATACTGTTTTTCTCGCTCAACGGAGTCGAGGGCGAGAGCGGCTAGCTGTGCCGTGACGGCGTCTAGGGAGTGGGCGAGTTGGTCTACCCGGACGGTCTGGCCGTTAATGATACTCACAGACTGCTTCTGAAACTTCTTCCATTCCTCGGTCTCGTGTACAGCTGGTGCTGTCATCTTGGTCGTTGTATTCTGTGAGAACTGGAGTCTGGAGCACAGCCCAATTGCTGAATACACGAGAAGAGAAAGGGAGCAGTTTCAAGGGTGTTTAATTGAATAGAGCAACACAGGAATTGGGGGGGAAAATAGAACGGGGTTAATGTTCTGTCCTGTGGCTGCCACGGCGGCAGTGAGCGAGCAAGCGGTCCTGGTGCTTGTCGGGGGAGCTGCTGGGGGGGCAGCGGGTGAATAGGGGTTCCTCTCGGGAACAGGTGACGTCCAGACAGGGACGCTGGAGCTGCTGGGTGGCAGCGGGAGATAGGTGTTCCTCTCGGGAACAGGTGACGTCCAGACAGGGACGCTGGAGCTGCTGGGTGGCAGCGGGAGATAGGTGTTCCTCTCGGGAACAGGTGACGTCCAGACAGGGACGGCGGTCCTTTGGGGCACAGGAGAGAAACGGGTTAGAGTAAGCTAATACACGGAGGGTATCTAGCAGTAGAGCTTGTGGCAGAGACGTCGTACCTGGGCAGTGGTAATTAATACCACGACAGCTTCTGGTCAGCGTCGAGGTGTAGATATAGTCCCCTCATCAGGATAGGGTGCAGCTGGGGAGAGTGGTGTGCTTGCCCGTGTGTGAATTAGGGGGATGGAATACAGCTGGGTGAATGAGGGTGAAGGAAGGGGTGACTGAAGAAAGAGAGGATGATGAGGAGTGCGCAGTGGATAGAGAGGGGGATGAAGAGGAGCGTGTGGAGGACGTGAGGGGAAAAGGAGGGGGAGTGAAGTAGGCCCGTGTGATTATGACAATTAAGGGCTGTCCCCTCTTAGTGGAGGAAGTTGTTGGTTTAGTCTTTACCAGACTTTATTAGTCTATTAGTCATTTCTTTATGGGGTATTTGCCCCATGCTACGCCTGGCAGTGGCTCAGCAGGTAGAGCGGTCGTCTGGTAATCAGAGGGTTCCTGGTTCGATTCCGGCTCCTCCCAGAAGTGCGTCGAAGTGTCCTTGAGTAAGACACTTAACCCCTAACTGCTCCCAATGAGCAGGTTGGCACTTTGCATGGTCGCCTCTGCCATCTGTCTGCAGTCCACTTAGATTTAAAGAGGTCTTTCTGCATGATCACATGTGGGAAACACAATTTTACAGAAAACGAAAATCAAATCAACTAATTTGTCAAATAAATGAACGTAATTGCGCGTTATTAACCTGTGCACCTCCAATCTGTAGGTGGTTTCCTTGCCAGCTTGTGATCTAACTCAAATCAACAGCTAAGCCAGCAGTATGAAAACCTGTCCATTGTGTAGGCAGAAAAGCAGCAAAAAGACATGCAATAAAAAAAAAAGTTATCACATATTTAAGACAACCCTATATAGCAGTACGAGTAAATAACACAAAAACCAAACAAACAAGGAAAACAGAATGAACCTTCTAGCAGTGACTAAGGAAAGGGTGCACTGATTGACACACAATTACATTCTCATTTCATAAGCAAAGATTTACCTGTCCTATTATATTTGACGATCCTGTGGCTTTTTTATTTACTTGCTCCCCCTATCTGCCGTGGGTGACTAAAGAACAAAAACAATGCTAATGACAACTGATACATCACAGGGTGTTCTGATACAGTATCTCCAACTCTAATTAAGCATGGCAGAATGTGTTGCGGTGCGGACCCCGCCGCAGCCCTGCTCAGAGTTATGGATGAACAATCACAGATCTCCGACCCTGTGTGCTAATTAGACATGACATTAAAATAACATGAGCCAAACCAGGAGTTCTGCAGGAATTAAATGCATTTCCCCCCGAGGAATCTTTCGATATATAGGTGTACAGTGTATATGGTATGGAAAGATTACATGTGTTTCTGTCTACAGTTTGTTATGAGAGCAAGCAAAGTGGTGAATCTGGTCTTACCATCGTTGTAATTGCCTTTTCGATAGTAGGATGTTACAGGTTAGGGTATCTTGGCTTTTACACACATTCACAAAGGAACCGAGGTGTCACTGTGGGTTTCAGTATGAATATCTTGTGCATTTCTTGTGTTTGCATAATGGGTCATGTCATTGGGTGCTTTGGTTATATTAGCTTAGATTCAAATGTATTGTCATTATTCAGCACAAGTAGTACAGTACAACAAAAATAAGTTTTGCACTCGGGTTGGATGCCAAACTTCTTTTCGTTGTACTGTACTTGTGCTGTATAATGTCAATACTACTCCCCATACCCCAAATGGATCCGTCATCAGCTCTATTTTTAATCTTTCAAAATGTTCTTATGTACCCCAGTTGGTATTGCATGTACTTATTTGTGTTTCATTACACGCATATGTACATGCTTTCGCCTGTTTTATAGCAACACTACTATCACCGACATCTAAGAAGGGAGATCCCCCCTTGAGTTCAAGTTCAAGTTCAAGTTCTTTAATAGTTGTCATACAGAAGTACAGAATACTTTCATACAAAATGCTTCTTACTGTTACGCTCCAGAGACTGTGCTAGACAAGATAGTATCAAATAACATAATAACATAATATAGCATGAATTTAGAAGAAGAAAAATGAGGTTGCAGTGTTCGGTATAGACATATGTACAATGTTCTGAGTTACCATATAATATACAATACACAATACTATGCAGTGTACTAATGTACAGTACTATCTAGTGCAAAGCAGAAATGGGATGAGGTACAATTTTAGGTACAATTTACAGTAAGGTGTACGAGTTGTAGTGCAATCCTTCATCCATAAATATAAAGTGTGGGGAGTGGGTGCTACAGTGTGTTTGTTTAAAGTGGGTGTGTGCTATAAAGTGTGTGGAGTGGGTGCTACAGTGTGTTTGTTTAAAGTGAGTGTGTGCGTGTGGATGTGTGTGCTATGTGCGTTTGGTGGTTGTTGTTGTGTAGTGTTCATTCATTGTTCGTTTAGCAGCCTGATGGCCTGGGGATAGAAGCTTCTTCTGAGTCTTTCTGTGCTCGCCTTGAGACTCCGGTATCGCTTGCCTGACCGCAGCAGTTCAAAGAGGCAGTTGTTCGGGTGACTGGAGTCTTTAATGATTCTCTTAGCCTTGCCCTTGCAACGCTTGTAGTAAATGTTCTGGAGGGTGGGGAGCCCCCCTCCAATTGTGCGTTCGGCTGAACGTGACACTCTTTGTAGTCTGCTTCGGTCTTGTGCAGTGCTATTCCCAAACCAGGAGGTGATGTTGCCGGTCAAGATGCTCTCTATTGTACATGAGTAGAAGTTCTTAAGGATCTTCTGGCTGACTTGGAACTTCCTTAGGCGCCTGAGGAAGTAGAGGCGTTGTCGTGCCTTCTTCACAACACTGTCAATGTGTGTGGTCCATGTCAAGTCCTCGGATATGTAGGCTCCGAGGTACTTAAAGCTGTTGACTCTCTCAACCGGTGCCCCGTCGATGCTGAGGGGGCTGTAGTCCTTGACCCCCGACCTCCTGAAGTCCACAATCATCTCCTTTGTTTTGCTGACGTTCAGGGAGAGGCTGTTTTCCTGGCACCATCCCGCCAGGACCTTGACCTCTTCCAGGTAGGCCCTCTCGTCGTTGGCAGAGATCAGGCCCACCACCACTGTGTCGTCAGCAAATTTGATGATTGTATTGCTACTCCGCTGAGCCACACAGTCGTGTGTGTACAGGGAGTAGAGGAGGGGACTCAGAACACAGCCCTGGGGGGCCCCTATGTTGAGGGTGATGGATGAGGAGGTGCAGTTGCCTGCTCTCACCACATGGGGTCTGCCAGTCAGGAAGTCCAAGACCCACTGGCAGAGGTCATAGCCCAAGCCCAGGTCCCTGAGCTTGGCTATGAGTATGGAGGGGACTATGGTATTGAATGCCGAGCTGTAGTCGATGAATAGCATTCTCACATAGTTCCCCTGCCTCTTGTCCAGGTGTGATGCTGCTGTGTGCAGCACATGGGATATGGCGTCCTCCGTGGACCTGTTGGGGCGGTATGCAAATTGCAGGGGGTCCATGTTGATGGGGAGGGAGGCGCAGATGTAGCCGTTTACTAGCTTCTCAAAGCACTTCATGGCTATGGAGGTGAGAGCTACAGGGCGGTAGTCGTTGAGGCAAGCAGGCTTGGATTTTTTGGGTACAGGGATAATAGTGGACTTCTTCAGGCAGGTGGGGATGACAGCCTGTTCTAAGGACAGGTTAAATATGTCAGTGAATACTGGGGCCAGTTGGTCGGCACAGACTTTTAGGACGCGGCCGGGGATGCCGTCCGGACCTGCTGCCTTCCTGATATTCACTTTTTTAAAGGTCCGCCTCACCTCATGCTCTGTTACCCTGAACACTGCGCCTCCATCAGCAGCCGACCCCCCCCCCCCCATTGCCGAGGCTTGTGAGCTGGTGTTGTTATTACCAGCATCAAACCTCGCATAGAAGGTATTGAGGTCATTTGCTAAGGAGATGTCACTGTTCAGTTTGAGGGAGGCGCCTTTGTAGTCTGTCATCGTTTTGAGCCCCTGCCACATAGCTCTAGAGTCAGCTTGTTCAAACTGGAGTTCAATTTTATCCCTGTAGCGCCGTTTGGCCTCTGACACTGTCCTCCTTACGTTGTATCGCGCCACCTTGTGGTCATTCATGTTGCCTGCCACTAGGCCGTCGTTGTATGCTTTGGTGCGCTCTCTCAGAGCTTCACGGACGGATTTGTCTACCCAGGGTTTTTGATTTGGGTAAACTTTCATTTTGGTAGTGGGGATTGTTTCTTTCACCCTAGTACAAACATAGTCCAGCACTGTCTCCGTGTAGACATTAATGTTATCTGTGTCGCGGAACACATTCCAGTCTGTGTAGTGAAACACTGACCGGATCGTCTCCTCTGACGTCAAATCCCATTTCTGCACCTCTCGCGAGACTACGGGAGTACTTTTAATTCTCTGTTTGTACTTTGGTGAAAGAAAGATTGACGCGTGATCTGATTTACCAAAGCCACTATCAGAATGAGCCTTGTAGCCACCTTTAAATTGCGTGTAACAGTGATCTAGGATGTTACCGCCTCTGGTGTTGCAAGTCACATGCTGATAGAAGTCAGGCAATACCTTTCTCAGATTGGCGCTATTGAAATCTCCCAGCACTAAAATGGCGGCGTTAACGTTAGCCACTTGTATTCTATTTACCTCGTCGTGGAGTCTGGAGAGCGCAACCTTGTTGCTGGCTTGCGGTGGAATATACACTCCGATCAGGACGATCGCCGTTAACTCCCTCGGGAGGAAGAAAGGACGACACTTGATGGTTATATATTCCAGTTCTGGGGAGCAGTGGTTGGATAATTCCTTCACGTTAGTTGGATCGCTCCAATTTTTGTTAAACATGAAGGCAATACCTCCTCCACGTTGTTTACCGGACTCTGCTGATGTCCGATCCTTGCGATGGATAAAGAAGTGATCTGCTGGTTGAATTGCGTGGTCTGGAACCTCCGGTGTGAGCCATGTTTCGGTGAAGCAGAGGACGTTGCAGTCCCTAACGTCTCTTTGATATTGAATCCTTGCTCGGATGTCATCCAGTTTATTGTCAATTGATTGTACATTGGCTAGCAATATACTGGGCAGTGGTGTACGGTGGCGTCTGGATCTCAGCCTGTTACGGATCCCAGCCCTCTTTCCTCGTCGTCTGGGTCCCCTTTTCCTGGGGTCTAGGAACAAAGGATCTGGTCCTAATCTCCGGAGAATTTCTTCAGGCCATTGATGCGGTTCGGAAAGCTGGTCCAGTGAGTAATCCAGTTGGTAAGTTTCCCGTAATCCAATGTCTATGAGTGACTGACGGTCATATACATTAAATGCACCAACAGTTGGTACGAACAAAACTCTAAAAACTATAAATATTAACAAAAGTAAACACAGTCTCGACGGAGCGAACAGAAAGGCAGCCGGTCGGAGCAGCGCCCTTCTAAGGTTTCTCCTCTCCACATTGCCTGTGGTGCTTTTTTCCTATTGCTAGGTTTTTAGTGAGTTTTCCCTTACCTTCGTGTGTATGTCTGCGAGTGTTGCATTCATTTATTTATCTTACATTTTATTTTGGATTTCATGGTGTTTTTGGTTTGTTCTTGATTTATTGTGATGTTTCTTCTTGACTTGTTTAAAGAAGACGTGTCCGGCCCATGGGGACATTAACGTGTGTTGTCGGGCCTTACAAATACATTTTATTTGATTTGATTTAATACATTTGAAATGTATCTAATCTAATCTAATCTAACCAAAGCAACCAATGACATTTCAAGAGGAATGGTTAAAGCAAATTCAAAGATTTTTAGTTAGACCGTTTTGCACGGTGTTACATAAGATGTAAATACCCTCTCCTTACGTTTGACTATCATTCATATTTCTCTGTATATCTTTCATTTGATTCTTTATGTGCATATTTAGTCATTTAGCTGACGCTTTTATCCAAAGCAATTTACAAGTTGTGTACAACAACTCAACAGGAAGGGTACAACTCTGGCAGCTAAGGTTAAGTAAGATTGTTCGTCAAACAGTGTTGAACTTGAGTGCTGCAGTCTTGAGTGCATAGTAATATAGACATGTTAGTATAGTAGGTAGTAATATAGGCAAGGCAGATTCGTTAGTAGCAGAGTGCATACTAGTGATATCTCACTCTGAATTAGAACTGTCCGTGCATGCTTTTATTTCCTCTAGGCTTGACTACTGCAACTCACTTTTCACCTGTCTCACCAAATCATCCACAGACAAACTACAAATGGTCCAAAATGCTGCAGCCAGGGCTGCCAGGCTACTCACAAGGTCAAAAAAATCATGTCACATCACTCCCATTCTGGCATCCCTGCACTGGCTCCCGGTACACTATAGAATTAACTTCAAAGTCCTCACTTTTACTTTCAGAGCACTCCACGGTCAGGCCCCTATCTACATCACTGAACTCATCCATCCCTACACCAACACCCGCTCACTCAGATCTGCCGATCAGCACCTCCTGGTGGTCCCCAGGTCCAGGCTCAAAACAAGGGGTGATCGAGCCTTCGAGGTGACGGCACCAAGGCTCTGGAACGCTCTCCCCCTGGACCTGCGAACTGCCCCCTCAGAAAACTATTTTAAAAAACAACAAAAAACACATATGTTTAGACAGGCCTTTGGTCATATATAGGCACCCCTTTTTGTCCTCAGTGTTCCTATAGTTTTGTTTTTTAAGTAGTGACTGATGATTTAATTTAAATTCTTTTATTCTATTATTTTATTTGGTTTCACTGTTTTTAACTGCTGTCTGTTGTTGTTGTCATTTATTTCAGATTTTTGTTTTTGTTTTTATATACTAGCTGTAGTGTAAAGCACCCTGTGCATTCGTGCTGTGAAGGGTGCTATATAAATAAAAGTCATTAATTCATTCAATGACAGTACAAGGGTTTGTATTATTCGTTTTTTCCTTCTTCATTTCAGATATTGATTTTACGACGGAAAATTGGGCAGGTTTCGGCTGTCCTGACTGTGGTGGAAGTTCATTCCACCATTGTGGAGCACTGGGTTTATCAGTCTTCCCAGGTAGCCCCATTGCATGCGGCCACATGATTGGCTACTCAACCCACCTGGGACTGATAAGGAAGGCGGAACAGCTGTGTTTGAAAAAGGCATTGGTCCTCATTCTCGAACGGACATACGAGAAAGTTATCAAGAAATGTCTTCGTAACTCGATTTACGAACTTATTTGGCATTCTCGAACGTCTTCTTTTAGTAAATTCGTTCGTAGGATTTACGAACTCGAAAAGGCAGTCGTAAGTCAGACAGACTGGTGTGCGCCCATGTTTTTAACAGCTTCATTTGGGAGAAGTCCTTGGAGATTGTGGTATTATTTATTGTTAGTTTTATTTATTTATTACATTGCACATCTAAGAGCCAGTGGAGAAACGGCTTGGTGATGATGCATAAGGCAGATACACTCTGCGTAATGCATGCATGCGTAATGAATCGTTACAGTAGGCTTCTATTATTCTAATGGAGTCATACTTGGCGGGAGCAGTGGCGTAGCGGAGGCCCCTGCAACCCCCGCGGTGCGGGGGGGCCCCGGAGCTTAGGGGGCCCCGCCCCCACTGTAGACTATCCTCTTAGATTTCGTAACGCGCGCGAACAGGGCGCAGACAGTGGAGCCCAGTATGGTTCTGCGGGGCTGCAGCTGGATGCATCTCGCGCAGAGGGTGGGGCCCCCCCTCCCTGCTATGATTTGCTCACCTGCGATAGGGCTAGGCTGATAACTAATGTTCATTGGCAGCGTTCAAAACACAGTGGGAAGCGCCGGTAAAAATGCCGCAAATATCCAAGCAAGCGGCTGTGCTTAGAAAAACAAATGAGAGCGAAAGCCGAACAGGTGACGGCAAAGCTACGAAAAAGAACATCATTGTTCCAGCAGGCAGCAAAGGTAGACTGACTCTAACGTTACTGAAGAATGCATCGGCAGTAAGCTCCCCACCCAGGCCGGCCGCCGCGCCGTGTCCACCGCTATCAACACGCCGGTCCAGGCAGACAGACAGCCCAGCCAGGCCCCCAGCCACGCTACAGCCGCCGAGACCCGAGACAGGTTAGAAGAATATAACGTTTTATTCGCCATAACCAGTACGAGTAGCCTACAGGTTACATTGGAACTGGAATCTAATCCGCACATTTTTTAGTACATGGTTTAAGTGGCCGCGATGTCCAGTGTGATGATAATAATGATGTGTGTTGTAGCGGGATGGCCAGTCACGATATGACATGGCACGAGATTATGGGTCATTGTAATTGCGAGGATTTACTGAAACTGCAAGTAGTGTCAGAGCCTGCATAGGCGGAGGGTGAGCTCGACATTAGGATCGGCTGTAATGGGATGGACCTCGCGCGGAGCGAGCAACGTTTTCTCACTTTATTATTGATTTAGGGGAGTGGTCTGCCCTGCAGGGGGGGGCCCTGACATATTGCGCAACGCCACTGGGCGGGAGCCATTCTTTTTATCGCTCGCTGTGCCCATTTCACCGTCCTGCCCTGAATCCATTTTGAACAAGTGTGGATGTTGTTGTTATACTTCCTACTGGCTTTGCGTCTCGCTCCGCCTATTGGACTACACTTGTGTGCCTATTGCACTCGCTAAAAAAAACAATCATGCACCTTACATCTACCATAGCCACGCCTACCTCCGGCCGTATATAGCCCGGATGTAGTGGCCATGCTCACCCTTCCTCGTTTTTTCATGCGAAAAAAAGGCCGTCCATAAGCACCTGCAGCAGTGAAGGCACGATTTAGTTTGTTAGTTAGAGATGAAAGGAAAAGAGAAGGATATTCCACAAAAGTCCTTTTCAGGACTCCCCCAGTGCGTTCAGAAAGAGAAGCGTTTGGCGTCCGCCACTCGTCATGGAATGTCCTCAGACCGGCAATACCTCTCTGGAAGATTGCTGAAGGGGGACAGCGCACGGCGGTCAGTGGAGGGCTCTAGCCGCCCCGCGTTCACGGTGAGGTCCCCTCGCGGGAGAGGGATCCCTGGCGCTGTGGCAGGTGGCATCGAGGCCGTCGCTCATCGCACCGAGCAATCGGTAGGCGTGAGCAGCAGGCAGCCTGTAAAGGTGAAGCCCTCGTTTGGCGGGCTGGGACTAATTACCCTGGCCCCACGGAGAGAGCCACTTTCGGGCCAGGGGGAAGACCTGTGTGTCTTCCCTGGTGGGTCCCTGTCTAGCCAGACTGGGGACCCAGAATTCTATTCCCCCGTCGGCATGCTAGGGTTAATTACCCCGGCCCTGCGGGACGTATGCTTGGCGGAGCGAGTCTCCCGAGCGAAACGCGTCAGAGGGAACCCCCGACAGTGCGGGTTCCCCGAGCCCCGCCCTCGCCAGGCCGGGTATTACACGAGGGCACACAACATAGAGGAGGAGGTGAAGGCTGTGGGACCGGGTTAAACACCTGCGCTCCCCCCCGTCTGCACATTATTGTTTGTTGTAAAATGAAAAAGTCCGCTCTGTGTAAGAGCGGCAGTTTTGTGTTAAAGGGGAACTATTTTAGAATTTCTTTCACTATTTGGGCACTTTTACACAATTCCTGTGAGTCTATGGAACACATCTGTACGTTTTTCTTTCTTCAAAAAAATGCATTGTTTTGTATTTCTAATCAAGTACTCAAAAACAGCATTTTTCTACCTCAAGATCTTAAGCCGTTTTGAGGCTGGGCTCCAACCACTGTGTGGCCTGGTGGCAACTGCCACACCAACTGCCACATTATTATGCAGCTGAGAAATCTCTGACATCACAGATATGCACATTTTCAGATGACTCAGTTCAGTGAGGGTGAATATTGTGAGAGGAGAATTGGAAGAATACGCCAATATGAGAATTAGAGACATAGATCCTATTAATATAAGTCCACATAGCCAGGAAACAATGCTAAACACTGAAAAGGGCCATTTATAAGATAGTTCCCCTTTAAACAAACCCCCTTGTGTGAAATCGTCCAGAGAGCTTTTACCGCCTCACCCAAGGAAAAGAGCTCGACCAGCAGCAAGAGCACTGCTCCACTCTGCACACCTGGGCAATCAGGGCTATATGTGGGTAATGTTTCCTTTTTGATAAAATATGAAATAATATTTGGCAATATAGTTCCGTTCGTTGCTAGGGGCTCTGCTGTTTCCTTGAGACCGTTGACCGCACTACTGATGTTAAAAGATAGCGAACGGGCGGTTTTATCCCTGGTGTTACGTCAGCAGGCTTCCCAGGTCCTCACATGGACCAGGGCTGATGGTGCGTTCAGTTGGTTCCCGACGGGTCGGGAATTTGTCATGTGACAGATTGACTAGGAACGAACGAATGCACGAGAACAGGGAGATATCTGGTGACCCCTCCCGAAAGGTGAGTTGAGTCGTGGGGGCTCTATGTGGCTTGTCTGATCAGACGTAGCCCAGAGACCCCAACGACCTGTGAAGTCTATGTGATAATGTACAGGGGGAATCTCCATACACAGTTTTCACATTACTTCTCGGAGTCCCAAAGAGCCCCGTATGGGAGCTTGTTGCAGGGGGGTTCCCCGTACCCTTCAACTCGAGTCATGGCATGTGTGGGACCTGCCCAGCCCTGGCTTAGCCATCCGGGATGATTACATGTGCACTCCCCCAGTCTTGACTAAGGTCCTAACAAGTGGCAGTGGCATTTGGGGCACTCGTAATTTGGATGGTAGTAATACCATCACAGGGTACCAGTTTCAAGTTAATCCGAGAAAGAAATTACACTGATATATGTCGAGCTGCCTAGCTAGGGTCGCCAGCATACGCTGTTAAATAAAAAGAAGACCTCTTTTGGGTAAACAAACGTCGTCTCCTCTCAAGAGGCAGATATAACGATGGGTGTTTTCCCAGGTTATGTAAGGGAATCCGGTGTCAAGGTCCCCTAAGGAGGACCGGGTCTCTCCTATCCACAGATAGGGGAGAAACGATGAGTTAGGGCTTATCTTACCAATACGCCCCAACGACGTTCACAGGTTTACAAACCTGGCTCTGTTATCACATGCCGCAGCTGCGACAGCCCTGGCCGAATCGATTGAATCAAATCTTTGTTGGCAAAGCAGGTCAGTTACAGTCCAAGCGGTGGGACGTAATGAGCGGGTCTACCCCCTGTTTTCTGATACCCAAGAAAACGGGGGTCAGGCCCATACTGAACGTATCTCCCAATCAGTCGATTGCAAAAGAGAGAAACCGTTCAGAATACCATCCTCGGAGGTGCATGCTAATAAACAGCCCACCTGCTAAAGAGGATGACGTCTGCCCACTCCGTGGCCCCGCTTGTCCTCCTCGTTTATGAGGAAGATACAGAAGGCATTTTTTCCAACATGGGAATGGACCCTGCGAAGGACGAGCGGAGACATCTGAGAACCCATATCAGCGATGAGGGGCGTCGGCCACTGGACCCGTGGGCAGCGTCACGTCTCACATGACAGTCTTCGCCGACTCCCCCCTAACAGGACTGGGGTGTCGGGCCAATACAGTAGGGAGTAGTTGGCCTGCTCTGCCTCCCTACAATCAGCGTATTGGAAATTGGAAGACGGTGCATTTGGTCTCGGGAGCTTATGGCACTATCGTGAGGGACCGGCACGTCATAGTCTCGACAGACAGCATCACAGTGTTTATGTGGACAGACAGGGAGGAGTGCATCTCCACCAGGCGGCAGTCAAGCTCTGCTCTTGCTAAGGAATCTGCCAGCCTGAGGGCCCTCCGCATTTCTGGGAGGAAATAAGGGGGCAGACCTGACGTCACAGGGGGGTTCCCCACCCAGCTGTCACATCCCACCTGACTCTGCTCACTTCCCTCCACCTATGCAAGGACTTCTTCCCCCACCTGCTGGACAATTCCCCTCATCTACCCTTGGACTACCCTCACTTGATCATACCCTCCTCGTGCACACCGTGGAGCTGCTCTCGAGCGGTCAGTCCCTCTAGCGCCCCCTGTTGTTTACGGTCAAAAGAGCAACCCCCCCGCCTGGTATGCCAGTTTTAAAGCGGGTCCGGTTATGTTGGGGACACAGGACTCATCCTGGTTGCGCCAGACTGGATCAGCCTAGTGTGCAACAGGCGACAGTCGAGCTCTGCTCTTGCTAAGGAATCTGTATTTCCGCGAGGAAATGAGGGGGCAGACCTGACATCACAGGGGGGTTCCCCACCCCGCGGGTGGGCCACCGTGGAGCTGCTTACGAGCAGTCAGTCCCTCTAGCGCCCCCTGTGGTTCACGGTCAAGGGAGCAGTGCGTCTCCACCAGGTGACAGTCGAGCTCTGCTCTTGCTAAGGAATCTGCCAGCCTGAGGGCCCTCCGCATTTCCGGGAAGAAATGAGGGGGCAGACCTGACGTTACAGGGGGGTTCCCCACCCAGCGGATGGGTCACCGTGGAGCTGCTTATGAGCAGTCAGTCCCTCTAGCGCCCCCTGTGGGTCACGGTCAAAGGAGCAACCCTTCTCTGGGAGTGGATGCCTCCTCGGTATGCCTGTGGTCACACGGCATGCTAGATGTTTCCCCCCGCCTGGTACGCCAGTTATAAAGCGGGCGGTTACGTTGGGGACACAGGACTTATCCTGGTATCGCTGGACAGGATTGGCCTATTGGTTTCCTGTTCCAATCCAACGCCTAGTGGCTCCACCAGGGTCTATACCCATGGTCTCAGGAGCCCCCTCTTGGCACACAGCGCTGTGTTTCGACCGCCTGGCCTAGACAGCGTCTGATGGCCTGGTTGCTGAGAGGTTGAATTTGGAATAAATAGGTATTGATATTGATACCATTAGCGGGGCGCGTGCGCTCCGCCCGCGGTTCAAGGCTGCGGTATCTTGGATAGGCCCTCTGCTCCGATAGTAAGGGTATATGCTGCTGCTATGTCCCCATGTCATAAGCTTCGAGGGCGCAACCTCTATTCCGCCGCCCTCTGGGAATTTTTTTTTTGCTGGGCGCACAGCGTCTCAAGCCTGGATCTGGTTAGGCTATTGGGTGTCTTTTAAACCTCTCAAGCGTAAGCTATTGGAGCAGCTGTCTTTCAAAGACTGGGTGTCTCCTGGCCATTACCTCTGCTAGACGAGCGGTTGAGTTATATGCTCGTTCGGGAGTACCTGTTTATATACAGGGGATATTACTCTGTGGACCCGACCCAGCCTTTGTGGCAAAAATCGGTTACGCCATGGCTGGGCAGGTTCCCCCACAGGCATCAGAGAGCGTTCCACCCGTGCCTGGAGGAGCCTCGTGGAGGACACGTATGCTGCAGCTTCGTGGTCCTCACCAGGTCCTTTGGTCAGGTTCTATCTCGTGGACCTGGCCGAGAGTTCTGTCTCTCGTGCGGTCCTTAGGGCTGGGACCTCTTCTGCATCCTGCCTCTAGCGGGTTAGCATGCAGGGATGTGGACAGTGGTTTGATTATGCACGGTCCACTCACGTCGTGCGTTTTATGGAAGCTGTGCCCTATTATGCATTGTATTGGAGTCTTATCCTCCCGCTCCTCGTTAGGACGAGTGTGGGGATAGGACCCTCTCCGCTTTGATGGTCGTAAGGCACCTCAGGGGGTACATTTATCAGGGCTACGTACTCTGCTCCACCCATTTAGTCCAATAGGCAGAGTGAGACGCGAAGCCAGTAGGAAGTATTAGGGTGGTTATCCTATAACCCTAGTTATACGACTACTGGCAGAACGTCTCGCTTTTCAAGCCCTGAGGACCCTTGGCTGTTTTCACGTGAAATTCAGACTCGGAAGGGTGATCATGGCCACTATATCCGGGCTATATATGGCCGGAGGTAGGCGTGGCTATGGTAGATGTAAGGTGCATGATTGTTTTTTACCCTTGGACTACCCTCACTTGATCATACCCTCGTGCACTTGTGTATCTCTAATTTATCCATGTTCTCCACCTTGTTGTCTCTCCCAATCTGCCTTTTACCCTTTGTATTCCCTTGTCTGGTTTAGGTTAGTTTCCTATCTTTAGTATTATGTCCCCAGTGTGTTTAGTCTTGTCTTGTATTTGTTATCAGTCTTGTTGTAAGAGCCAAAGCTACATATGTTTCGGTTATTGTATTACATGAATGTTTAATATTGATTGGATTTAGATAAAGTCATTGAACCGTCGTATTTGTCATAATAGGGCATTCTGGAACCTAGAACCTTCTAGAACGTTGTGGTGATGTGATAATAGATCTTTCTGGAACATAAAACAGTCCGGAACGTGTGGGGTGAGGTCTGTCAGTCTGTTTCCCCTCCCAGGTGTGCCTCATTGTAATCAGCCCTTATGTATCCCGTTTGTCAATTACCTTGTGTATTTAAGTCTTGTCTGTCTGGTTAGATCCGCTATCAGCTCTATCTTTAATCTTTCAAAATGTTCAGTTGCTATCGCATGCACTTATCTGTTTCACTACACATATGAGTGCAACTGTTCGCCTGTTTTATTGCAACACTACTATCACCGACATCTAAGAAGGGAGATCGCCCCTTGAATGAAAGGTTTCTCTCCTCCACATTGCCTGTGGTGCATTTTTTCCTATTGCTAGGTTTTAGTGGGCTTTTCCTTACCTTCGCGTGGGGTATGTCTGGGAGTGTTGCATTTATTTAAAAAAAAATTGGACTTTATGGTGTTTTTGTTTTGTTCTTGACTTATTGTGATGTTTCTTCTTGACTTGTTTAAAGAAGACGTGTCCGGCCCATGGGGACATTAACGTGTGTTGTCGGGCCTTACAAATAAACTTTATTTAATTTGGTTGTGCATTATACTTTGTTCCTGATTCCTGTTGATGTACCTTGTTCCTGTCCTTGTTTCCTGTCCATGTTCCTGTTTGCTATTCACCCTGCCTGCCATGCTGTTTGTTTCCACACCATGTCACGTTGTAGTTTAATGTTTTTCCTGTACTCCCCTTTGTTTAAGTTTTTCCTCTTCCAGATTTGGCTGAGAGGTTATTGTTTGTAGTTTAGTTCATGTTTATGTTTAAGTAAATCTCCTTTTATCCACTACCCGCCGTGTCTTATACTACTCCATCCCCTGTCTGCATTTGGGTCCTACCACCACTTCCACCATGTCAAACCATAACAAAAAACAATTAGCTCCATACTCCGAGAGGTATAGTTACATAAAAATACCGATTTGGGTGGTCTAAACCTAGTTTCAGTTAGCTAATTAATTAATCAAGCTTTCTAACCAAAAAGGGTCAATTTCATAGATTTGGTATTTTATAGAAAAACGCTTTAGTGATTGAATGTAAAAATAAAATGTCACTTGAGCTGAAAGGGAGCTGTCAATCAAGTGTGATCTGACCACGTTCCCCACAATCCTGATATGGTCTGAGCAACCAGATGAGCTGTTTTTGAGCTGGGTTTTATAATAGTTATTAACATGTTTTCATCATTCAAATTTGGCTGGGTGGGTAATGACACATTTGTCTGTGGTGTGGCAAGTCAGAACACATTTATTATCACTTTACCCAGACTTTAAGGATGTACATAGCTACAAGCCACAATTACTTTCTGTTGTATTATTTGGAGTGGGATGCATAATATACACATTCACAGAGGTTTAAAAGGTGATGTTCACTGAAGCGCACAACAATTTTAGGGTGAAAGAACACAACCCAACTCTCTTCAGAAAGCAGCATTCAAAATCTTATTTTAATTTGTATATTTACTCCATAAACATTATTACAAAACTCAGCAAGTTACCAATATTACATTATCACCATACAGGCTTGATCACAAATATTTAAAACCTTTGCAACAATTACAACAAAAACAAAATAATACTCAAATAATTTACATGAAAATCTATAAAACAGCAAATTGTTCACAAATTAGATTTTTTTTCAGGTTTTCGTTTTTTTTTCTTTGCTTATTTGTGTTTTGCACAGTAACACAACACTCTCACAACAAGATCATGGTCTTATTACAAAACTCCCAACAAAATGTAAATATTTCTAGTTTTCTGTTGATACTGTCATATTTTGGTTTTTAAAACCAGAAACTTGTCATTGTATATCCTTTCCACTGCCCGTGGGCGCATAAAAGGTTACTCACACACACAAATACTTCACATCACTTTCTAAGAAAAATATACACTTACAAAATATGTTACAAATTGGCACACAAAAAATATACAAGATTTTGTAGTGTCAAGAGTTCATTAAGATTCCTTCTGGTAACAACTCTAGACAGTATATATAAAGCTCGGTATTCTTTTAATGAAAAGAGCAAAAAAAAAGAAAAATCCCAATCAATGTTAAAGAATCATGGAGTGAATACACCAAACATAACATAACAATATAATATACATTCATAAAGAGGGTCAGGAACCTAGTCTATGTTGCATTTCTTTTTTGTTATCTCTGGGAAAACAAAACCAAAAAGAAAATAATAATAATAATAATTGTCAGCTTTCTTAGCACCATTAACATGAGGCAGCTCAACAGTGGCACATTTTTAAAAGAAATGAAACGTAGGAACTCGGAGAAGTACATTCAATTTTGACAATAGGCAGAAATGAGAGAAGGCAGACTTTAATGGCCTCGTGGCCCGTGTGGAGCTTCTCACCAGCAGCTTGGTCCTAACCCATGAAACACTGGAGAAAAGAAACAAGGAATCATGACAGAGAGGAGAGGGGGAAACAAAAGAGACAGAGATTGACTATGATTCTTGCCACGTGCCGAACCATCGATTCCTACCACCTGCGCATCAGAACCATCGTATCCAATGTGGCGAAGCCTTCGAGCAGCGGCATGTAGACGTGTCTCAGGGCAGTCTCTGCTAATTAGTGCTATATGTTTGAAAAGGATCTCGAAGAGAGAAAGTACTGTAGGACTACGGCTTTCATCCACTTGTATAGGAAATCTTCACAGCAGCAACTTATTGAATTGAATTTCTTTTGAACTGTTTTGAAGAATGAGCAATCTGTATTATGCACGCACACAGCGAGGAAACCTGCGGACAATACAGTACACTTGCAAAGTGATTATCCAGTGAGTGTCTAATGTCTTGCTTGTTGTAGACCCACCTTTGGTTTTGGTGGAAGTGAATAGTTCAGGTATTGTAATTGTAACAATTGTAAATGTATATACAATCCCTTTGTAGCTTACATGACACAGAGATAGTTTCCAGCAATTTCCAGCTGATTGGACACGGATACAAGATCCAGGTTAAGATAAGATTTCTTCAATGTCCATTCCAATTCAATGAGGCATTAAATGAGTCCAAAGACTGTAATTAATATAAATGACTGGTAAAATAAATAAAGTTGCTTCCATATCAGGTCTTGCTTTTTTAGTGTCGTTATTTCCTGCCAACCTACTGAACCATCCAAACTAAGATGATTATTAAGAAAAGGAACACACAGCAAGCAGCATGTCGTTTGGAAATAAACTACCTCAACAGTGGGTTCTCGTGTGAATTCGTTCTCGGGATGTCGTGTTAAAATGATGTCACGATTGATATGTGAACGACTCAGGAGGCCAAACGAAACAGCAAAACGGACGCAACCTAAAATGCCTGATAGGATCCTAAAAGAATAACAGTAACATGGGAAAATGCGTGAGTGGAATTCTAGTCCTGTTTGAAATGACCGTTTCAGGTGAGATAAGTGTTCGCCTATACGTGTCACACGCATGGAGCAGACGCAAAAGACGTGCTTTCATTCATTTTTACAATATTACCCCGTCTCATTCTCGCCGAAAACTGTTTTCACATTCACATTAAGCGGAGCCGCAGAGGATGTAATGTGTCGTGTCATGTGTGTACACTTCCCTCCCTCGCTGGAGCGCTCGTCGTCCTCACTGCGACCAATAACAAATTGCCTCGAATTTCCAATACAAAACAGCTATTCAGTAAAACACAGCCCTGATTGACAACTAATTGCCTTGCTTGGTCTCAAACATCTGCACTACGCTCTCCTCGGTCCAGAGAAAAGCCTGTTTGAACATCTCCTTATTCATCTTCCTCAGAGAATTTTTTTTTTTATTTTCTTTCGTTCATTTCTATCTTCTTTATTTTTTATTTCTTTTTGCTTCTCAGAGCCAGGAGATGTTGAGGTAAATTGAATTTGGCAAACAAAGTGGGTGTGTGTGTGTGTGTGTGTGTGTGTGTGTGTGTGTGTGTGTGTGTGTGTGTGTGTGTGTGTGTGTGTGTGTGTGTGTGTGTGTGTGTGTGTGCGTGCGTGCGTGCGTGCGTGCGTGCGTGCGTGCGTGCGTGCGTGCGTGCGTGCGTGCGTGCGTGCGTGCGTGCGTGCGTGTGTGTGTGTGTGAGTGGGGGGGGGGGGGATGAGGAGAATTCAGAGTCTTCCTGTTTTGGTTTTAGTGAGCGGTGATGTACAGTATACCACTGCCAGCTGTTGGTGCCTTTCATTGGAGAGAAAAGTCACAAATAAAGGATTCCTGGAGTGGCGAGTGTCTGTCAGGAGTCTCCGACCCCAGCAGCCGATATTCCAATGGATAAAAAAAAAAAAAAAAAAAAAAAGAAGAGGAACAGCCAATATTCACACATATATAAGAGGTCATTTACTGTACACAGCATTGTTACTTTTGGCACATTGATTTTAAGATTATAATCATCCTTTTTTTCTCTCTTTTTTTTCTTTTTGCAAATATTGCATGTCCCTGTACAACAACATTGAGAAAAATACTCTGAGGGTGGAGCTTTTGTGAATTTGCAAGGCGTAAACATTTTAGATAACCAGTTCCTCTTTAACTCCGGAATGGAATAAAAAGAAAAAAGAAAAAGCTTGATAAAAAAGAAACCATGAGTCATCCAACATTGAGGGGGGAAAAATAAGACAAAGTTTGATATGTCATCGATACAAAATGGTCCCATCTTGTGTTAAAGATGTCTTGGGCTTAAATAGGGCTCATTATTGGTAGTTTATCCTCTCGAAATGAGCCAGGCAGTGAATGAAGGACAGCAACAACAGGACAGGACATCCATAGTCTGCGTACAAAAAACAGATGAGGAGGAGGGGTGCGTACATGTCACTCAATGCATTTGTGTATAGCTACATCTTAAGGAAAATAGGGGGGGGGGGGGGGGGGGGAGGGGTAAATACATAATTCAGGGAATCTAGTTTCACTGAGAAAAATACAAAAACAAAGTTCCTCAAAAAAGGCGACAGAACTGTTTTCAAGGCGTATTATTCTTTTTTTTTCTTTTCTTCCCAGACACAAATCAAACTGAAACGACTATAAGAGGAGAGGAAAAAACAAAGCAAGAAACAACAAAAGCAAGAAAAAAATGCAGCCATGTGGTCGTTTCAAAATCTCAATCAAGCTCGGACACAATCACTCAATAGGTAGTTTGCAAAGTACAAGAAGTTTTCTCATGCAGATATTAATTTCCTCTTCGGGGAGGGCAGGAGGGGGTTGGGGGTGAAAAAGAAGTGGGGGTAGTCGGGGGGGAGCGTAGTAGTCATGCAGCTCTGGCATAGCGTCAGTGTAGGTATGCTTGGGAAAAGAAGGGAGGGGGGGCTGAGCAGGTAGTGGGGGGCGGGCTGGGGTGGGAGGGACGGGGACGAGGGGGGGGAGTGAGAAAGGGGGTGCAACAGCAGCCGATAACAAAATATTACCTCAGTTTCTCAAATGAGGCCATCAGTGCTATGTCCTTATTAGGGTCCCTTTCCACTCGCTTCCCCTTCATCGACTCAATCCGGGGGAACTTTGCACTGGTCTTGTGGCGGTACAGCTTTTTGTGCGCGGGCCCGGGGTTAATAAAGTTGGGTTTGTCGAACATGTTACAGCCCAGAGCCAGCTGAGGGAACAAGGGGTTAAATTTGGCCTGGTTCTTGCCTCCTCTCCCCCCGGTCTTCCTGCCTCTCCCCGCCGCCGTCAGCGCGGCTCCTTTCTTCTTCAGGTCAGCCTCCGTACCTGCCAAGATTTTCAGGGTCTTTAGGTTGAGGCTGTTGGCCTCGGGGGGCATACAGGCCTCGGACATAGGGTTCCACAGTGGCTCGATGGAGGCCATCATGAACCGCTGGACCTCCGCCATGCCGGAGACGATGTTGGACAGGATGTTGGAGGGCTCCTCGAACTCCCTCTGGTCGTCTCCCACCAGACTGTTGCTCTCGGACCAGCCGGCGCCCGACCAGTCGCCGGTGCTACAGCTGTCGGTCAGGCCTGTCACACAAACGCCCGCCTGGCTCTTTGCCGCCTTCCCTTCTAGCATGGCCTTTATCTTTTTGGTGGAGCGGGAGTTCTGTTTGGGGGCCTTGACCTTCTCCGTCTTGGTTGCTCTGGGGGCCCGGCCTTTCTTTGGGCCCTGTCCTGCCGCCGTCTGTTTGCTACTGCCTTTCCTCTTGGACTTTTTCCCACCAGCCTGTTCGTCAAAGTCCACGCCGCCCGCCCCCGCGTTCTTCTCTCCGCGCAAGCCTTCCTCGCCGTTGAAGTTATGCAGTGGAAACTGACCGTCTTCCACCGTGTACGCGCCTATCGTGTGCTCCTGTTGCTGCATAACGTCACAGTTCCACTTTACCTCCCTGCTGCCGTCCAGCGTCATGTCATTCACATCCTGGTACTCGGCTTTCCCCGCCATCTTCATCTCACGCCCCACGACCTGGGGGGACAGGTTAGGGGTCTCGGGAGGGGAGAGCTCCGACAGCGACGAGTGCCTGAACTTGTCGGGGGTGAAGTTGGAGATATCCAGCAGGTCCGAGGACTCTCTGAGAGGGGTGAGGGCGTCGACACTCTGCTGAATCACCACTTTTGGACTGCAGTGAGCCAAGAAGTTGTCTCGACCCTCCTCCTCTCCCTCGCGCTCGCAGGACTTGAGGCTGAGGGAGCTGTAATTGCTCGAGGAGGCTGACAGGGAGCCGACAGAGTCGTAGCTGATGAGTCTGCCGTTGTCTGTGCATAGGGATCCTCTCTGGTATTGCACCTGGCCCTCCACACAGGCGGACTGACACACCTGCAGATCTGCCCCGTAGAGCAGGCCGTCAGCCTCAGAGCTCAGCTGGCTGTAGCCAGACACTGGCAGGCTGTCATTCAGAGGCAAGGCCGCGGGAAAGTTGCTAGGTAAGATGGGAGTCTCGGGAGTCTCTGGTCCAAAGCTCTGACTGTGGCTGGGGCAAAGCTGCGAGTGCCACACAGGGGGGAAGCTGGGGCAGTTCTGGGGAGACTGTTGGAGCTCAGACTCTGACGGAGGGGAGAGGACACAGCTCTGAGCGAGCTGCAGAGAAGAAAACTGTTTCTCCTCCAGCGACAGCCCCAGAGGATACTGCTGCCTGGGGGCCTGCTGCGGGAAATAAGAGATAGCTGCTCCGCCAGAGGAGTCCGTGGCGTCTAACAGGGTCTGCAGGTAGCCCCCGGGGATGACTGGCACCCCCGCCTCCACCTCCTCCGTGGGGGGAGCTTTGTCGGGGGAGCAGGTGGGGGAGAGAAAGGGGAATTTCTCCTCGGAAAGGTGAGCGGTGGTGGCGTTCTCGGGGAAACCGGCGGTAGCCGAGCTAACGCCCGCCACTCCCAGCACGGCGGCGGGCTCCTCGATCTGCACCACGGCGGCACAGGCATCCGTTTCATTTGTCGCGCTCCTCCCCTCCTCTCCTGCCGCCTCCTTCATTTTCTTGCTCCTCAGCCTGGCCTCGCTTTTGAATTTCCTTATCCTGACTGTTTTATTTCCCCCCAGTCTCCTCCCCTCCCGCTCCTCTCTCTCCTGGGAGCGGCTCTTGGCCGTGACTGTGTATGTGATGGGGCTTGAGTCTAATGTGACGGGGAGGCTGGGGGCTGCTATTATTCCTGTTCCCACCGCGGGGGTGGCCTCCTCTTTAGCGACACCTCCCTGGCCCGGGTGATCAGAGAGAGAGGAGCCCTGCGCCGTAGCTGATTGCCCCACAGTGTGAATCCTCTGAACCTTAAGCCTGTTTGCAATCTTGTATTTCCTTTTGGGGTGACTAGAATTAAAGGGGCGATGATGGCGTCCGTTTAGATGAAAACCGCGTTGTCGTTTATCTCTTTCAGCCAGCTTAAGCTGCTCCTCTCTCTCCTTTTGCGTCTCCTGCCAGAAATCCTTCAGAGGAGCCAGTGCCTCATATTTGCTTACTGCGTTGGCGTTTAAGCTCACACTGGCTTCCACAGGGTGCAGCTTCCCCAGCTTCACTGACATGTGTCTCTCTCCTTTGAACCTGTTGATGATGATGTATTTGATGACCACGGGCGGCTCCTTGCGGCAGGATTTTCTCCTTTTCTTGGGGCACCAGTCTACATCTTCCTCCTCTTTCTGACCACATGGAGCGTTCTCTTTTTTCTCCGCACTCCTCTCGCTCTCAATGGAGTCGACGTCGTATAGGTAGTCGTCGCTGTATCGGACCTTCCTCTTGGAGCGCAGGCCGTAGTTGAGAGGGTTGGAGGGGCTGAGGAACCTCCTGGAGTGGCCCCTCTTCAGTTTGCCCTCCTGCTGCAGGGTGTCCGAGGAGGAGCCGGTGCCGGAGCTGTCGTCGCTGTACTCCCCCGACTCCTCCGTGGAGTTGAAGTCCATTAGGTAGTTGATTTTGGGAGTGGACACGGGCGAGCCTTGGGATCCGTCCAGGGGGCTTCCGCCACTGCAGTCCCCGGCTTTCGCCCCCTCCCCCGCCCCCGGGTGGAGCTCGTCGGCTTTGGGCTGGAGCTCCTCGGTGGTGCCCCTTCTCGGCACCCCTCCCCCCTCCTCCTTCTTGGCACAGTTGGTCAGGACGCTGGGGAAGAAGTTGAACTGGGTCTCCTCCTGGAGCACGTTGGTCTTCTCCCGCATGTTGTCCTGAAAGGACTCGTAGCGGATCTTCAGGGAGCACACGTTGCTGCTCAGCGTGGAGTCGTCGTCCTCGTCGTCGAACAGGTTGTCCACGTCCTCCTCGGAGAAGAGGTTGACCGACAGTTCGTTCTTGGAACACAGGTCCAGCAGTTCCATCTTGCTCTCGCTGATGAAGGACTCAAAGTAACCCCAGTCCTGACCGGCGTTAGCCAGCAGAACCTCCTCCCCGCTCACCTTGTCCAGCAGCAGCCCGTCGTACAGGTTCTTCGCCGTGGGGTCATCCTCCGGCTCGTCGCAGTCCTCCGGCGTCTTGTCGCCGTCCCCTCTCTTGCCCTCGCCGGGGGCTTTGGGCAGGGGAAAGCTGAGCAGCTGGTCCGAGAGGAGCTGCTCTCCATAATGACTCACCGCCTCCCCGGCGTGGCTCAGGCACTGGATGCTAATGTTGCTGATGTCGGAAAAGTCCTCTCGGCCCACGTCCCCTATCCTCACGCTTAGTCCAGGCTCCGGGTCGGGGTTGGTGTTGGGGTCGAGGGCGGGGCGGTGGATGGAGTCCGGGTCGGCGGCGTCGCGGGTCTCGATGAAGCAGCCGAGGCAGGTGCGGCTCGGCTGGAGAAGACACTCCTCTGTCAGGGCGGACACGGCCTCCGGCTCCATCATGGCATCGGGCAGCGGGAGGGTGATGGGCAGCGGGAGGGTGAGGGGCAGCGGGAGGGGGGTCTCGTGGGGATCCCCCGTTGGGTCCCAGGGGCTCACAGCCGAGGTGAGGAGTGACGGGGGACTGGGGGTTCTGCAGAGGCGAGGGGTCACGGCTGGAGTCTCATGGGAGAGGGGAGAGGGGGCCGCGGTCAGGCCCAGGGAGGGGTCAGCGTCGAGGGGCAGGGAGACGGTTGGTGCTGTAGCCACGGGCCTCTGGGTGGTCGGGCCAGCTCTCTGTAAAGTCTCCGTCTCTGCAACAGGGGGAGGCGAGGGTGGGAGGAGAGCAGCATCAACAAGTCCAGGCAGCCTCGTATCGCCACTCAGCTCACATAGTCCTGCAATAAGCAAGCAAACAAACAAACAAAAAAACGTTTAGTTCCTTAAACTGTAAATATAGGCCTTACATTACGTCACTTTTATTCTCTGTAAATTACAGTGCAATTCCTTCTGGGTGAAAATATGCAATTACAGAGTGAATTAACCCCTTAGAACTTTAGAGAGAACTTTAAACATTGATAACTCAATGTTATCAATCAATTTGGCGTTGGATTCAAATGGCATTCTTTCCTATCCGGGGTTATCAAGCTTGTTCCTGTAGGATGGAAGGAACTGTGTCTGGAATTGGGTTTTGAAAAACGGCCTGTTTGATATGAATTGTAATTTTTTTTTAATAAAAAATCAAAGGTTTCTTTACAGATGTGAGCTACCATGTGGAAATGGCATATATAAACCGGCGAGACGCAGTGAGTTATGGTATAATGTCTGAACCAAACCAACAACATCACATTTGTCAAATTTAATGGAGTCACAATTGCTCTCCTCCTCTCTCCCTTCAACGTTATTCCCCGTTAACTCATCTCTTAGGCAGCAGGATAACACAGCGTTACCAGGAGAACGCCTGCGACAATGGCAGTAATGACTCAATTGAAAGTGGGTTTCTGGTGATTTCCTTCAGGTCGATCGCGGCAACATCTTAATCAGTCGAGATCCATCCGATGAGTAATAATCAAAACCAACACGACGGCGGTGTGCGCAGCAGCAGGCGCGTAGCTTTTGTTTGCTCTGCATAATTAGACGACAGCAGTGGAGGCAGGTACGTCCACATGGGACACGACAGGCCCATATGTTGGAAACTGTATAACCAATATCATCTACACCTGTCTTCCCTCTGCACTCCCAAGCTGCCGTCTCACACGTACTCTTTAAGACCATGCCAGAAATAATAGCGCGCGCGGAAGTGAATAATATACCGCGACAATTAGTGCGTTCACAGAGGTTAACTAGCCCCCCCTCCCCCCGCTTTGGAACGGCAGCGCCCGGCGATTCTCAAAGCGGCGGTAACCGCTAGAGGGGACGGAGGCTTTTTAAAACTAACGGCGTTCGAGGAAAAGTGAGTAAGTCTTTTGAATATGGATTTGAGAGTTGATTTTAATGAGGTAATGAAATCTCTGAGAGCAGGTCCCCCGCGGGGCCCCGGGCCGCCCGCAGACACGCGGTGGAGCCGTCAGAACGCCTACAAACGGTATACGGCGGTGTTCTACCGTCGTACTTAATGAAGGAAAGCCCTGGAGAAATAAGAATCCACTCCTCCGACTCCAGAGAGGAGAGCGTGGCAGCGGCTCCTCGGGAGAAAATGTCGCCGGCGTTTTTTTTTTTTTACCGTCAGTCGGCAGGAGTCCGCGGGCCGCTGTGCGTCGACACGCAGCTTCGTGGGAAGAATGACTCAGGAGTGGAGTAAGTGCCCCCCCCCCCCCCCCCCCCCCCACATCTCCTATCAAGAGGAAGGTTATGTTTGGCCTTCGGTGCTCTGTTACCTGTTACTTGGTGAAAAGCTAGGATGAGTAAAGAAGGAGAAATGCTGCAATTTTCATTTTGTCTATTTATTTTTATATATTTTATATATTTATATATATATATATATATTCCAGGCAGGAGTAGACACTTACGTAGAATCCAATTGTCTTCAAGTGTGTGAGCATAAGCAAAAGTAGAAATAGAAATATATTTTTCTGAATCATTTGTCATTTCCTCCATCGGTCCTACATAGTCACAAAGCTACACACACATACAATAAAATAGAAATTAACTTTGTTTCTCTCGTACGAAACCCAACCTGTCACCTAATATTGTTCAGAACTGCTGTGAAACATTAAACTCATGTTGAGAAATGTGTTTCCTCAGGGGTTGTAATGGATTAACAATCTACCATATCCAGTGTGTGTGTGTGTGTGTGTGTGTGTGTGTGTGTGTGTGTGTGTGTGTGTGTGTGTGTGTGTGTGTGTGTGTGTGTGTGTGTGTGTGTGTGTGTGTGTGTGCGTGCGCGTGTGTGTGAGAGTGTGCGTGTGTGCGTGTACGCACGCGCATGTGTGTGGTGAGTGAGGGAGAGACAGGAAGAGAGAGAGAGAGAGAAGAGAGAGAGAGAGGAGAGAGAGAGAAGAGAGAGATAAGAGAGAGATGAGAGAGAGAAGAGAGAGATGAGAGATAGAGAGAGAGAGGGAGAGAGAGAGGGAGAGGGAGAGAGAGGGGGAGAGAGAGAGAGGGAGAGAGTATTGGCTTGGGGGTATAGTGTTATAGAGAGACCATCTGTCTTCAGCTGGACCATTAGCTCTTCAGCTGTTCAGTATGAGCCACAGATCAGTCAGTCAGACAGGTACACACATATACACACACACACACACACACACACACACACACAACACACACGCACTGACGATCACGGGCAATGATAGAAGCAGACAAATGGAGGTTGACACTAGAGGTCAAAAGGGGGAAACGTAACCTGATATACTGCAGCGTATAATAGCGCCACAGCATTCCACCTGCGCGGCCACGTAACACCCACATAACTCAACCCGCGCCAGGGTTCAATATCACCAGTGGCTACTTCCCTTCTGAGATACAGTATAATCTAATACGGCTGTAGTTTATAGTTATATAGTGGCGTTAAGGCTGGGCAATATGCAGACACTTCATCGTTTAATCTCTATTTGTGTTGTTGTTTTTTAATATATATATATATATATCTACATATCATACATTTATATATTTATATTTACAGCATATATATCCATATCTGTCTGAATATACATGCTTATAAGCCTCTTATATACCTACTTATACACCTGCAGATAGCCTATAACTCTGTATGATATCATGTACAATAATGCTGTAATATACCGTGTGTGTGTATATATATATATATATATATATATATATAGTATATATATATATATATATATATATATATATATATATATATATATATATATATCCGTTTGCATTTCTGTAGATACTATATCTATATCTGTACATATCCCTTACCTACTATTACTAGTTATGCTGCTGGTCATGACGACGGCCATACTGTCTTTATACCTGTATCACTGTACATATTGGTATTACAACATACTGTACATCTGATTAGCACTACACCCAGTAGTACTCATTTATATATTGTATACCCAGTTTAATCACCTGTACATTATATATTACTATCACATTTGACTGTTACATTTGCACTCCGGTTCAAATTTGATACATTTGAATCAAATCCTTTTAATCAAATCTTTTTAATCAAATCTAATATATAGTGAATTGTGATAGGCAAATGAGTTGTGTAATTATGAAAAGTAAACATCAAGCCAGATTTCTCATAATCATTTCTGAATCATTTCAGAATGTCAGTTGAAAATTACAGTTATATACTGTATATAATATTCTTTCCATTTCGCCCCAGCCTTAGAATCAAGAGGTTTATTTGTCACATACATACCATACAGTGAAATGTGGGTGGTCATGCCCGCATCGATTGTGCCATAATACAATAATAAAATAGACATAGAAGAAAAAAAAAACAGGTAAGACATAAGATGTGCATGATAAAAATAGACATGCTATTGTCAACGCTGCCGCGGGAGTAAAACCTGATCGTCACTTTGTATAACCCCTGCATGTAATACCGCTGCAGCAGCATCTCACCTGGATGAATAAACACCAAAATAACTCAACGGTGACAGTAACACACCGCAAGCTGCTTCACATCCTGACGTGTATTCTAATGTGTTGTAGTGCAGCTAGTACCGTGTGAGTATACACTAGGCTCCAGCTCTGGCAGCCTGGCACGGGCGTCCACCACCGGTATAGGCATATGGCCGAACCCTGGCCTGCTGGCAGGTGGCTGTGTGATCTCCTGAACCGCCGGCCCTGCCAAAGCCCAGCCATGCTAGACACAAACCCTGCCCGCCGCCAAGGCAGACCAGACCAGACCGACCCAGACCAGTTAGCGCTCTGGGAGTTCCACTGAGTTCCCTCTCTCTCTGCGGTGGTTCTATCCGCGGTGGAGCTATGAGAGCCCTGTGCACCTGAGGCAAGCCCGGGGTCTGCCCTGTGCCAGGGGGCTCTGTGGGAGGACAGGTCCATGTGGAGGACATGAGGAGGGACATGAGGAGGGAGACAAGCCGGCCTGGCCACCGCGGCCTCGTCCATTAGTGTGTCAGATGCCAACCACACGCACCTCCTCACAGACGTAGCGGCTACACTCGTGCACGAGCTGTCTGTCTCTCTCTCTCTCTCTCTCTCTCTCTCTCTCTCTCTCTCTCTCTCTCTCTCTCTCTCTCTCTCTCTCTCTCCCTCTCTCTCTCCCCCCTCTCGCTCTCCTCCCCTCGATCTACTGTCGCTATTTGTCCATCTTGCACTCTCTCCGTCTGTCTGTCTGTCTGTTGCATATACTTACACACATGCATACAGTGACCCGCAATTAAAAATAGGAGAGAAATGGCGAGAGAATCGCAGAGAGAATTCTGTATGAGAACCATCTGTCATCGCTGCCAAATCAATTCAAATTCACATTTCTTTATCATTCCAGCAGATACAGTAAAACCGCTTAAATACCACGGTATGCGACATAATCTGACTCATCTGGCCCTTCCCTCATTTTCACGGCACTGTGAAAACCTCTCTCATCCTCCCCCTTCTTTCTCTCTCTCTCTCTCTCTCTCTCTCTCTCTCTCTCCTCTCTCGCTCTCTCTCTCTCTCTCTCTCTCTTCTCTCTCTCCTCTCACTCCCTCCCTCCTCCCCTCCTCCTTATCCCCACGACAGGGAGGGTTTTTACATCGGTAAAGTGCCGAGCCAGCCGTCCTCCGGCTCAGCCCGCCCAGGGTGTTCTCTCACCATTGAGCTGGTACTGTAGGGCAGCTCCAGTGGCTGCTTTGCTGCCTGCTGCTCTATCTTCTACACACTGTATGACATTTGTGAATGGTAATCAATTCAGCCAGTACAGGATGTTCATATAAAGTGGTGAGTAACTGCAGAGTGGTTCACAGCCATCCCCTTCAGAGAGCTGCCATATCCCCCCACCCCCCCCCCCCCCCCCCCCCCGCTCAATGTAGCTGTTCTCACTCTTTCCTTTCTTTCTTTCTTTCTTTCTTTCTTTCTTTCTTTCTTTCTTTCTTTCTTTCTTTCTTTCTTTCTTTCTTCTTTCTTTCTTTCTTTCTTTCTTTCTTTCTTTCTTTCTTTCTTTCTTTCTTTCTTTCTTTTTCTTTCTTTCTCTCTCTCTCTCTCTCTCTCTCTCTCTCTCTCTCTCTCTCATTTGTCTCTCGGTTTTCCCTCTTCTCTCTCTCTATCTCTCTCTCTCTATCTCTCTCATTTGTCTCTCGGTTTCCCTCTCCTCTCCTCTATCTCTCTCTCTCTCTCGTCTCTCAGTTTCCCTCTCCTCTCCTGTATCTCTCTATCTCTTTCTCCTTCCTTCTCCCCGCACCTCTCAAGGCCAGGCTATAGCGCTGCGGATAATCTCTGTGATTCGAACCGTGGGGGTCAGTCAGTCCCTCCTTAGCGACTGCAGGGCTGAAATACTGTGATAAACCCTGTCTAAGGGCTACTGGTGCTGGACTGGAGACAGTGGCAAGGGGCTGGGGAGAGGTAGACTGTTAAACCCCATCTAAGGGCTACTGGTGCTGGGCCTGGACTGGAGACAGTGGCAAGGGCTGGGGAGAGGTAGACTCCCCATCTAAAGGCTACTGGTGCTGGGCCTGGACTGGAGACTGGTATCCAGGCCATCATAGACTATAAACCCACCAACAACTCTCCCCCAACCACTGACCCCTCCCTCCCTGATGGGCTCAATAACTTGTATGCCCCGCTTTGACAGAGACAACCAGGAGGCGCCCCCACCAAGGCTGCTCACTCTCTCCCCGACTGACGTGTGTACGGCACTGAGCAGGACTAATGCACGTAAGGCAGCTGGCCCTGATGGCATCCCCGACCATGTGCTCAGGAACTGCACTGAGCAGCTGACCATGGTCTTAACTGACATCGTCAACCTAGTCACTAGCCCAGGCAGTTGTCCCAGTGTGTAGTGATGCACGATATATCGGCCGCCAATATAATATCGGCCGATATGGCAGTTTTTTTACACATCGGTATCGGTCCGATATCAAGATAGGGCCGATATTAAAAAAAAATAAAAAAGATTTATTTTTATTTTTTTTTAATCTTTTTTTTCTTCTTTTTACATGTTTTGGCCTTAAATAGTTTCAAAATATCAGTCATTTCTGAAAATAAGTTACAAAAGTAAAAAAAATTATGCGTTTGGAAAATAGCTCTTTATTTGATTATCATAAAAAAGTGTTTTCTATACAGAGATATCGACATCGGTAAATATCGGTATCGGCCAGAACAGCAATATTAATATCGGTTATCGGTATCGGCCACAATTTTCACATCGGTGCATCACTACCAGTGTGTTTTAAAAAGCACCTCCATCATGCCAGTGCTGAAACACTCCTCTGCCTCAAGCCTTAATGACTTCCGCCCCGTTGAATTCACCCCCATTATCATGAAGTGCTTCGAGAGGGTGGTCCTGGCTCACCTCATATCTGGCTTCTCACCCTCACTGACTGGACAGTCACCAATTTGCCTACCGTGAGAACAGGAGCACAGAGGATGCTAGTTCCTCAGCGCTACATTCCACCCTCTCCCACCTGGATGAGAGCAGCACCTGTGTGAGAATGCTGTTCATCGACTTCAGCTCAACATCACAGTACACACCATCACCATCTGTCTGCAACTGGATACTAGACCCCAGTTTGTTAGGAGAGACAATCTCACTTCCTCCACACTCACCCTGAAAGCCAGGGGGGACCCGCAAGGCTGCATTCTGAGCCCCCTTCTCTACTCCCTTTTCATCCACGACAGCACTCCTATACATGGCACCAACACCATTGTCAAGTTTTCAGATGACACAGCGGTGTGTTAGGCCTCAACAAAAACAACGATGAGTCGGCATATAGGGAGGAGGTCCAGCACCTGGGCCTCGATACCAAGAAAACCAAGGAGCTCATCGTGGACTTCAGGAAGACTATAGAGCCAGCGCGCACGCCCTGATCCACATCAACGGGACGGAGGTCAAGCGTGTCTCCAGCTTCAAATTCCTGGGAGTCCACATCTCCGAGGACCTCTCTTGGAACCTCAACACCTCATCGCTGGTCAAGAAGGCTCACCAGCGCCTCTTTTTCCTGAGGAAACTGAGGAAATCCCACCTGTCTCCTCAGATTCTGGTGAACTTTTACCGGTGCGCCTTAGAAAGCATCCTCACCAACTGCACTGACTCAGACTGGAAAGCACTGCAGACGCATCACCGGTATAACACTCCCTGCAATTTAGTCTATCCATCACAAACAGTGTCTGAGGAAGACAGGCAGCATTGTCAAGGACACCTCTCATCCCAATCATGGACTGTTTGCTCTGTATGACAGCATGTACAATAATGCTGTATATATATATATATTTATTCTTACTGTATATATATATCTCTATCCACATCTGTTTGTACATACCTGCACATAATCCTGTAGATAATGTATCTATACATATCCCTTACCTACGCTTACTAGTTACGCTGCTGGCCAGACTACTACCATACTGTCTTTATACCTCTATCACTGTACATATTAATACTACAACTCTGTACATACATCTGATTAGCACTACACTCAGTAGTACTCATTTATATATTTTATACCCTATTATATACCATGTTGGATGCCAAGCTTATTTTTGTTGTACTGTACTTGTGCTGTATAATCACAATACATTTGAATCTAATCTAATGTTTATAGTATGCTCTATTTCTTTTCTGTGTCCTCGATTTTATATACAGTAATTCTATACTGACTTCCTGTCGCCATAATAAGCTGTTCTGCATGCAAAGAGGCGCACAGACCACAAGACTCTCAATCTCTCTCCCTTTCTCCACACACACACACAGAGTCACGTGACCACCATTCTGTTCCGTTCCCTTACAAAGGCGAATAGCAGCATCTTAGTTACTGTGGTTTGTAGGGCAGCACTGATACAGTGGTAGTCTATACGCCTACACATACTGTAGGGGTGGGGGCTCAGGAGGTAGAGCGGTCGTCTGGTAATCTGGAGGTTCCCCGGTTCGATTCCCGCTCCTCCCGGGCAGCGTGTCGAAGTGTCCTCGAGCGTGACACTTAACCCCTAACTGCTCCCGATGAGCAGGTTGGCTCCTCGCCCCCTCTGCGGTCAGTGTGTGAATGTGTGAGCGAATGGGTATAATGTGAGGAACAAATTGTAAAGAGCTTTGGATAAAAGCGCTATAGAAATGCTGTCCATTTAGGGGTGTACTGATATAGTATTACAACCCCTGAGGCTGTGTGAACAAGGTCTGTGTTGGTGTGTGTGTGTGTTTTAATCCGCCCTGTGCCTGTGCTTGTGGATGTCTCTCTCTCTCTCTCTCTACATCACTGAGCCTGATGTTGTGGGTTAAGGGGCGGGCTCCCCCTATAGCCCCTGTGGGCTCTGCTCTCCACTTCCAACCAACCTTTCCGGCCAGCGTGATGGAGAAATATTATTTTGTGCTACATTGAGAGCCCAGGTTCGGGGAGCGGCGGGTGACATTTTGGCTCAGCCTAGGCCGGGTGGTAACACGAATGTGTGACTCCCCTCTCTCGACTGCCAATAACCACCAGCGACAAAGTGTTGCGGCCCTTTAGAAGGTTAATTTGGTAAAAGTAGCATCGGGGTGAGCTAACGGCGAAATAGTAAATAACCTCAACTTAACTACAGACAAAATAAACAAAACAAAACAAAAAAAGACAATATCTTAACCTAACACAAACAACAGGAATATACGTCACATGTTGAGGGGTACAGACATAATGGAATATGCATGTACTGTAGAACGCTACTTTAGGAGGCCTCATCCTTAAATCCCTGGGACTCTGTCTGTCACTCTGCCCTCAGATTCATCACTAATGATAGATAGACAATCATCACTGTGTCCTTTATGAGAAGGTTGGTTGGTCCTCGCTGATGGAGAGGCGCAACAAACACTGGTATGCTGGTATTTTTTAATTTTTAAGGCCCTTACTGGTAAGCTACCTCCTTATACTACAAACTACATCATTATTGAAATGGAATTTTGGAACCTATGGAACCATTCTAGTGACTGGCTGGTCCTTAAGCTCCCTCAAGTTCGCTCGGAACAGGGTAAATCTGCATTTCGTTATGATGTCCCTCTAGCTCATGGAATGAACTCCAACAGTCCTTAAAGCTTGAGATTCTCCCCGCTGTTGCTAAATGTAAAACCCTGATCTTCAACCATTGTCAATCAAGTTGTACGTGTTTTATTTGATTTGTTATCCTTTTGTCTCGCCTTGTTGTCTTATTGTTATGATTTTATATGCTGTGTGATTTTACACACCTTTTTTTGTGTGGCTTTTTCTGTATAAACTCGACGTGACTGTAAATGAGGGAAACCTCCATTGAGAGGTTTCATGAAATGGAAAAACATGCCCTGGCAGGCTTAGCTACCACCACAGTTTCCTCTCTCCACGCTGCTCCTGTTATAGGCTACACCACCATGTCACCGCATGCCCTTAGCAGCAACCTTGGAGTCACTGTCTGACAGACAGCACAGAGTCATATAATAATAATAATAATAATAATAATAATAATAATAATAATAATAATAATAATAATAATAATAATAATAATAACTTTATTTATATAGCACCTTTCATACATGGATTGCAGCTCAAAGTGCTTCACAGCCAATAGCATAAAATGAACCTAGGCATAAAATGTGCATACAGTTGACTGATATAATCACAGGGACGTCTCCAATTATAAACCTATAACGTTGTGCCTAAGTTGCCACATCCAATTCTCACGCATTGAGCGTGAGACGCACACAATTAGCCCTCTTCACACACTCACGCGCCACACCTATTTCTCACGCTCAAATCCCCAAAAAGTTGTGAACAATGTGAGACTATTATGGCACAGCCTAAATAAATAAAACGTTTTATTTTTTCAAATTCATTTTCGAGATATTATTCTGTGCATCATCCAAATGTGTGCGTGTGGATGACGCCAGTCAACACATCTCCCTCACTGTACAACATTGGAGGTATTAATAATAAAATAAGCAGATGGTGAATATTAGCCTACTAACTATTACAACTGTAGTTTGATGTAACTTATAGCAGGTAATGTTAGGTAAACCTGCCTGATTCACCTAATGGATAATCGCTGCATAGGGCCTATGGAAGATTACCTCGGTTAGCCATTAATGGAAAGCTTTGCTCAGTGAGGCGACCTAACCTTACCTGACTATAATTAGAATAACTATTTATTTGGAGTAGTAGGTTACATATTGACCACACAATGATTTGGTCTACTGTAGGCTGGCTACATCAATGTGTACCCTACTACTCCAAATCATAATTTAAAACGTGTTTGTGAATAAATATATGAATAATACCCTATAATAACAATATAATAATAAAATAACATTTCTTATTGTTGTTATTAGCTATAGGAAGTGTGCGTTGCGTGTGTGCTTGTGTCACTCAAGCCTGTTTTGTAGTTGTTGACCTATTGTTTTATTTTTTTAAAGATCAGCCACCCAATAAAATAACCCATCAGACAGAACAGCAGCAGCAGCAACAACAACAACAACAACAACAACAACAACAACAACAACAACAACAACAACAACAACAACAACAACAACTGGGGTTAGGATTCGAAATAATTGCTGTGTGTGCATAACGAAAGCAAATCATGAAAATAATAATAAAAACAATACCTTCAAGTCTCTTTTTTTCCCCTCAAAAGTTGGCAGCCCTGACTTCTATATGTGTGACTGGTCACTTAAATTGTCATGCATAGGCCTATTTGTATTTCACTTTTAACACATTCGGGACGGGCCACGTATATATCCGTGTTTCGAATCCATGCTTAAGGGACCAACCACGGATATCTCCGTGGCAAGGTTGTTTTGGCTTTTATTCCATTTTAATAACCTATTCAAGGTCGCCGAGCTGCACTGCAGATGTACCCTACTCTTTGAATTCGAAAAAGTGCATTACCGGCCAGATCCTCTTAGGGGCGCTGTATCGATAATGCAGTGTTCCCTGTGGCAGAAGTTGTCTTATTTTTTCTGGATTTCCAATGTAGTTTTCTACTCACCTGAAGTGATCGCTATTGCCTGTTGCACGGAATACGTTTTGGATCGCGGATTTCACGATGCAGTAAAGGAATTTATCATCAGCCAATGGACATATCGATCTACCAGATGGCGATCGATAACTGGGAAATGGTGTGGGGGATCCAACCGGCTCATGGTAAGATCTTTTTCACGTAAATTACATGCTGATCAGAGCTTGTTATAATACTCAACCAGCCGATCAGCGTATGTAGCTACTGAGACGAACACGGTTATTGGTAATCAATAATCAGAAACTACGTGTGTGTCCCGTGTCCCCCCTTCCATGCATCCATGCTTGAGGATCGTCCCGATCATATGCAGTTTGAGTTTTAACTGTAGCTTCTGTATAACCGAAATGCCATTGGATATAACGTTAGTAGCTATTAGCCCTTTATCCAGCCTTCCAGGAAATATACTAGACCAAATCCTGTATAACGCTTATATTCACGGCGCTATAAAATGAGAACGTATTGATGAAAAAATTATTTCTTTAAGGGACGGTTTATAGACTCAATTGACAATGAGAATGGACAGATAGCAATACTATAAAGTATAGATTTAGCGCTACAAACAGCCCCCACGGACTGTGCAAGTCTGTTTACATATGCTGGCCGTCTACAGTGATTTTAGACGCATCCAAATGGCCGCCAATGTATTAAAATAAGTCAAAATAAAATATCTTTGGGTTTTTATCCTGCAGGGTTGGCAAACCTACCAGAAAATGTATAACGAAAGGTTATCCTATAACCTAGTTATATGAATACTGGCTGAGCGTCTCGCTCTTCGCCATTATGAGATATCTCTTATCTCCTAGCACCTACTGTGCTCACGAACAAACAATTGCACTCACATGAACGTGACCAGGCCACGCCCCCGCGTCCTACTATATGACGCCGGACATGGTCACACTCTACCTTCCTCAGAAAAAAGTTTCCAACACTGAAAACCCAACCAAGGGACCTCAGGGCGCTAAGAGCGAGACGCGATGGCCAGTATTCATATAACTAGGTTATAGGATAACCTTTCGTTATATATCATACTGGCCATCGCGTCTCGCTCTTTGCCATTATGAGATATGGAGCAGAACAGACGCGTGGCCCGACAAGTGTACCCCCTGAGGGCCCGTAAGCCCCAACCAGGGAGAAGGGGAGTCCCGTCCACCCGCCCGTCCTAACGAAGGGGGGGAGGCAGTCAACTCCACCAAAGTGTGAAAAAGGGGGAACCAGAGACCCCTGAAAAACGCACAGCACAGGCGGGAACCACGTGTGACACATCACCCCATGGCACACACCTACACACCCCTGCTAGCCCACCAAATGGCGGGACGCAGGAGAGGCCCCAGACCTCAGAACCGCCTGGGAGACAGAACCCCCAGTCATGTCCACGAGGTAAAACTTAACGAAGGGACCCGGGGAGGACCAGGAGGCCGCAGCACAGATGGCCTCCACCGAGGCCCCCCCTAACAGGGCAGCAGCCCGAGGGGGGACCTGTCCAGCCAACGTGCAGCAAAAGGCAACGCCCCCGCACAACCAATGTAACAGGTGCTGCTTGGACAGCGCCTCACTCGCGCAAGGGCCACCGTAACAAACAAACAAACAGTTGAACGGAAGCCCTGAGAGCCTGAGTCCTGAGGTAACCCCCAGTGCACGGACAGGACACGACAGGTGAAGGCCCGCCTCCAACTCACTAGCGTGAGGAGGCGGACGAACGCATGAACCACAATATCCCTGGAGCGAAAAGAGCTCCGGATATTCTTTGGCACGAAGACTGGATTAGGCCTCAGAGTCGCACCGCTATCGGCCGAATAGACAGGCACTCAGGCCACACCGAGAGAGCACACAGCTCACCCACTCGCTTAGCGGAGGTGATGGCCAAAAAGAACGCAGTCTTCAAGACAGCTGATCCAATGGCGCCTGCTCAAGAGGCTCAAACGGGGCCTCCGACAACCGGCCCAGGACCAGTTGGAGGTCCCACTCGGAGACAGAGAATGTTCCACAGGCTTGAGACGGCGAGCGCCAAGCAGGAATGTTCCACGAGAGGGTGGCTGAACAATGTTCTGCCCCCACACTCGACCATACGCCACTCCCCAGCGTAAGCCGCGGTAGAGGACGGAGCGTGTGCGTACCGGATAGCGTTAACCACAGAATAGTCAAGACGCACCGGAAATACGTTTATATTATACATTATCTAACGTTCACACGAACCTAAACTAAATTTAGGTTAGTTGTAACGTTAGTTTAGTTTTCTGTGTATTTCGTGACTGTAGGGGACGCGTGTAGCTTATTCCCAGCGGAAGAGTGCGTCGCGTGCTTCCGCGTTTTCTCTGATTGGCCATGACGCCCATGTGACCACGGCAGCGCGAGAGAGCTGCAGCGCGGAAATAGGCTGTCTATTGCCTCGCGCTGCAGCGCGGAAATAGGCTGTCTATTGCCATTCTCTAAGACAAACTCTAACCTTAACCAGCTCCTTAACAGCGCCTAAACTTAACTCTTCTAACCTTAACCAACTCCGAAACAATGCCTAACCTTAACCTTAACCTTAAGTTAACATGCCTAAACTTAACCGGCGAAAGAATGCACGTTAAAAAAAAAATAATAATTGAAGGGATTCGAACTTGTCACCAACGGACCGCAGGACCGCAGCGCTGCCAGTTGAGCTAAGCATCGAATGAAAAACATCAGGGATTACGGCTACATAATGCCGCAAGCTCTGCCGCTGCCGCGGGGCGTGTCGCAGCCAATCAGGGAAAACGCGGAAGCACTCTGCAGCACTCTTCCGCTGGGAATAAGCTATAGGCGTAGGGGACTGTAGGGAACTTCAGGGTAAAGGTCTGACCCACTTCCAGTGATGAAGCTAAGCTACACTAACTGTGCAGGCGTTCCCTAAGCCTAATGCAGGTATGTATCTTCTTGTCTAACTCCAGGGAAGATGGCAAATAAGCAAATTTCCCAAAATGTTGGCGTTTTCGTTTAAAGTGCCTGTCAGCTAGTGCCCTTATAGTACAAAGTGCCTGTGCATTAGGGCTTGAGTTCAGGTGACGGACAACCTCGGGATATGTGCTATTCTAAAAACAAGATGTCCTACTTTAGAGTCTTCTACCAGAGGGAAGGGGGTTAAATTAAAGAGGTAGTAAGCAGGGTGAGAGGGCCTGATGTGTGTGGCATATATAGAGGCCACAGAAGGAAGATCACAGCTAATGATTTTTGACACCGTGCGTATACAGTTCTTTCTAGCTGTCCCCTATCATGGAAGGTTGTGTTTCCGTACCACACCGTCACTCCACAGTGGCTCTGTAGAAGCTGAGCATCGCCTCCCTGGACACACCAAACGTTTTAAGTTGGCGCAGGGAGTGGAGCTTCTGGTGGGCCTTGCTAATTATGTGGCTGATGTTAACTGCCGACTTTAAATGTTCACATATGGTGGTGCAAAGGAATTTAAAACGATCTACCCTCTCCAACTGCTGGCCATTTATGAACAGAGGAGGGTGGACTGCCTCCCCACACCGGAAGTCAACTATAATTTCCTTCGTCTTAGAGATGTTTAAGAGCAGGTCGTTCTCCTTGCACCATACAACAAAGCTATCGACTTCAGCTCTATAGACCGATTCATCCCCGTTCTTAATTAATCCTACTACTGTTGTGTCATCCGCGTATTTAAAGAATCTAACAGAATCAGAGTGGGAGGCACAGTCATTAGTGTATAGAGACAGTAGAGCAGAGGAGAGAGAACACAGCCCTGGGGGGCCCCGGTGTTCAAGGTCCTGGATCTAGAGAACATAATTTAACCACTTGTTCTCTATCTGAGAGAAAATCTAGAATAAAATAGCACAGAGACTCATCGATTCCTAGCAATTTAAGTTTTTCAAATAGTTTAAAAGGCACAATCGTGTTAAACTCTGAACTGAACAAAATTCTAGGTGGCAGTTACTACCCAGTAGACTATTACCTTTGTACTGTGCTTTCGAAGGGCAGTTTGGAAACAAAAAGATATTTTCGCTAACCAGCTAACTGCCTCTCTAACCAGCTAACTGCCTTGCTATTGTCAGCTAAATTGATAGCAAACTAGATTGCAAAGATTATTTAGTCTTTGACTTGTTTTTATGCATGTGCACTACAACCACACCAAAAACCTGTGGTTCCGATCAGGTCCCGGGTTGGGGTCAACGCTATGTTCCCCGGGTCCTATGTTCCCCCTCCTGAAAAAAAAGGTCCTACAGTATGTTCCTCTTGATCCTCTTCCCAAAAAAAGGTCAGATATCTCCCTTCCAAAAAAGGGTCCTATGTTCCCCGGGTCATACTGTCATTAGCCTGTTATTATGGGATCCTGTTATTACCAGGCAGTGACAATACCTAAGATAATGAATGGAGACCAAAAAGGAAAAATATTAGTTCTGGATAATAGTTAACTTAACATGCAACAGCCCATATACGGGCCCTCTTGAGGACGATTTGCCCACCGGCGCAATGCGCCACTTTGCTGACCTCTAGCGGCTCGGGTGTGCATATTTTTTATACAATATATATATATATATATATATATATCGAATTAAAGCCCTATTTGTTGCCTGATTGCCGTTTCCGGCGACAAAATCCGTTCAACGGTTCTCGAGTTACATGCCGATATGTGAGGTGTGCGCCAAAGTACATGGCACAGTTTAATTTTTATCAAATATCACCCGCGACTCCCGACGCTCTAGCTCCGTCAATCATTTGGCGATCTCGAAAAGTATTGGACAGGGTTGTAACCAATGAGTGTGGCTTTCCAATGATACCCGACGTGGGGATGAGCGAATCAGGGATCTAGGTGAAAAGTCACGAGCAAAAACAGGAAGTAAAAAATGTGCCGAATGCATTGGAGTCCATGAGAAAATGGAAACCTGCAGACCTTTTTTTTCTTCTCACATCTTACCAAAATCACTCTATATCATTCATTTCTGAATGGATTCTTATGAAATCTGGACATGTACTACACAAGACTTCAGGCTATGGACCCAGGGTGTTTTTCAGCCATATCTATTTTTTGGGAAATATACTTTTGGATATTGCAACTACTACAGAAAAACGTGAGTAACAAGTTTTTCTCCAACTCAAGTTCAGACCTATGTTACTCTATTTCATTAGCACTATACTATCTTTATTGTATCATAAACTTCAGAATGTTATCTTTCAAAAGAGACTAGGCTCATGCATGTGCTATAAGTATAAAGTATAGTATTTTGGTTTGCAAAAGAAGTATGCAGTGCTCAAGTTCAAGTTCAAGTAAAGCTTTCGTAGCTTCAACGATGGAGTCACGAGTCCCATTCTTGCCTGAAGCAGAGAGAGACTCGTATCCTACTCCATGGCGTGACCCTTACTAACTATTGGCAGGACGCCATCATCCAGAGGGGCCTGCTTATCGGCAAGACACCGAGCGGCATAAGAGATGCTGGAGACGAGGAAACGAACGGGACTGTCTACACACTTGGTGCCCCCTGCACTCCCGCAGGCCTATTTGGCAGCCCAGAGACCGGCCTAAGAAGGAGATGTCTCCGCTGTGCTCCCTCCGTAGAAGATGTTTCCAGACGGCCCTCTTCCACCACGGAGGAGTATGCAAGAAAAGTTCATCGGTCCCGGAGATTTACACCATTACTGACATTGCAAGTGTACATTTGAGTGATTAGCTCCACTTTGTCCTCTCTTAAGGGTGTACCGTATCTCTCTATTTCTCCTAATGCATTCTTATTGTTTAAGGGACTTGTTAATCTACAATGCCCTCTAGAGGGGGAGACAGGTTACTATATTCATTTGATTAATGGCATCGTACCAAAGGGAATGAATGAAAAAAGTTGTGATCCTGTTTCCTACAAGTGACTTTTATTACTTTTATTATCATGAGTATATTATCATTACTATTATTTTACAAATGGTGAAAGGTTTCCTTTCTGTTGTTGTTTTTCTTTGCTCATAGAATTTGGTGTTTGCTATAGGCTTATTTTAGTTTCTGGTATATATTTGTTTTCAACATGCTACATTATCAAGTCCTTACTCTGGAGGTCAAAGCTCACCTCTATGATGTCACTTCCTGCCCTCATGGTATATAGCTCCCATTTTTACAAGCTATCACTGCTAGCCCATTACACTGAAAAAGGAACACGTTCCGAAACATGTCTGTATTATAGGCTGCCATTAAATAAAAAAAATTTAAATCTGAGAGTGCTGGTCCGGCCTTCGCCTTTTTCTTCAAGTTCAAGTAAAGAAATGGCCATTTTTGGTTTTGCTTGAAAATCTTATGGAAACAGGGATCTAGAAGCCTTTTTTTCAGGTAGCGGGGAACATAGGACCCCACTTAGGTACGCTCATAGGTATGCTCCCCCCGGGTCCTTTCAAAAGATCAGGTTCGGTACTGTTTGCTGTGGGTCTCGGATCTCTGATGAAACGTTGGGACCATTAGGATCCACTAATACCAGTCATTTATCTTTCTGTAGTTTTTTCTTAGAGCAACACTGGCAATCGTTTTCAGTTAGAAGAACTGTCAAACATGTTACTTGCTTAGGCTGGATCATTATCGGGTTCCCCAGCACACGTTATTAAATGGCTAAGTGAAACTTAGGCTAATGATAAGGGCAGCAGCCCACCACCTGTTTCATAAGGTCCATGGTAGTTGATGGATGTACGTAAATCTATAATGTTGAGTTATTCTGCTCCTCGTGCAATGTGCAAGATGGTGCTAAATGATCGTAATGAACGTCTCGGAGGGTGAGCCTGGTCAGGAGGTGAAAGGTCAGGAGGGCCGAGGTCGGTCTACAGTTTTGTAGCAGCATAGATGAAGATAACAGCCGTGACGACAACCAATCGTTATCATACTAACGTTATAGTTCAAAATGGCACAAACGGCCTAAGTTATCTTTGCGTCGGTTATATTATATTATGCTACATGCAGCAAGATGCACATTTTATGAATCATTAGCGTTATGTCATCCGTGACAGCAAGTGGAATAGCCATGCAATTTTATATATTTTACTTAACACTGTGCAATATGGCTCACTATTTATTTATTTATTTATTTATTTATTCATTGGACCTTTTTAAAATTCAGCGCTGACTTTCATTGTTTGTTTTTGTTGTATTGCTTGTCCTTTTCTATTGCTTTTTATTGTCTGTCTTCTGCACTGAGCTACCGGATACCTGAATTTCCCCAAGGGGATGAATAAAGTATCTATCTATCTTTTTCAATCAGCAAGAAGAATAACCAAGATTTTGGATTTATTTTTTATTACCAACTTTCTTGACAAGGATCGGATGGAATATGCGCCACAGTCTGCAGCACCAGGGGAGAAGGCATTAGGTGAGACACAAAGTTTAGTTTTGACAACTTGTAATAAGCAACTTGGGTCTGTGTCTCTCCCGGAGCCGACCAGGTCCGGGGGCCGACGTGTCTCGGTTCTACGTGGGTCCGGGGCCCAGTTTTCTAATAATAGACAGGTTCGGTTCTGGGTAGTACATTTTAGGGTCTTTTTGGGGTTCAGACATGACATTTTGGACCCGTGAAGACGTCTAAATGTGCACTTCATCATCACATTGTAAATATTGTAAACATTTATTCTCAGCCAACATGTTTTTCCTCTATGAACACATTCTGTAAAACTCTCTTTCCTTTCTTTCTGTCTCAGCTAATCCTCACATTCCTCGCCCTCTCTCTTTTTTTATCTCTCTCCCTATATATATTTATATATCTCTCGCTCTCCCTCTCTCTCCCTCTCCCTCTCCCTCTCCCTCTCTCTCTCTCTCTCTCTCTCTCTCTCTCCCTCTCTCTCCCTCTCTCTCCCTCTCTCTCTCTCTCTCTCTCTCTCTCCCTCTCCTACATCTATATCTGATTTGTGCTCACTCTGCCGCTACAGAACCTCCACTTGTGGGCCATAAAACGCCTGTGCCACTATCTTCTAAGAAAAGGCTTCAAATGACAGAGAGAGGGGGCCGTTGTCGCCCAGACAAGTATCTGTTAGGATAATGTTATGTCCTTGTATTCCCCAACCAGCTGGGTCAGCGGCGGGGCAGCGCGCTCCCCGGCGTAGAACATCTCACAGAAACGTTCGCCACCAGGAGACAGACTCTCTAAAGCTCTCGCTTTAAACGCTGCTCTGAGATACTCTTGTCTCCCATGAGCTCGTAATAAATTAACCAGACTGGCAGACTCCTGTATTCCCGAGGCAGGTCTTCACTTCCTTCAGTACAACACATACACATATCACAGCGAAAGGTCCAAATCTGGCGACGGGGGACTGAAAGCAGACAGATCAGTGCTGGTCAGGAGGAGCACAGAGGCTAAGGCATGGTGGTTATAATCCTGTTCTACACCGTGTTTAATCTCACACTCGAGACTCCTGTGTTAACGTTAACCCTTTCACTGCCACACTACAGAAGGTTAACCCTTTACTATCACACTACCGACGGTTACCGTCGGTAGTGTGATAGTAAAGGGTTAACCTTCTGTAGTGTGGCAGTGAAAGGGTTAATGGGGAACGCCACCCATGTTAAGGATTCACACATCGATGGCTAAAATGCAAAACCTTCTATCTGCATCATTTCAGATTTTCTGATTTCATGGATGATGAGAAACCTCATATCTGCACCTAGTCAGTCTGTCTGCAAGATGTTTTCCAAAAGCCTAATAGCATTCTGCAAGAAAACAACAAGTTATTTTAGTTTTCTCAAAAAAGCGAAATGTTCAGATAGGAGGTTTTGCATCTCAGCCATCGGCATGCACTTCCTGTGCGCCAAGGACGGTTCAGGCAGTATTTGTGAACACGTGCCACACTCTCTCTCTCCCAAAACCAGAAATCACGGGAGAGAAACCGCCAATCGGTGATGTCACCGGGATGTCAAATTTGGAGCCGCTCCATAGACAATGAACGGGGCTCAGAACAGAATTTTACGAGGCCATAAAATGTTTTTGCGTGAGCTCTCGCATGCGTATGTACATCAGCGTGGACATTTTATGTACCCCGTAAAGTAAACATTATCATGTCTCATGCCTTCTCGTATCATTGTTATGCCGATGTTATGAATTTGAAAATTGAGATTTATTAGAAGGATAAGCCCCTTGAGATATGCTATCTCGTTTTCGAGGGGGTCCTTAACATAGGATACAAAACATACAATACAATACATAACAAAACAAAACACAGGACAACAAATACACTTATACACTGACAGACGCTCTCCCAAGCTCACCCCCATAATTCACACTGATTCCTCCCAAAAGCATAGACGCCTGGCCATAAGAGCACCCGGAGCAAATGCTCTCCCACTATTGAACTTGGGGGAGCAAAGCTATGCTCTTGCTCCACCACTTTTTGATCATATGAAAAATTTGATATATCCCCCCCCAATATATATTTCTAACCATAACTACGTAATTTCAATCAAATTAATAATACGCAATGACACTTAATAGCAAGTTTTTAAGTTTCCAAAGATTGCGACACCCCCCCCTGCTCCCCCATATGGTTTGATCCAGTGCCTCTCCAACCCCCAGCAGAGCAGACGGCGCACGGAGCTGGCGCTGCAGGTAGGCTGAGTGTAAATATCAAAGGCCACAGAAGTGTGTCATTTGGTGGCAGGCAGGATTTTCCAGTAAGTTGTTTATGATTGTTAAGATTATTTATGTTAGACATGTCTTCTATTGAGTGGTAGAAGTTCTACCACGCAATACAATAAAAGTGTTTCACGTCCCGAAATGCCATCTGGTCATACCAATAATAATAATAATAATAATAACAAAGTTTCTCTCTGGTTGGCGTTAGCTTTAGTGCTAGCCGCTAGCTAACGTTGTCATATATCTAGATATGTGGTGTCGTCAGCTGGATAACGTTGACTTCGTTTGCAAATTTTAACGTTCGCTATGGCAGACGAGCAGGGCCGGATTAACGACGGCCGCGGCCCGTGGGCCTTAAGTGATGAGGGCCCCCCAATTTTTTTTTTTTTTTTTTTACTTTTTTTTTACTTTTTTTTTTATAATAATAATAATGCAATAAAAGTCTGAAAATTAAGGGATTATGTCCATGAGTGTCATTTTTAGAAATTAAGGCCTGCCTCTTATATAAGCCTAAAGGCCTGGTGCTCTTTGCAGCTGAGGTAAATAGAAGACCCGTCCTATATTTGAGGATTTACGGTAAATCAAGATGTTCAATTATCTTAAGGTACAATACCTGAAATGAAAATGTGTGTGTGTGTGTCCAGCCAACCAGGTAACATGGCAGAAAAAAGAAAGAATACAGACATCAGAGCATTTTTCAGTACACCAAAACGCAAAGTAAGAACCCTAGTAGCCTAATAGCTCAAAGACTTAAAGGGCGGGCTCCACAAATAATGGATTGCACGGTGTTAATTGCACCCTTACTTACAATTCATTATGAATTGTAAATGGGGGACCCTGATGTAAACAAAACAAAAGTCTTTCTCTGGTCTGCATCCCCTTAACAATTGTGTGTATTGAGCCGTACTATATTGTACCCATTCTGCAATATGTTAATAACATTTTTAATCAATCAATAACAGATTGCAGAATGGGTACAGTACAGTACGGCTCAATACACACAATTGTTAAGGGGATGCAGACCTGAGAAAGACTTTCGTCTTGTTTACATCAGGGTTCCCCATTTTCAATTCATAATGAATTGTAAGTAAGGGTGCAATAGAAATGTTTCATAATGATGTAGAATGATATGGTGACTGTGCAAACTCAGGGAGGAGGCAGAGAAGGAGAGAAAGAGACCCAAGAGTTACAGGTAATGGAAATATCAGACAGCTTAAAGTGTAGGATAACATAACAAATTAAGACACAAAATAGGCTATATTTACAGCAGACCCTGTTATTGTTCCTTGTTGGTATTTTTTCTCTCTTTCTTATTAAAAACTTGGCCTATTTGAAAGGAGATTGATTTAATAAAAATAAAAGATCGAAAAATCAATATACAGTATATATACAGTATATATATATTAATATATTATTATTATTATAGTAATTGGCTATCATACTGCAATATAAACTGAGTTTTATAGTGAAAAGAGCAGCTTTATTGGTCAAGATTGAAGGCTCTATATTGCAGGAAATTGCACATACAGGTTCATTAAATGAAAAAAAAATCTGCCGTGGAGGGGGTCGTGCAGGACCCCCTCCAAACCACCCCTTGCCTGTAAAAAAAAAAAAAAAAAATTTTAAAAGATACAAAAAAAAAACTAAAAAATGATAATGCACCCCCACTTTCAACTATAACTAGGCGGCCATGCCCAAAAGGATCACCAATATATATATGTATTTTCCCTTATAAAACACATACAAAATTATAATTTGATCTGTAAACAACATGTAAGCCCTAACACAGTAAATCAATCAATAACAGGTGCAAGTAGTCTGTAGATGAGTGAACAAAGATATCTTGAATAACCGGTAAGAAGTGAGAGATCTGAGTGAACTAGGCAGTTTGTTCCAATCTGCTGGTGCTTTATATTTAAAGGCAAGTCGACCAATAGCTTTGGTGGTTCGAGGTAGGGCTGGACGATATGGAAAAAAATCATATCGCGATAAAGATATGATGTTATCATATTTCTCGATATCGATAATTAACGAATTGTTATAAGTATAACATTTTTTTATTTTTTTTTAACAACAGATGTATGTTTATTTTGCAGCAATTCTTTGTCATTGCCGCCATCTTTAGTGTTACATCCCCTCACACTCCAGTTCTCAGGCTGCAGCTGGTTTAAAAGCGAAAGTAAACCGGCTTCTCTGCTGGCTGTGGCTCCAGGGGAGTTGAACAGTTCTGGCTCTGCTAGTTTATTTTCGATCTTTTGGCGCTTTTTTGGTGCACCGTGACTCGTGACTGGAGTCTAGTTCTGCTAGCACACATAGCCTACAGACGGTTTCAAACTGTATTTTAAATTAGAAAGCAAACAAAATAAATGGACAAGAGAAAAATAAATCTCAATTTGGTCAGTATTGTCATTTGGACAAGCAAAGCCATTACTTTAAGTTGCAGGCAAGAAAGACAAGTCTGTCCACTGTATCTGGTTTTAAAACTCGATTTTTTTTTTAATTTCGATATTCGATATCGATTATTAAAATATATCGCGATATTTATCGTTATAGTTATATCGCCCAGCCCATAGTAAAGAAAGGATGATCTGTGTGTCTTAAATTATAAGTTGAACTATATGGTGTTAAGAACTGCTTTAGATAGGGGGGATAATTAAAGTAAATACATTTTTTTTTTTTTTTTTTTTTTTTATATTTTTTGCACAAATCTCTCCAATATTCAAAACATCTCTTTCCACATCATCATATGCAATTTCCAGGATTTGCCTTTTTCTTTTTTGTAAGAACATACAAAACATGTAAAGGACTCATACAAATACATTAACAACTGACATGGAAAATAAAAAAAGACTTACAAAAAAAGAAACATACTATACTATACATTATGCGTATACATCCCTGATATATATACTTTGCATGTAAAGTAAATACATTTGTAAACAAAAAGCAACCAATGAAAATGAGAAAGCCAGTTTAACGACTCAAACATAAGACAGTGATGGGTTCTATAAGGGCACCTCAATATAAATCTGCAAACACTATTATAAGTGACATTTAAAGGACAGAGATTTGTTAGTGTGGTGTTCTGATAGACTATGTCTGCGTAGTCCACTATTGGAAGTACCAGCTGTATAATGATTATTTTCCTAACTTGAAGAGAAAAACAATTAATAGAACGATACAATATTCTCAGGCTACAATTTGTTTTCTTTATCACAGCATCAATATGTGACTTGAAGGTGAGTTGAGAATCAAGCCAAAGACCCAAGTACTTATATTCATCGACATTCTCGAGAGGAGCATCATCTAAAAACTTAATTGACAACTGATTCGATATTTGCAACAGATTTGATCTAGTACCAAACAGCATACTATAGGACTTCTTCTTATTTAATAAAAGTTTGTTAATAGCTAACCATTTCTGAACAGCATCAAAATGAGTCTGTAAAGAGTACTGAATTTGTTGAATATCAGACTTAGAGGAATAAATCACTGTATCGTCAGCGTATAATTGAGTAAGACAGTCAGATGGTATCTGGGTGAGATCATTAACAAATATAGAAAATAATAATGGTCCTAAAGATGAACCTTGAGGAACACCCTTGTCCATAATCAAAAAGTCAGACTGTTTACCCTGATATGATACACACTGGCGTCTATGGTGGAGATATGAATTGAACCAAAGTAAAGAATTATTAGAGACACCAATAGCACACAGTTTGTCAAGAAGAAGATAATGATCAACCAAATCAAAGGCATTTGTGAGATCTATAAATATTGCACCAGTGACCATGTTATTGTCCATTGCTGAGTGAACATCATTGGTAAATTTCAGAAGGGCTGTAGTTGTGGAGTAGTATGGCCTGAAACCAGATTGGCATGGGGATAAAATATGAGATTCATTAACATAATGGGATAATTGATTAAAAATTCGTTTTTCAAAGACTTTTGCTATACTATTAATAATTGAAATTGGTCTATAATTATTGAGATCAGAAGGATCACCACCTTTATGCAATGGAATGACTTTTGCACATTTCCAGCTTAATGGAGTTTCATTAGTTGTTAAAGATAGATTAAATAAATCAGACAAAGGATATGATAATACATGAGAGGCAAGTTTGATGAACTTGATCTCCATACCATCTGAACCACAGCTAGTACCCAATCTTAATTCATCAATGACCTTCTGAACATCAAGCGGACGAATACTTCTAAAGGAAAAAGAGCTGTTGCATCTGGTGTTATTAAGAGGCACATCAGAGTAGGAGGGGTCATTAAATTTGAGTCTGCAGACAGAGTTAAAGTGCTGATTAAAGGCAAGTGCAATTGATGAGGGATCATTGACAACTTCATTATTAATTCTAATATGAGTGGGACTTATAGATGACTTCTTAGTTATACTGTTGATTCTCTTCCAAAACTGTTTTGGGTTGCTAAAATCATTGCTTAAACAATCTAAGTGCTCAATATTCAAATTCCGATTATGCCGATGATACTCAACTCTTCCTCTCCTTCCCTCCCTCAGATATCCACGTCTCTGAGCGGATCTCGGCCTGTCTGTCCGACAACTCTGCCAGGATGACGACCAACCACCTCAAACTGAACCTAAGCTAAACAGAATTGCTCCACCTGCCGGCCAAATCATCCCCCCTGACCGACCTTTCCATCACAGTCGAGAATGCGGCTGTGACCGCGTCCCTGACCGCCAAGAACCTTGGTGTTGTCCTCGACGACCAGTTGAACTTCTCCGCTCACATCGCAGCGACAACCAGAACCTGCAGATTCCTCCTGAGAAACGTCAGAAGGATCCGCCCCTTCCTGACAAAAGAAGCCACCCAACTCCTCATCCAATCAACAGTCATCTCCCACCTCGACTACTGCAACACACTGCTCGCTGGCCTCCCGGCCACTGCCACCAAGCCTCTTCAACTCATTCAGAACGCAGCGGCCCGCCTGATCTCAAACCTACCAATGTCGGCCCATGTCACCCCACTTCTTAGGGACCTGCACTGGCTCCCCATTGCTGCACGTATCCGCTTCAAGGCCCTCAACCTAGCATACCGTGCGGCAAAGGGAACCGCTCCCGCCTACCTCCGGTCAATCGTCTCTAACTACACACCGTCAAGACCCCTATGCTCTGCATCTTCTGGCCGTCTCAGACCCACTCCTATCCGAGCTCCGGGAGGGTCATCAAGGAGAAGCTGCCTTTTCTCAGTCCTTGCCCCACAATGGTGGAATGAACTACCCACCCCAGTTAGGACAGCCGAAACCCGTCCAATCTTCCGCCGTCGACTAAAGACGCACTTCTTCAACCATTATCTGAAAAAATCTAACTCTAACTAACCTTACTGTCATGCACTTGTCCTAATAAACTAACCTACACTGTAGCACTCAACACTTTGATGAACATTGTTACTCAGCTGATAGAGTTGTGCCCTTCCTGATGGCTTGTCGTACAGAACTTGTAAGTCGCTTTGGATAAAAGCGTTCAGCTTTAGGAGACACAGAGAGAGAGAGAGAGAGAGAGAGAGAGAGGGACAGAGAGAGAGGGACACAGAGAGAGAGAGAACGACAGAGAGAGGGACCAAGAGAGAGAACGACAGAGAGAGGGACCAAGAGAGAGAATGACAGAGATAGGGACAGAGAGAGAGAGAGAGAAAGAGAGAGACACAGAGAGAGAGGGGGCAGAGAGAGAGAAAAAAAGAGTGAGAGAGAGATAGAGAGAGAGAGAGGGGGCAGAGAGAGAGAAAAAAATAGTGAGATAGAGATAGAGATAGAGATAGAGAGAGAGAGAGAGAGAGAGAGAGAGAGAGAGAGAGAGAGAGAGAGAGAGAGAGAGAGAGAGAGAGAGAGAGAGAGAGAGAGAGAGAGAGAGAGGCTACAGAGATTCGGAGAGGGTGCTGCTCACTCTGATTCCCAGCTTCAGGAGGGAGCGCCGTGTGTTCACAAACACTGACTGAACTGTCCCATGGGTACAGGAGGAAAATATGCAAATTCTTTGCAAAGAATCTGATGGCAAGCTGTCGAAAATCTGCTATGGAGTAGGCGTCTCACTGTCATGACTTTCAAAACCCAACGGATTTGGAATGTTTCTGTTCGGCATGCAGGGATGTAGTGGAAACAATGAACCACAAAGAAACAAGTATAACATTTCAAATAAATTATAACACTGATCATTATTATCTGTGAAAATTCACCGCAACAGTACAGGAAACGGAGCCTAAGACCTCCCCCTTGAACATTCTACTTCCCCACGCACTAAGTAAATGGTAAATGGTGCATTTATATAGTGCTTTCAAATTTGTTCCTCACATTTCACACACCGACAGCGGACACAACCACGCAAGGTGCCAACCAGTTAGGGGTTAAGTGTCTTGCGCAAGGAGCTGGAATCGAACCGGGAACCTCAGGATTACCAGACGACTGCCAGAGCCATTGTCGTGCGTGCAAGAGCTCTTGTGCAATACACTCAGATTCCACTGTGTTTCACTGCTATATACCTGAATTCACATGGATGATCAAAGTCTGCTTGATGTCAAGAGTTGCTTATATATCACCTAAGCGTTGCTCGTGGGTTTGATCATGTGCCTGTAAAGAATGAGAAGGAAACCTACACAAATAATGAGAATATTCTTCACGCCAAGCGAGAGTCAGCAGAAACAACTTTTTGCCGGTAGCAGTGAATGTGTGTGTGTGTGTGTGTGTGTGTGTGTGAGTGTGTGGTGCAAGAATGAACTGCCGTACCTCCTTTCATTGTCGGAGCAAAGACAGGGGCCATATTTCAAAGTTGTGGAACAATTGGAGAGAGGATTAATAATGGCTTAAAAGCCTCATTTAATGTTTTCTATTCACATTTTACTTAAAACAGGATGTGTTTCACGTTCTCTTCAAAGAACTTAAAACTTAGGTGGGGTGTGTGTGTGTGTGCACGCGCGTGTGTGTGTGTGCGTGCGTGCGTGCGCGTGTGTGTGTGTGTGTGTGTGTGTGTGTGTGTGTGTGTGTGTGTGCGTGTGTGCGTGCGTGCGTGTGTGTGTGTGTGTGTGTGAGAGGGGGATGCCAGAAAAACCAATTCCATGCTATTTGGTCTTAGCGATTGTCAATTCAAATGTTTCCAGGCTTTGTGAAATCGTTTTCATTTAGGCTTTCATTTATTCTAATGAATGCTGAGTTATTCTCTAGGAAAATTAAGATTTATTTTCTTAAGACGACAAAGTAGCGCTAACTGTTCAAAGTAAACCTTGATCAAATTCGGTTAATTGGTCGTTGTTTTCTGTTTATAGACGGTTTCACTGGAATTCTGTCGCTAGGGAACGGTTTGGAGCCAAATGTATTTCCTGTCAGTCCCTGGGTTCTGCTCTGTGTCTGTCTGGAGGTCAGGTTCTCTCACCTGGGTTCTGCTCTGTGTCTGTCTGGAGATCAGGTTCTCTCACCTGAGTTCTGTTCTGCTCTGTGTCTGTCTGGAGGTCAGGTTCTCTCACCTGAGTTCTGTTCTGCTCTGTGTCTGTCTGGAGATCAGGTTCTCTCACCTGGGTTCTGCTCTGTGTCTGTCTGGAGATCAGGTTCTCTCACCTGGGTTCTGCTCTGGGTCTGTCTGGAGGTCAGGTTCTCTCCCCTGGGTTCTGTTCTGGGTCTGTCTGGAGGTCAGGTTCTCTCCCCTGGGTTCTGCTCTGGGTCTGTCTGGAGGTCAGGTACTCTCACCTGGGTAGTCATGCTCTGTGTCTGTCTGGAGATCAGGTTCTCTCCCCTGGGTGGTCATGCTCTGTGTCTGTCTGGAGGTCAGGTTCTCTCACCTGGGTCATGCTCTGTGTCTGTCTGGAGGTCAGGTTCTCTCACCTGGGTCATGCTCTGGGTCTGTCTGGAGGTCAGGTACTCTCCCCTGGGTGGTCATGCTCTGGGTCTGTCTGGAGGTCAGGTACTCTCCCCTGGGTGGTCATGCTCTGGGTCTGTCTGGAGGTCAGGTACTCTCACCTGGGTCATGCTCTGTGTCTGTCTGGAGGTCAGGTTCTCTCACCTGGGTTCTGCTCTGGGTCTGGGTCTGTCTGGAGATCAGGTTCTCTCACCTGGGTCATGCTCTGGGTGGTCATGCTCTGGGTCTGTCTGGAGGTCAGGTTCTCTCACCTGGGTCATGCTCTGGGTGGTCATGCTCTGGGTCTGGAGTCTTCACGGTCCGTGTGAGACTGCTGTCGGTTATCACATCCATCCATAAAGCTCAAGTCTGCACATTCCTATGCATCGTTCTGAACTTCGGACACTTCCACCTGTTGACAGAGAGAGAGAAAGAGAAAAAGAGAGAGAGAGAGAGAGAGAGAGAGAGAGAGAGAGAGAGAGAGAGAGAGAGAGAGAGAGAGAGAGAGAGAGAGAGGAGAGAGAGAGAGAGAGAGAGAGAGAGAGAGAGAGAGAGAGAGAGAGATAACAGGTAAGCACAATGTCTCTAATGCGAAACGGCATTAACATACGTTTACGATACATTATTCATATATTATAATATATTAGAACACAAGTCACAAACACGGAAGATTTGCCGCTCAAAGCGCGATAAGAGACATGGACGAGGTCCCCGGGGCGCGGGGAACAATCAATCACGTCTGCTCCATAACCGCATCACAGAGAGATCCAACCTCTAAGATTAATTTCATCTCTTGACAACCAATAAAGTACACAAGGAATCACGGCCCGAGATCGCTATGGCAACTGTACGGCGGCGCACTGTCCCTATTTTAAGCTTCATTTAACATTTATAGCACAGTTGTTAACCTATGGAAATCTCACATAGGCGTCTCTGAGTATATTTGTTTATTGTAATTAGCCGCCTCCCTCCCCACTGACTGTGTGCCTCTGCGGAGAGGAATCCAACGCTGCTTGGAGGAGAGAGATCAAACGCATGCGACTGGGGGGAGTGACAGCCAACTGTGTGAACAGTGACAGTAGCTTTTTCTTTTTTTTTCACCGTATAGCAATAGAGATGGCAAAGATGAAGGTTGATCAAGTGGGAGGGATCGAGTGCTCTCGTAGGGGGGGGGGGGGTGGGGGGGTACACGACGAGGGAAGGAGCGGTTAGCGCTCGCCACAGCGCGTCGCATCCTCCGTAACCCTTTTCAGTTGTACGGCCTTGCAGCGCGATGACAGGGAGCGAGCGAGATGAATACATCTCCTCCACCTGCTTCAGGGATGACGGACGGATGAATAACAGCACCCTCTCTTTCACACACACGCACACACACATGCACACACCCACGCACACACACGTACGCGCACATGCATGCGCACACACACATACACACACACACACACACACACACACACCACACACACACACACACACACACACACACACACACACACACACACACACACACACACACACAGACACCACCACTACTGCACTGCATCTGCCCGTGGCTTTTACTTGAGTATTTTCATTGGTATGTATTGTATGCAGCATGGCTGCGGTGCACACAATGTATAACTAATCATGACCACAGCTGTGCTATGCTTGTGCTGCGATTGTTCTGCGATTGTTCTGCGATTGTCGTATTGTTTGTCCGTTGCACGAATGAAGCTCCTGGTGGGAAATAAAGGAAATTGAATAAATAAATAAATTGAATTGAATTTGAATTGAATTGCACTGACATTTGCACTAACGATGGTGTAGCAGTGGCCACTGGTCGTCGCAAAGCTATGGAGTTCTAGAATTCCAAGATGAATTCTGAGATAACATTCCAAACACCCGAAAGGGTTGAAAGGGTTAAATGGGATGGATGGAGGCGGGGGTATAGGGGGAACATTGATCTCCCGCAAGGAGGAGGAAAACAGATGATGATGATGATGACGATGTGATTGTGATGTGATGTGATGTGATTGTGATGTGATGTGATTGTGATGTGATGTGATGTGATGTGATGTGATGTGATGTGATGATTATGTGCATGGTGGCACAGTGGTTAGCACTGCTGCCTCACAGCAAGAAGGTCCTGGGTTCAAACCCCGGGCAGGAGATCTTTCTGTGTGGCGTTTGCATGTTCTCCCTGTGTTCGTGTGGGTTTCCTCCAGGTACTCTGGTGTCATCCCACACCATGAAGACATGTATGGTAGGCAGGGATGAAAACTAGCTCATTAGCTAATTCGGGCACATTTACATTGATGTAAAAAAAAAATAATAAATAAAAAAAATGCACTGACAATGATGTGATGTGACGATGATGTGATGTGATAATGTGATGTGATGTGATGTGATAATGTGATGTGACGATAATGTGATCTGACTCTCTGCCCCCTGTGAATCATCAACACTTGACGTTGTGGCGTCCTGCATGTTTCCATTGTTTCTCTCTCTGCTCCTGTACGTTGCTCTCAGCCCCCTACGGTCACATGCAGGCGGAGCGGTTCTGCTGGATGACAGAGCAGCCCGGGGGAAGGGGATCTAATGACACCACCCCCTCGTGCCCTTAAGGAGAAACAGGTGAGGAGATTAAGACATAGACAACGAGACATAGACTGTGTGTGCATGTGGACTAACTGCCATCTCTCTCACTCTCTCTCTCTCTTTCTCCCTCTCTCCCTCTCGTTCTTTCTCTCACTCACTATTTATTTCTCTCTCTCTCTCTCTCTCTCTCTCTCTCCATCTCTTTCTCTCTCTCTTTCTTTCTCTCTCTCTATCTCCCTCTCTCCCCTCTCTTTCTTTCTCTCACTCACTCTCTTTCTCCCTCTCTCCCTCTTTCTTTTGTTCACTCACTCTTTCAATCTCTCTCTCCCTCCATCTCTCTCTCTCTCTCTCCATCTCTCTCTCTCTCTCCATCTCTCTCTCTCTCCATCTCTCTCTCTCTGTCTCTCTCTCTCTTTCTCCCTCTCTCCCTCTCTTTCTTTCTCTCACTCCCTCTCTTCCTCTTTCTTTTGTTCACTCACTCTTTCAATCTCTCTCTCACTCCCTCTCTTTCTCCCTCTCTCCCTCTTTCTTTTGTTCACTCACTCTTTCAATCTCTCTCTCCCTCCATCTCTCTCTCCCTCCATCTCTCTCTCTCTCTCTCTCTCTCTCTCTCTCTCCATCTCTCTCCTCCCTCCATCTCTCTCTCTCTCTCTCCCTCTCTCCCTCTCTCTCTCTCTCCCCCCCCCCCCCCCCCCACCTGCCTCTAAATGTCATTAGCCGGTCACTGACCTGAGCAGTAGCTGAGCAGAGCTACCAGTAAGGGAAGCACTGGTTCAGCTTACAGTCACGCACACTGGGTCAGTGGGTAATTACCTCGTGAGGCATTACATCTACTCATGTGTGCGGCAGCAGGTACCAGGGTCCCGGTAGGCCACCGCGACGCAGCCGGAACCAAAAGCGCTGGGCTACCAATGCAACCGCGGGCCCCTGGGGAGAGAGGACTGCAGGCCGCGCAGCTCACGGAGCCAGAGCTTAAGTGCAGCTACGGCCAGGGGGTGGGGTGGGGTGGGGGGGGGGAGGGCTCACAAGGTTTCCATTCAGCGCAGTTACAATTTAACGTCCAGTTCGGGGAATATAAAGTGGTTTCTTGGAATATAAAGCGTGACTATGAGTTTCTTTCATATTCTGAAATGAGCGAGGTGGGGCCACACTCTCGAACATCTACCCCAGAGGTACCCATAGCGTAGTCGCAGGGGCAGCCTATTAAAAGTGGACAATATAGGCACGGAGCACGGCAGCTCCAGGATGCCAGGGACAATGCAGAGGCTTCATTCACACACAGCTGGGATGCTGGCTTTAGTCACTGAGGCTCTGCCACTGCTGCTGGATTTGGAGTGTGTGTGTGTGTGTGTGTGTGTGTGTGTGGCGTGCATGTGTGCGTGT